>NC_134091.1:7798806-8166018 GCF_000715075.1 Nicotiana tabacum
GATCAAAATCTTAGTCTGATGAATCTTTCTCCTAAGATAACCAAAAAACAAAAATGACCTAGTCTGATGAACCTTCTCCTAGGATCAAAATCTTAGTCTGACGAATATTTCTCCTAAGATAGAGACCTAGTCTGACGAACCTTCTCCTAGGATCAAAATCTTAGTCTGATGAATCTTTCTCCTAAGATAACCAAAAAACAAAAATGACCTAGTCTGATGAACCTTCTCTTAGGATCAAAATCTTAGTCTGACGAATTTTTCTCCTAAGATAGAGACCTAGTCTGACGAACCTTCTCCTAGGATCAAAATCTTAGTCCGATGAATTTTTCTCCTAAGATAGGGACCTAGTCTGACGAACCTTCTCCTAGGATCAAAATCTTAGTCTGATGAACCTTTCTCCTAAGATGCTAAAAAAACGTTTTGAAAAAAAGAGTCATTTTCCTAAACCCAGGCGCCCACCTGTATAACGAGAGGAATACATTTCAGTATTTGCATTTCATGTCCCAGGCGCCCACCTGTATAACGAGAGGAATACATTTCAGTATTTGCATTTCATGTCCCAGACGCCCACCTGTATAACGAGAGGAATACATTTCAGTCTTTACATTTCAAGCATTGAAGTTAGGTGCCCACCTGTATAACAAGGGAATACATTTCAGGTTATATTTTAGGAGACTCACTTCCTAAATTGAGATTTTACCCGTAGGAGATGCACATCCTAGTCTAGTCTTTAGTTCACTCTCAGCACTGCATCAGCAGTATCAGTGGGTTACAATTTTGCTAACGACTCACAAACCTCCCTAGTGCAAACTGGGTTAGGAAATTTCATTTGTGTTGTTTGTTTTGTTTGTCAGGAGCCTGCCTATAGAGCGGAGGTTGTTATATGTCAAAGATTGAAGAAGTTAGGGGTCCGCCTGTAGAACAACGGAACATCGTTCAAAGTCAAGCCGTAACCCATTGGAAGGCAGAAAGCTACAACAAAAATCCACAGCACTCAATCCAAGATAGAAGCAACAAGAAGCTCGCCCCAAGAATGCGAGTCAACAGTCTGAGAGGGTCAACAAAAGCTAGTCACAAAAACAAAAGAAAAAAAAAAGAAAAAAGAAAAAGAAAAAGAAAAAGAAAAAATGAATGAATCTGAAGCACGGATGTGGAGAACAGATGTGATCTGCTCAAGAACTAGCGCCTACAACTAGCAAGTATCAAGGTTCAAATCCAAAGTCTGTATGAAGCACCATTCAAGACTCAAGACCAAGTTTCAGAAGACTTGAAGATAGGAATCCTTGTAACTAGTAGCTGATAGGCTTAGTTAGTCTTTTTCAGTTTTCATTTTTTGTTGTAATGACAGGACCGCGGACCGGAACCTCAACGGAACGGCACCTCGATCGTCTCTCTACCTCGGTACACTCTACCATCTCTCCCATTCCCGAACTACACGTGGCCTGATTCCTGTATAACCAAGGATATGTAGGCAGCTCATATACCAGGGCTCGGTCACATTCCCTCCCTTCCCTTAGTGTAGTCCGTCCAAGTAATGGTCGGGTCAAAAACATGTCTAGTCGTTCTTTGTCGGAAAACTCTTCGTGTTTCCAGTCAAAGAGGGGCAGCTGTAGACACCGGATTTTTGACCCTCCCCGAGGATTTTCACATTTTTTAGCATAAATATGTAATTTAGGTCTAATATAGCCATTTTAACTATTTTTACTTTATTTCGTCGCAAAAGAAAAAATTACAAAAATATATATATAAATTTTTAGTTTATGTATTTCTCATAAACTTGGAAAAAATACAAAAATTGCACTTTATTTTTGTACTTTATATAATTTCGAAAATAACCAAAAAATATAGTTCAATTAATGTTTTGTAGTCATTTTGATTTTTGAAAAATACAAAAAATATTACTTTATATTTTATCTTTATATAAAAAAACGAAAATTGCAAAAATTAGTTTTATTAACATTTTGTAGCTATTTTAAATCTTGAAAAAATACACTTAAAAAGATATAGTTTTGTTTAAATATTAGTCTTATTTTTGTTAGTTATTTTGCTTACATAGGACTAGTTGAGCAACGTCGTGTTCCTATTTCTCGGGTCCGGGCAAAAGAATAATATTCGGGTTCAAACTACCCGGTTTTAGGCCTAATTTTCGGACCTAGCCCATAATAAACCGAGTCCACGACACATGGGGAACCCCGCCACGCGTGGAAAACACAAGCCTCGAACCCCACCACGCGTGGGGCTCAATTTTCTGGGCAAATGGGCACAAATACACGGACTGAACAGATTTTGAAGGGGGAGGACTTTTGAAAAATTTTGGAGGGGGAATTGATTTTCACTGTTCATCTTCTTCTTCCTGGGAAGAAGAAGGAAAACCCTAAAACAAGAAAAACCCTACCCAAACCCCACGTCCAAACATCAGTCGACAACCAGTCCACCAAGCCTCCGACCACCCTAAACCATCGTCAAACTCACCCAAACCACCACCAAAAGACCACCCCATCTCCTTCCTCCTCAAGAAAACCTAGGAAAAAACCCTAGCAAAAACCTACCCAAACCAGTCGCACCTCTTCCCTCTCCGCCTCACGACCACCACCAAACAGCCCAACTCCCTCGTCGTCTCACACAGTCAAACCACCAACCCCCTCGTCGTCATTTTCCGGTCGACAACCACCCAACCCAGCTCCGTCCATCCCGTCCAGTTCACTCCGTCGACCACTGCTCGTCGAATACTGTCCAAACCAACCAGTCCTACACCCTAAACCATCGTCAAACCAGTCGCTCCAGCTGACCCCTCTCCGTCACGACCCCTCCAGCAAACCACCAGCTCAACACCACCACCAAACGTCACTGCCCAAACAGCCCGTCGCACTCCCCACCGTGAAAGCACCATAAACAGACCCAAACACCATGTCCAAACCCACCACGACCACCGTCGCCCAGCTCCCTCCCTCCCGTCATCTTCCTCGCATCCAAACGACCCCTTTTTCTGCTTCATCCTCCTCGCGTCGACACCGTCCAAACGCCCGTCAGCAGCCCCCCTCGCGTCGACCTTACTGCTGTCGACGTTGTTTCATCTTTCGCGAGCAGCTGTTGGTTGCTGCGATCCTGCTTGGCCCAGTTTTCTGTTTTCCGTCGAGGTCGACTTTGGTTCGTCGAAGTCCGGTACGTCGAGGTTGTTGTCCGAGGTTTCGTCGCAGGTCCAACGCATCGGACGATAATATCAAGTAGGTCATCTCTGTCCGTGTCCTTCATATTTGCTGTTTAGTAACATGTACATGTGTTTGTTGAAATACAATCCTAGTTCATGCGAATAGTATGCAAATGAGCGAGACATATTCATATGATGCTTTGTAAGTTGCTATTTCTTGTTAATTAACTCTGTATGATATTGAAATTTGGTCGTGAATGTATTTCCTTTGTTTCGTCATGTTAAGTAATTATTCGGCATTTTGTTTCTTCATGCTCAGATTATTATTATCTCAATGTTTGTCTTAATAGTTGTTTGTACATGTAGTAGTAATGATAAAATCATAGTAGTAATTTAATCCCGCAGAAAAATACTTGTTTCATCAAATAAGTTTAATCTACAATCCATGACCTCGCGAAGTAGCAAAGAAATGTAGTCATTTTAGCCTTGTCCTTTTTTCTAAAAAGAAAAAAGAAAAAAAAGAAAAAAATAAATAAATAAAAAGCGAGACTAGCTTCGCCAAAATAAATGTACAGATTGCGGAGCCCTCACAAAATATATGTATTAAATGCTTAGAACTCGGGACAGGCCGTTTAACAAATTTCACGGCCCTACCCAAAATAATAATGCGCTAGTTGCTTTAGGCGCGCCTGTAATAATATTATCTCCTTAAACTCGGGTGCACATTTATGTGACCCAAATCCAAATCTCAACGGAGTCGAAATATGTCTCTAGTCACGGGCACATTGATTGTGGCGTGGCCCGAGATGCATTTCCATGACGTTGTAAATTCCTTTTAATAATAAAATGGGTCGAGCCTCGACAAACAAAAATGTAGAAGCTGCGGGGCCCTCTAAATGTATATATAAAAATACTTAGAATTCAGGAGGGCCGCTTAGCGAATTTCGTGGTCTTCCCAAAATAATAACGCGATAGTCTCTTTAGGCGCGTATTTAATAATCTACTTTCTTAAACTTGGGTGTGCATTTCATGCGACCCAGATCCAAATCCCAAAACACCAAATAAAATGTGTTCCGGATTGTGGGTGCATTTCATGTGACGCAGTCCAAAGGTGTGTTTTAAGCGATGTTCACATTTCTTTTAAAAACAATAATAATAAAGCGGTTAAAAGATAAAATTGGCACATAAGTTCATATTTGTATAAAATCAGATAATCAAGCCGAATATAACAGTTGAGCGACTGTGCTAGAACCACGAAACTCGGGAATGCCTAACACCTTCTCCCGGGTTAACAGAATTCCTTATCCGGATTTCTGGTACGCAGACTGTAATATGGAGTCATTCTTTTCCTCGATTCGGGATTAAAATTGGTGACTTGGGACACCCTAAATCTCCAAAGTGGCGACTCTGAAATAAATAAACCAATCCCATTTCGATTGTCCTTTAATTGGAAAAAACTCCCTTGCGCCCTCGCGGGTGCGTAAAAAGGAGGTGTGACAGAAGTTAGTTAGATGTACATATATACATCTACATAGCTTCTGTACAAAATAGATAGTAGATTTTATTGTATGAAATGAGTTAGTTCTTCTCTGCATTGCTCAACTTTCATTTCTTCTCTCTAACTCGATCAACTAGTCCATGATGACTATCAATTCATACAAATTACTCGCAATTGATTTCTGTTTCTAGAACACCTTAGTCGTCTATGTAATTGCTTCGATTCACCTCATCTTAGTTTGAGTCGTTTTTGAGCAATTAGGTATTTTTTTTTGGATTCTCTGTGTTCTAGTCTATCCTAAGCTCTCGATATTTTAATCTTCAATGGCGATCAGAGTTGTTGGTACTAGCTCAGGCACATGAATCCAAATCGTGTGGGTGTTATAGTTGTCAATCATCATCATCCTCTATTTCTTCAGCCTTCTGATACTCCAGGTAGCTCTCTAATCTCAATTAAGCTAGCTGGACATAAAAGTTATGTTATGTAGAGCAGCTCTATGCGTATCAGTCTATTGGGCAAGAGAAAACTAGGTTTTGTAGATGGAAGATATTCTAAGGTTAAATTTGATCCTTCTCTTCATGATTTATGGGAAAAGTGCAATGCTATTATGCTTTCATAGATAATAAAATCTGTGAGCACTGAGCTATTAAGTAGAAATGTGTGTGCTACAGGTGCTCACAAGGTGTAGAGTAACCTTAGAGAAATCTTTAAAAAAGTGAATGGCTCGAGAGTTCTGTACTTGCACAAACAGATTACCACTTTCACAGGTCATCTCATCAGTGTCCTCTTATTTCTCTAAATTGAAAGAGTTTTGGGCTGAATTTGATGCTCTTATGCCTTGTCCTGATTATGGTTGTGAAGAATCAAAGAGATATGTAGAACACTTTGAGTACCAAAGTCTGTTACAGTTTTTAATGGGACTGAATGAGTCATGTGCATAGTCGAGCAATCAGATTCTGAAAATGTCACCTATTCCCTCCATAAACAAAGCCTATTCTACGATCGTTTCAGAAGAAAGTAGAAGGTCCTTAGTTAATTATTCCTCAAATGTAGCAGAAGTTCATGAGGGGACAGCTTTGTTCATCGGTAAAGGTCACCCTAATTCATCTCCGTTTGCCAATAAATCTTATCCTACTTCATACCCCTCTAATCCTGCCTCTTATTCTCACGACCTTCATAATCATAATCAAGTGATGTTCAATAATAAAGGAAGCTCATATCCTATCAATAATTTCAAGCAGAGGAAGAATCAGATGTATTGTGATTACTGCAATTTCAAAGGCCACACTAGGGAAACCTGATAGAAGCTTAATGGCTATCCCTCAGATTTCAAGTCTAAGAAGAAACATCCTTCAGCAAACTCAGCTGCTTATATTGGAGCGAATCAGTTCTCCAACAATGCTATACCAATTTATGGGAACTCTTCAACTTCACAATCATTAGGCCTACTCACCAATAACCAGCTTGCTCAGGCTGCAACAAGTGGAATTCCTCAATTTACATAGGAACAGTACAATCAAATCATATAGATGCTTGGAAATGGAAGTGAGGATAGTGGCTCAGCTATGGCAGCATGCATGGTACATAATATAATCCTTTCTGAAGATAAACCAAAGTGGATAATTGAAGGATTAGTAAGGATCTCTTCCATAGACATGTGAAAAGGGTTGGTAAGGAAAACTGTGGACTGTATGTGCTTACCTCCGGGAGTATAATACAAGCAATGGAGGATGCACCTACTACAAGAAATTCAAGTTCTGTTCCAAAATCTCTTACTGTAAATACCATTAAGTTTACTAGAATAAATGTTGCCCTATGACATAGGATGCTAGGTCATGTATCTTTGGATATACTAAAGAAAGTAAGTGAACTTCAGTCTGTGAAATTTGATGATACTGAACACCATTGTATTGTCTGCCTTGTTGCTAAGCAAACATGATTACCCTTTCCTTTGAGTACTTTTACTACTCATTCTAATTTTGATATCATTCATGCTTATGTGTGGGGCCCTTACAAGATTCCTACCTATGATAGAGGTACTTTTTAACCATTGTTGATGATCATTCTAGATTCACATAAAAAGCTAAAGTAATTGTTGTTCTTAGGAACTTTTTCTTAATGGTTAAGACTATTCATTCCTCGTTAAAGTTCTAAGAACAAACAATGGCGGTGAGTTTTTTAATACTCAAATGACAGAACTACTCAAGTCACTAGGCATCACTTATCAAAGCTCTTGTGTTTACACTCCACAACAGAATGGAGTGGCCGAGAGAAGGCACATGCATATACTCATTGTAGCAAGGGCACTCAGATTCCAAGCTTCAGTTCCACTCAGATTCCAGGAAGAATATATCACTAATGCAGTTTATCTTATAAACAGACTACCTACTTCAACACTCAAAAGTAGAACACCATATGAAATATTGCATGGTGCTCTTGCTTTTCTCGCTCATTTGAGAGTGTTTGGCTGCCTAGGCTATGTGTCAAAGGTAAGGAGAACTGATAAATTTGCTCTTGGCTTTCAATTCCAAGGTACATACCAGGGAGTTTTATTTGCCTTGTGTCCTTCGTCAAAATATACCCCCTCAGTTCACTTTTACTTGGCATGTATACTCAAAATAAATTTTTATTTTACTTGTCATTTTACGCATATCAAGAGGAGACAATTTTTTTCCCTATTATACCCACAATATTTATTACTCGTTTCAAATCATTTCTCAAATCTAATAAAATATGCATCAATTAATATGAGTATCATGATAAATTATCCACTTCATTTATTATTTCTTAAGAGACATAAAAAGTCAAAATGTGCCAAGTAAAAATGAATAGAGAGAGTATTTTACATGATTTACTATTCCTATTTCGTTTGGCATACTTTGCCAGTAACTTCAAATACAAATCACAACTTTTCAAAACCTTGCACCCTAGCAAGTAAAAAGTTCAACATAAAAGTCGATAAATTATTTTCTTGTTCTTCTAACATACGTGTGCTCAGTTTAAAGCTTGGGTTTGACAACGTCCTCAAGTATGCAAATTTCAAATTGATCTTTACTGCTCCTATAAATAGTAAATTCTTGCTTTTTTCTAAGTCTGTACATAATTTATTGAAAGTGAAAAGAGTGTTGCATGTTCTTATCCCGTGCACATAAACACTTTTCTCTATATATTTTGGTTGATTCGTTTGCAGCTTTAGAGACTGAGACAAATTTTGCAGCTAAAGAAATGAAGGAGAAAAAGCAGAGGGAGAAGCTAAGTTAACACGAAATAGTACTAAAACTTTTGATGACCAAAATCGGGAAATAAATATAGCAAATAAAGAAATAAAAAAACATACAATGGTTGCTCGTTTTACACAATACCGCAGTGTGAACCTATATTATGCAAATGGGGACTTAATAAAGTGGTGATTTGATTTCATTTTCTATTACATTTCAGTCCTGATATTTGACCGTTTGTGGTACACGGCGACCCTTTAGCCACGCAGATAAAATAATTTAGAGTTTTCATATTTTATTCTTTCCCAAAAACAAAATATTTCTTTTTTTTTCTCTTTATTTTTAGCCGTATGTTATTAATAAAATTTTGTTGTAGTTATTGTTATCTCTTTTTAGCCGTAATTGATGGGAATTGCTTTATCCGTTGAAAGTTTCACTGACTTGATATTTGACAGTTCGTTACGGAGAGAGAAAGTGGGAGGGGGGAAGTGGCACGGTGTCTGCGCATGTTAGCATAGCTTCCTTAAATACTTGAATTAAACAATTTATTTTGATTTTGAGACTTGGAAAGTGGTTTGGAGATAAAGATTCACTAGGAAAAAGAAAAATTAATAAAAAAAGTAGTAGAAAACTACAAAGTGTTACATAGAAATATCCAAGAATTTAGTGTTGATTGGTCATAGTTTTTTAAACTTTTGTTTTTAAAATCTTGTGAGTGTATAGAATTTTTTGGTTTAATTTAGGTCTAAAGACACTTATTATTCACTCAACTTCCTTGAAAAATGTTAACCAAACAAGTTTTCTTTTCGAAATTTTCAATTTTATAAGTTCTCACGTTCAAGTGTATAAATTCATAATTTTTATCTTGACATATTGGTATATGAATCGATTGAAAATTTAGATGTTTGTCTATTTCTTAAAAACTTCATGAGTTAATGTATGTATACGGTAGAAATCGGGGCTACCCGATTTCATTCTTTGGTCGAGATAGGAATGTCGCGTCAAGGAGCTAGGACGTCGAGTCCGGAATCGAAGCATCTTTTCGGACCGAGGTCGACGTCAATCATGGCCAGAAAGAGACAGTCTCCGAGTGACATCGGTATGGCTTGATAACGGAAAAGGCAGGATATCCGCGATTGGTCGAGGATCGTGTCGTGAATCTCGGAATGGATCATTCTACGGCGGTTAATCAGATGTTAATATGGTTTCCTACTATAATTAGAAATGTACCTTATTTAGGATTTCTCTATTATATAAAGAGGGATCTCATTCATTTGTAATGATCATTGTCACTAATAAGAATATACACAATCGTTACTTTCCTGCTATTTTACTTACTGTTCATCAAAGTAGCTTTATCTTTTACTGTCTTTATTGTTCCACCTTGAGACTATCTCGAGTCGAGGTCGAGACCTGACTAGCATACTGGTTTGATTTATTTTATTCTCTAGTTTATTCAGTTACTTTCTTGCTTATCAATTGGTATTGGACGAAATCAGATACCCTTAGAACCACAATATAAGTTTAATTGTTATCCAAATTTGAGGGCAAACAGTTTGGCACCCACCATGGGGCTAAGGATAATAGTGATTGTTGGGTGTTGATTCTGATAACACACATTATTTTTTGCTTGTTCTTGTCAAGTATCTTTGCTCTCAGGTTAAAACATGTCAAACTCACAAAATGCACCCACACATGGTGACAATGGTCTCGGGTTTCCCGGGAAAATGACAATGTAATTTCTCCAGGAGCCGAGGTGCCGCAAGCTAATATCGGGGGAGCACCGGTTACTAATCCAGTCGATGTCAATTTGCACATTGCTTTAAATGCAGACCTAGACGCGGAGCCCAAATGGAGTGTATGCAGAGAAGGCCGATCTGGTGGCCAAGGTATACAGGGCAGAGGATACGAAGGAGTTAGTCTCCAAGTGATATTCGAGATGCTACAGGCTCAGCAGGTCGCTACTGCTCAGCTACAAAATCAAAATCCGAGTGGGGTCAAGCCAGAAATCATCCGTCGTACCGAGCCAGTGCCAAAGAGGTTGAATGGTAACGAATCAGGGACCGATCCTGCAATAATGAAAATGCTCGAGGAGCGCACCAAAAGAATTGAATCAGGAGAGAAGAAAATCGAAGCTAATGATAGAAAAGTGGAAACATACAACTACCGAGTTGATCAGATACCGGGGGTACCACCAATCTTGAAAGGGATAGATTCAAAGAAATTGGTACAAAGGCAGTTCCCTCCGAGTGCGGCTCCGAAACCCATTCCAAAAACATTTCATATGCTGGACATACCTAAATACAATGGGACCACCGATCCCAACGTCACCTCCTACACATGCGCCATTAAGGGTAACGATTTGGAAGATGCTGAGATCGAATCTATTTTATTGAAGAAGTTCGGGGAAACCCTATCGAAGGGAGCAATGATTTGGTACCACAATCTACCACCAAATTCCATTGACTCGTTTGCTATGTTGGAAGACTCTTTCGTAAAGGCACATGTCGGAGCCATAAAGTTGCGACAAAGAAATCAGACTTTTTCAAAGTAAGACAAAGGGATAATGAAATGTTGAGGGACTTTGTATCCCGATTTCAAATGGAATGCATGGAGTTGCCAGCGGTTATAGATGATTGGGCCGTTGAAGCTTTCACTCAGGGATTTAATGAACGAAGTTTGATAGTATCACGTCAGCTGAAGCAAAATTTGATCGAGTATCCGGCTGTAACTTGGATAGATATACACAATCAATACCAATCGAAGATCAGGGTCGAGGATGACCAATTAGGAACTCATTCCGGTTCAGTGCACCCAAATAGGTTAGCAGGCAAAAATTAGAGGGACATCGACAGGGAGCCAAAATCGAACAAAGACCGATATCAACCGTACACCTCAAATCGCAGGAACAGTGGTCCAAGACGCAATTCCACCCGAAATGATCGGAGAAGCGATCGATGACAGAATTCTTGGGGACTAATGAGAAAAAGTGGTTTTGATAAGTACACCGACCCCACAGAGGCACCTCGATTGTCGGAATATAATTTTAGTTTCTACGTGTCAGGCATTGTATCAACAATTGGAAGAATCAAAGATATTAGATGGCCTAGGACCATATAGACCGATCCTTCCCAAATGAACCCCAACCTGATGTGTAAATATCATGGCATGCATGGTCACATGACCGAGGATTGCAGGAAATTGAGAGAGGAGGTAGCCCGTTTATTCAATGAGGGCCACCTTCGAGAATGCCTAAGTGATCAAGCCAAGAATCATTTCAGGGAAATGGATGCCAACAAGAAAAATGAACAGGACGAGCTGCAACATGTAATTCATATGATCGTCGGAGGAGTCGATATTCCACAAGTGCATGTGTTCAAACGCACTAAGGTATCAATTACCAGGGAGAAATGGACCCGAGACTATGTGCCAGAAGGCACCGTATCATTCAACGACGAGTAAGCAGAAGGAATTTCTTAGCCTCACAACGACGTTCTGTTAATTTCTATCTTATTAAATAAAGTTCAAGTTAAGCATGTTTTAGTGGATCCAGGTAGCTCGACAAATATCATCCGATCAAGGGTCGTGGAGCAGCTCGGCCTACAAGACCAGATCGTGCCCGAAGCTCGAGTCTTGAATGATTTCAATATGGCCAGTGAAACAACTAAAAGAGAGATTATCTTACCGGTGAATGTGGCTGGAACTATCCAAGATACCAAGTTTCACGTAATCGAGGGCGACATGAGGTACAACGCCCTACTCGGGAAACCTTGGATCCACAACATGAGGGCAGTCCATTTGACTCTCTACCAAATGATGAAATTCCCGACGTCGAATGGGGGTAAAAATAGTGTACAAGGAGCAACATGTTGCAAAAGAAATATTCGCGATCGATGAGGTAATATCGATATCGGTGCTATTTACATCGGAAGGATCGAGCATCAAAGGTTGTCACACCTCCTTTTTGCGCGCCTATCCCGAAGGATAAATGCACGAGGGAGTTTTTCCAATTTAACTGACAATATTCGAAATGAGATTATTTATTTAATTCAGAGTCGCCACTTGGGAAAAGTTTGGCTTTTGGTGTCCCAAGTTACCGGTTTATCTTGAATCCCAAATCGAGGAAAATATTCGACTTTCCAAATGAAGTCTGCGAATCAGAAATTCTAAGTAAGGAATTCTGCTGACCCGAGGGAAGGTGTTAGGCACCCCCGAATCCCGTGGTTCTAGCACGACCGCTTAAATTGCTATAATGGCTTAAATATCTGAGTTTAATACATGTTATAACGTATGTGCCCTTTTTTATTAAGTTTAAATCGCTTTTATTATAATTATTTTTATAGAATTGCAACGTCGTAAAAATGCATCTCGAATCACGTCACAATCAATGCACCCATGGTTGTTAACACATTCTGACTCTGTTGAGATTTGAATTTGGGTCACATAAATGCGCACCCGAATTTAAGAATGTAATTTAATTAAGTCGCGCCTAAAGAGTCTAACGCGTTATTATCTTTGAGGAAGGCAGTGAAATTCACTAAATAGTCCATCCCAAATTCTAAGTATTTATTATGATCAATTATTGAGGGTCCCGCAATTTGCATTTTTATTTGGCGAGGCTCGTCTCATTATTTTTAAAAGGATAATCTTAGCATGACTATATTTTCTATTTTTTGTTTTCTAAAGTAAATGAAGATAAGGTCCTACTTTATTTACATACTTTCGAGTTATTATAGTTAAGTTTTGAAAGTGAGTTGTTTAAAGAGTTTACATGGCAACGCATAGAACATTCTACGTACAGACAGTAAAAGAAAGAAAAGACTACATTAAATTACAACTTCAAATCTTTCTCATTTTTTTGCATTCATGCCTCGAGTGGCTTACAAGATGAACCAGTGTATCAGTTTGTGTACCTGGTATTTGGGAAAGCAAGGAAAGAAGATGAAGATCAGTAGAAACAGCAGTAGTGTAAATACACAGCAACAACAACAACCCAACATCAACAAATTCGAAACAGATTCAAGGCCCAGAAAACTTTGAGGAAAAACCGAACAACTCAATAGAACAAACCCAAAAGTTTGTAAGCAAACTAAACAACAGCAACCCCATCGTGTATTAAACCCAAAACTAAACACGTTTCTCACTTTGTTTTTGTTTTCTCCTTTTAAACTCTTCAACACTCTCTTAGGATTTTTAGAATGTCTTCTTCTCTCCAAAAATAATCCTCTCTAATGTTGAAGTCCTTTTTTTATTCCCCTCTCCAGTCTTTTTTTTTCTTAAAATGTGTCAAATAACTCTATTTATAACAAGACTCTTGTCTTGAATCCCCAACCCCAAATATTCCCCCAATTGCATGCTTTGTCCCTACTACTTAATGTTTTCTTTATTTTAAACCCTTGTCCCCCATGCTTAACATAAATAATTACATTATTCTCACCCCACTACATTATGTCTTGTCCCCCACTATATTAAACAATTATATCAACCCCAACCCATTACATCTTGTCCCTTATGCTTAACATAAATAATTACATTATTCCCACCCCGCTACATTATGTCTTGTCCCCCACTATATTAAACAATTATATCAACCCCATCCCATTGCATCTTGTCCCCCATGCTTAACTTAAATAATTGTTCAAATGTTCAATTCCAAAAATACCCCTCCGACCTTACTGCAATTACCATTTTACCCCTGAACGTACTGAAATTTATCAAACTACCCCCATCAGCTATAACCAAATCACCTAATCAATCTCAACCAAAATACAGCAAATATGACCAATTTCTAAACAAATTCAACAACAAATCTCATGAACACAGATTGAATCATACAGCTTCAAATTAATGAGAATAAGTTAACCATATTGGGAACCAATCCTGGTTAACTTAGACCAAAAATGAATGAGCAAAGAGACAACAATATCAACAACAAAATACCTGATTCAAACTAAATCAACAAGTCAAAAACCAAAACATAAACTCACATTAAATCACTGGATTAAAAAACGAACTTCAAACAAAGATGAACATGAATTAATCTATTTTAAACATCAAACATGACGGATTCAAATGATTTAACCAACATTAACAATTTCTGAAAAAATACATAACAACACATGAAACAAACTGAAGAAATAATTAATTAAATTTCAATTTGAATCTAACGATATTATACTAACATGAACAAACAGAAAAATTAACAAAACGATGAACACGAACAAAACAAAAATCAAACATTTACCGATTTGAAATTCGAGAATATCAAAAACAAAATACGGACAAAAATGAAACTCAAACCCACTAACCGGATCGAAATGACGAAGAACTTGAACGAAAACAAACTGTCCGGAAATGATTATCGTGCCAAAATAGCTCGACGCCGAAGACGACCATGAATGGACGACCAAAGAAGCTGGTCGTTTGGTATCTTTCAAAAACGAGGCAGTGGCAGCCCGTCAAAGGAGATGGACGAAGCAGAAGGCTGCAGAACCCCGGAGCAACAACGGTTGCTTCTGCTGCGTCACCTGGAGGTCGACTGGGCAGTTATGGAGATGAAGGAGCAGCTAGGAAATGCCTGGTATGGCGCTGCTACTACTGGACCTGGGGACTCGATGAGGCAGGTTGTTTCTAGACAAAAACGAAGGTCGCCGGATTTAATGGGGGAGGGGGGTTGCCGGACTGGTTCACGTGAGTTGAAGCAGAAGCAGTCGAGGCAGCTGTAGGTAGCAGCAAAGAGCTGGGATGGTTATTGGCGGAGCTGCTAGTCGTGTGGAGGGAGGAGATGAAGCAGCGGACGTCCATGGCTGGAGCTCGGAGATGGCAGTGGTGAGCGGAGGCAGCCATGGGAGCTCGAGCTCAATCTTGACGGAGACGAAGAAGATGAAGCCAGAAGCAGCTGGGTCTATTTGGATGTAGCAGAAGCAACAAAAAGCAACAACCATGGGAGCTTGACGAGCTCGTCAATGGCGGATGTTGTTCGTCGATGAAGACGAAGCTTGGGGCAGCAGCTGGTCGAAGAAGAAGATGCATAGTAATGGGGATCTTTTTCTCTTTAATGGCGGATGAGGGAGGGGCTGTTTGGAGTGAGTTTGAGGGTGAGCAACCATGGATGGGCTTGGAAGCTTGGAGAAGAAGAGGGAAAGAGAGAGGGGGCAGATGAGTTTTTTTAGGGTTTTTTTCTTGTTTTGTTTTTGTGAAATGTAAGATAGGGAGATGGGGTGTTGGGTATTTGGGTTATGGGGCGGACCGGGTCAACCCATGTTGAAATGGACCGGGTCATGGGGAAGGTTGAGTATTTTTTGCGCTTGTGGCTTGAATTTGAAGAAGAGCCCAATTCCGGTTTTCTTCATATTTTTGCTCTCTTTTCTTCTTTTATTTTTCTAAAACTAAATTCTAAAAATCCTTAAATTATTAATAAGTTATAAAAGCGCAAATTAACTCCCGCTAACAATTAACGCACAATTAAGTAATAATTAAGCATAAAATTGTACATATGAACATTAAATGCTAAAAATACAAAAGATGCCTATTTTTTTGTAATTTCAATTTTGTAAAACAAACTTAATTACTAACAATTATAGAATTAAATCCTACATGCAAAATGAGACATATTTTTGTATTTTTTATTAATTTAACAAATAAACATGCACAGACAAATACAAATAATTATCCAAAAATGTCACAAAAATTCTCAAAATTGCACAGCAAGGAAAATTGTTTTATTTTGAATTTTTTGGAGTAACTCTTTCATAGAGCAAAAATCACGTGCTTACAAGGGTAAACAGGAATCCAAATAGCAATCACCGCCACCATCCTTGACCGAATCAGAGAAGCGGGAAATGGAAAAGGAAGAGGAAGATTTTCTAACTCCTCGAACTTTTGTTGTTCCCGAAGATTCCGACGCTACCAAATAAATGGTTGAAGAGCTGGAACAAGTCATATTGATTGAGCACTTGCCCGATCGAAAGGTATACCTGTGCATGGGGTTAACCCCCGAGCTCAGGGACTAGTGAAACAAAAGAGAAGGCCCAGTTCGAGGTAAAGCATGCATTCATAAAGGATGAGGTAACTAAACTTCTCAAAATGGGGTCCAATTGGGAAGTGAAATATCCCGAATGGTTAGCCGATGTAGTCGTAATTCCTAAAAAAGGGAACAAACTTAGGTTGTGTGTAGATTATAAGGATTTAAACAAGGCGTGTCCCAAAGATTCTTTTCCACTACCTAACATCGATCGCATGATCGATGCCACGGCTAGCCACGAGATCCTTAGTTTTCTCGATGCCTATTCCGGGTACAATCAAATTCAAATGAACCCGGAAGACCAAGAAAAGACTTCATTTATCACCAAGTATGGAGCAAATTGTTATAATGTCATGCCCTTCAGGCTAAAAACGTAGGAGCTACCTACCAACACCTAGTAAATAAAATGTTTGAAGAATAGATAGGTAAGTCAATGGAAGTATATATTGATGACATGCTAGTTAAGTCCCTGCGCGCAGAGGACCATTTGACACATTTACAGGAAACATTCAAGATACTGAGAAAATACAACATGAATCTCAACCCCGAGAAAATGCATTTTCAGGGTTGGTTCGGGCAAGTTCCTTGGCTTCATGGTGTCGAATCGGGGAATCGAGATCAACCCCAATAAAATCAAGGCTATCAAAGACATCACCGTCGTGGACAGCGTTAAAGCCGTGCAAAGGCTGACAGGGTGGATACCTGCCTTAGGCCGATTCATCTTGAGATCGTCGGATCGGAGTCATAAATTCTTCATTCTAATATAAAAGAAGAACGATTTCGCCTAGACCCTAGAATGCCAACAAGGGTTAGAGGAATTGAAGCGATACCTGTCGAGGCCACCATTGCTTCATAATCCAAAGGCAGATGAAAAACTCTACTTGTACTTGGCAATCTCAGAGATCGCGGTAAGTGGTGTCCTGGTTCGAGAAGAGCAAGGTACGGAATTCCCTGTTTATTATGTAAGTCGAACTCTAGGAGAAACATAAACTAGATATCCACACTTAGAGAAATTAGCACTTGCACTGATAAGCACCTTTAGGAAGCTAAAACAATATTTTCAATGTCACCCCATATGTGTATTAACCACTTACCCACTTCGTAATGTTTTGCATAAGCCCGAACTGTCGGGACGATTGGCCAAATGGGTCGTCGAACTCAGTGGGCACGATATCAAATATCAACACCGAATGACCATCAATTCTCAAATTTTAGCAGACTTCGTGGCCGATTCACGCCAACCCTCGTAACCAAAGTCAAGAAGGAACTCTTGTTAAAATAGGGTACATTATCGGGGGTGTGGATCCTTTTCACAGATGGTGCTTCGAATGTGAAGGGGTCCGTACTAGGCATCATTTTGAAGCCGCCCACGGGCATCACTATTAGACAATCCATCAAAATTTCTAAGTTGACTAACAATGAGGCTGAGTTCAAGGCCATAATTGCAGGTCTCGAACTAGCTAAAAACTTGGGGGCGGAAGTCATTGAAGCCAAGTGCGACTCTTTGCTGATAGTAAACCAAGTAAACAAAACCTTCGAGGTTCGAGAGGATAAAATGCAAAGGTATTTGGACAAGCTATAGGTGACTTTGCACCGTTTTAAAGAATGGACCTTGCAGCACATACATTGCGAGCAAAACACTGAGGATGATGCTCTTGCAAATTTGGGGTCATCAGTCGAAGAGGACGAAATCAGCTCGAGGACTGTCGTTCAACTCTCGAGATCCGTGATCAAAGAAGGTCACACTGAGATAAACTCCATAAGCTTAACTTGGGATTGGTGGAATAAATATATCTAGTACTTAAAAAATGGAAAGCTCCCATCGGACCCTAAATAATCGAGAGCCCTACGAACAAAAGCTGCTCGATTTACATTGGCTGAAGATGGAACATTGTACAGAAGGACATTCGACGGACCATTAGTAGTATGTTTGGGATCAAGAGACACCAATTTTGTTCTACGAGAAGTCCATGAAGGCATTTGCGGGAACCATTCCGGTGCCGAATCACTAGTTCACAAAATCATTAGAGCAGGATACTATTGGGATAGTATGGGAAAAGATGCTAAGGAGTTTGTTCAAAAATGTGATAAATGTCAAAGATATGCACCAATGATCCATCAGCCTGGAGAACAATTTCATTCGGTCCTGTCCCCATGGCCATTCATGAAATGGGGGATGGATATCATCGGCCCTCTGCCATCGACTCCAGGTAAAGCTAAATTCATTTTATTTATGACTAACTACTTCTCTAAATGGGTGAAAGCACAGGCCTTCGATAAGGTCAGAGAAAAAGAAGTTATAGACTTCATCTAGGATCACATCATATGTCGATTCGGGATACCTGCCAAAATCGTATGTGACAACGGAAAACAGTTCATTGGCAGCAAAGTAACGAAGTTTCTCGAAGAACATAAAATAATAAGGATCTTATCGATGTCGTATCATCCAAGTGGATATGGACATGCCGAGTCAACGAACAAAACTATCGATCAGAATCTAAAGAAAAGATTGAACGACGCTAAGTGAAAATGGAGATAAATTCTATCCAAGGTCCTTTGGGCATATCGGACAATGACAAAATCCAGTATGGGGGCAACACCGTTCTCCTTAGTATATGGCACCGATGATTTGATCCCGGTCGAAGTCAGGGAACCAAGCGTCAGGTTTCGATACATAATGGAAGAATCAAATCACGAGGCTATGAGCACAAGCCTGGAATTGTTAGACGAAAAATGGGAAGCCACCCTCGTTCGAATGGCCGCCCAGAAACAGCGAATCGAAAGATATTATAATCGAAGAGCCAATCTTCGACACTTCAAAATAGGGGATTTAGTTATGAGGAAAGCCACCCTCAATACTCGAGAACCGAACGAAGGGAAGCTCGACCCGAATTGGGAAAGGCCATATCAGGTCCTCGGTGTCTTCGGAAAGGGATCTTATAAACTTGGCATAATGGAAGGCGAACAATTGCCAAACAATTGGAATATATCACTCCTCAAATGATATTATTGCTAAGGGATGGCTTTCTCCCTTCCATTTGAATTTGATTCTAACTTATTGTAGGTGTTCGATCGAAGACGTCGAGAAGCTCTTCAACACGAAGACCTTAGTTTTTAAAGCACGCGTTGCACTCTTTTTCCCTTGATCGATTTTTATCCCAAATGTATTTTTCCGGCGAGGTTTTTAACATTATATGTGCTACCTGGGGATAATTGAATAGTACCTGAGGCTTCTTTACATTCAACCTAGAATACTGGGGGGCATCACCCTCGGATGTTATGTTTTCAAAGAAGATGCTTCGTGTTAGCAGGGTCTCGATAGGGAAACTTTTTAATGGGCCAAACGTTCGAATGAACCGGGTCCTTGTAGATTAATCGAGCCCTAATGGCAAAACATTTACGCATGTATTAATTACTCAAAGAAGCATTTTTCCTTATCAAATATCTTGTTCCTCAAAGAAAATTTTCTACTATACAAGCTCCATGCTTATGATTTTTGTGAAAAAAATGGCTCAAGGGACAAGTAAAATTACACCTCGAACGGTAAATGGCGAGCCAAGTATAAATACACCTCGAATAGTCAACCCCCCTACCCGGGGACTACGTCGAAAATCAACATGTTCGAATTATCTAAAGATCTCAAAGAGGCACCCCTCGATTTATAGGGCAAGGCCATCATTCTGGCGGGCTAACACTTTGTACAAGTTCGAAGTGTTTTTGGGAAAATAAGACCAAGAGTCACACCCTAAGTCTACGGCCAAACTAACGCGCCTCAGAGACGTTCGAACCCCGCAATAAAAATAGGCCTTCGAATTCTTTAAAAATCGATTAAAAATGGATACCCTCGGCAAAATAATCAAAGGGCTTCGATAAAATCAACCCTCGAAAAACCTTAAGAGGTATCGAATTATTCAAATACAAACTTATGCTAAGGCATAACAAAGTTTTCGATCACTCTAACCTTCGAGATTCCTAATGGGCACAGATTTATCTCATGCTAAGGCATAACAAAACAAATAAAACTTTTAAAGTCGAAAAAAGGGAAAAAGACACTATTTTGAGGCTATATCGGCCCGATTAAAGAGCCTAAGGGCCATTACATTATTGAGCTCGAGGACTCGCCCTCGCTTAACCAAAACCCAAGGGTTTTTACCACTCGGGGTTCAAGCTAAATACTCACTCGAGTATAGAAACTGTAGCAATCCGATTTCAACAAAATTTTCACAAAGGCAACAAAGTGAGCCAAATTTCTCACACGACCTGAAGTACACTAGAATTATCATAAGGCGAAAACAAAACAAAGTTTTCATGGAACAAATATCGAAGACAAATCGAAAAGAAAAAGGATCTTTTATATATGCAAAAGTATTTACAAAAGACCACTCAATGCCTTACACAAAAATCCAAAAAATAAAATAAAATAAAATAAAAGACCACTTAAGTATTTACAAAGTGTCTAATCTTCCCCGGGAGCTTCATCTTCATATTCTCCGCTCTCATATCCACTTGCGCTCCCAGACTCATCATCAGAGAGAAAAGCTTCGACTTCAGCCTCTAACACTTTCTCACTCTCAATATCGGCTGTGAGGTCAAAGCCACGAGCATGAATCTCTTCGAGAGTCTCTCTCCGAGACTGGTACTTAGCATGACTGGCAACACAGGATAACCGAACCTCAGCAACATAAAAAATGTCCTTTGCTTGAGCGTTAGCGGCTTCAGCATTGGCTCGGTAGACGGCCATGAACGCCTCCGCCTCGGCCTTTACTTTTTCCACCTCAGATGTGGCTTTTGCAAGCTCAGCGACCAATTGAGTCTCGAGCTCTTCAATTTTCTTAGCCCGGACCAGGATCTCCTCCTTCATGCTTTGGAGTTGACGTTCAACCGAAGACAACTGGGCTTGGGCCGTATCTTTCTTTGAGGCGAGGAGGTCCATGTTTTGCTTCCACCCCAAAGTCTCCGCCTCTTTTATCTCTGCCTCCTCGTGAAGCTGCTCGATTTTCTCGGCCTTCTACTAAACCTGTAGGATCTAAGTGTTAGTCACCAATATCAAGTTGATATGTCAAGATCCTGAAAATTTACATTATCTGTTTGATGAGATCGATCTACTTTTTATGGGCTGTTTCCAATTCAGCTCGGAGGTCCCTGATCTCCTTTTCTTTTTTCACATAGAGGCGTTTGATGGCGTCTCTCTCCTCTATGAGCCTTTTGAGATTGGCCTCACATCGGTTCAGCTTGGCTTGGGATTTGAAAAACGCTTCTCGATGAAGCGCCACAGCCTGTGGAAAAAGGAAGAAAATCAGACAAAAAGAAATAAAAACAAACATAAACTTAATAACCAAAGCTGAAATTTACCTGGTTCAGGAGTCACTGAGTCTCATCGAAAATGATTGTTGAATCCAGGTCGGAAACGTCATAGACCCCGTGAAGCAGCCACGGAATATGTCATCTCCTTCGTGGGCAGTTCTTGCATCGGGGGTCTCCATAACCTTTCACTTATCTATCTCTTTCTAAATATGCTTAATTAATGGTGGCGTACTTATCCTCATTGGTTAATCAGCAAATGCCCTTGAACCGAAAAAGGTTTTTGGGGGAAAGAAACATGCCTTAAATATTTAGATACTAACAATATTCATGTGTTCCGTTTAAAAAACATAAACGGAGAAAGTAATTAATAGCAATATACTTTTCAAAGTAATTAATTTAAGGGTCTTTCTAGAGTGCGGCGCACGAATTAAGAAATTTAGTTAATTATATTTATTAAGGAGGTAATTGATTCTATAGACGTTTGGCTTTCCTAAACAAAGTAAAGAATGGTTCAAAGAGCTTTTAGAAAGTTGTGCAGACATTAAACATCCACGTGGTTTCAATGACAGAATATATCCGAAGACACTTAAAGTTGACACTATTTTTTATTTAGACGCTTAAACTGAAGGTTGTTGCTATTGAACACTTATATTACGCTAAACTTGTTCCAATTAAGCATTTTTTTGACAATTAGCCAAACTTACAAAGTGTGTGCAATACACTCGCGACTGACAAATAAAAAAGAATATATATCATTTTGAGTTAAAAAAAAGAAAAGAAAACACTATTTTAAAATCTATTTAGTAAACAAAATAAAATAATATTCTCAAAAATAACTTAATTTACACCCAATCAGAAAATGACACATTATTAACAAAAGAAAAGATAAAAAGGACACATTCTGTCTTCTTGAAATCATTGTTTTTGATATTTTTCATTATCTTCATGTTTATTCTTGTTCCAACCACGATTTAATCCAAAATTTCAAGAAAAACTCCTCCAAATTTGTTATAACTTCAACTAAAGATTCCCTACCAAAACACGAAGACAACTCCAATATTAATTTATCAATTTTTTATCAAATCAAGTAACCCATTTTAAACCTTCAAGCTTTCTTAAAGACCCCATTAATGGTGTTTTGACTTCAAATGAAGAATACGGTCTTACTTCGATTTCAATCAACTGAGACGATTGTTGGGTCAAACTTTCAAGCTAAATTAATGGTGGAGGCAGAACAATGATGAAAGTGGGGAGACAATGGTGGACGTGATGGTGGAGAGGGAAGAAGAAGAAGAAAAAGTAGAAGAAAGAAATAAAAAGTAAAAAAAAAAGATAAAATCTGTTTTTTGGGATCTTCACGCGCCTATTTTGGGTGAAGCTCATCCTATGTGCCAACTCAGCAAAAAATGTCTAATTGAAAAAGATTAGTATAGTATAAATGCTCAATAGGATCAGCCTTCAGTTTAGGCGTTCAAATGAAAAATAATGCCAACTTTAAGTCTCTTCGGACGTATTCTATCGCTTTCCATTGTCGTTTCCATTGATTCTATTCACTCATCATTTAACTAGTATATTATTTTTTTACTTTTTGTTATCTTTAGGATTTTA
Organism: Nicotiana tabacum; assembly: GCF_000715075.1. NCBI lineage: Eukaryota > Viridiplantae > Streptophyta > Magnoliopsida > Solanales > Solanaceae > Nicotiana > Nicotiana tabacum. Next base: position 7,821,606 of record NC_134091.1, read on the forward strand.
TTGGCTTTAATAATTATTATCTTTTGGATTTTTTTTGCTTTAATAATTTTTTTCTTGTCAAGGCGGCACAGCCACTTATTGTATTTTTGCTCTCCTAAGAAACCATCAACAATATTCGACTTTCTTTACTAGTAGTTACACTCTCGTCAGTCAAACAAGTAAAAATGCTAATGATGGTTTCCTCTTCTTTTTTTCAATTATATTTCTTTATTTACATAATTGTTTTTCTCTATTTGAGTTTCTAGAGCAAAACAACAACTAAACTATCGATTTATATATAGGGATTATATTGGATTTAGTGACGTTACTCTAACAATCAAAGTTAAACGGAAAAGAAAAGAAATATTCACTTTTATCACCTTAGGTACTTCAATATTTCCTCTAATTCTTTTAGCTTTTATGTTTATTTTTTTATACTATACAAAAAAAGTTGAGACATTTCTTCAGTTATCTTTTTCTGGTATGCTTGTGCCTTACATAAAGTTAATTAAAATAGTGTCACTTTATTAAGTTCATCTCTTGTAGAAAACAATGCTTCTTAACTTGTCAAGATATCACATAGCTTAAAGATGAGTAAAAGTTAATTGTTTTGCAAATTATATTTGGCTAGTACATACCCCTTGGTTCAGGAAAAGTGTATTGTTGCATACTAACAATGTTATGGAATACTATATTATTACTATATTCAAGAGAATATTTGAGACTAAAAGTCAATAATAAAAACAAAATCTTAGTGGTAAATTGACAGAAGATACTTACACTTTCGGTAGCTCGAGGACTCTATTAGGCACATTTAACAGGGGGGACGGGAATAAGATAAATGTATATAAGAAATTAGCTGATGAAAGATTCTTTATATATGTGTATTATATACACATATAATATACATATTTTTTGTCTATTCGTCGATGACATAGTTCTGATTGATGAGTCACGAGCCGGTGTTAACGAGAGATTGGACGTTTGGAGACAGACTCTTGAGTCTAAGGGTTTCAAGCTAAGCAGAACGAAGACGGAATACCTCGAGTGTAAGTTCAGCGCTGGACCGGGGGAAGTGGGCGTGGATGTGAAGCTTGAGTCCCAGGTTATCCCAAGTAGAGGCAGCTTCAAGTACCTCCACGGGGGAGGGAGATCGACAAGGATGTCACACAACATATTGGTGTAGGATGGATGAAGTGGAGGTTGGCATCTGGAGTTTTGTGTGACAAGAAAGTGCCAACGATAATCAAAGGTAAGTTCTATAAAGCGATGGTTAGACCAGCCATGATGTATGGGGCTGAGTGTTGGCCTGTTAAGAACTCACATATCCAAAAACTGAAAGTAGCAGAAATGAGGATGTTGAGGTGGATGTGCGGGCACACTAGGATGGATAAGATTAGGAATGATAACATTCGGGAGAAGGTGCACGTGGCTCCTATTGATGGCAAGATGCGGGAAGCGAGGCTCAGATGATTCGGGCATGTACAGAGGAGAAGCCCAGATGCTCCAGTAAGGAGGTGTGAGAGGCTGGTCATGGAAGGCACGAGAAGAGGTAGAGGGCGGCCTAAGAAGTATTGGGGAGAGGTGATCAGGCAGGATATGGCGAGACTTCAGATTTCCGAGGACATGACACTTGATAGGAAGTTGTGGAGGTCGAGTATTACGGTTGTAGGCTAGGAGGCTGTTGAGTCCTGCGTTACTTTGTACCTTTGTGAGCCTAATTCCGGTGGGGTTTTGTCTAAGATAGCTAGGGGCAGTGTCATGTCTTATTATTTTCTACTTTCGACGCATGATCCATTTAATAGCCATCGTTTTTGCTTTGCATTTTTCTACTACATTTTATGTTCCTTTTTCCCTATGATCTCAGTGGTGAATCTAATATTCTCTCCTTTGGTCTTTTTATTATCTTGAGCCGAGGGTCTTTCGAAAACAGCCACTCTACCCCTTCGGGGTAGGGGTAAGGTCTGCGTACACACTACCCTCCCCAGACCCCACTTGTGAGATTATACTGGGTTATTGTTGTTGTTGTTGTATACATATTTTATGTATATTTTTGGTTAGCGAATGTAACTAGTTCCTTTTTAATTATAACATTTGATCTTGGTCGTTGGAATATTTTGTTAAATCGTATTTAATTACAATAAATAAAGATATGTGATTTTTAATAGAAGAACATTATATTCAAAGTATTTTTAGAAGTATATCACAATCAAAAGATGGAACCAAAAGTCCAAAACTAGTATTTCGCAATATATCACATAGTTTAATCAAATGTACATAATATTATCTATTATTGAATATAAAATGTACCTACTTAAATATTTCGAGGATTAAAATTCAAAATTGTATTAATAGAAGCACAATAATATTTCGTAAACAAAAAAGGAAGAAAGTCGGGCGAAAGAAAAGGAGAAGAAAGGCAGGAAATAAAGAAGCCGGCAGTGTGTTATAGTAAAAAGTTTTAGATCGTTGTATAACCGGAAAAAAAAAAACACTTTCTTCTTTCTTTAGTTACACTTTGTGGGCGTTTGGACATAAGAATTGTAAATTTCAAAAAAAAGTGAAAAAATTTTTCAAATAAAAATGGTATTTGAAAATTAGAATTGTGTTTGGACATAAATATAATTTTGGGTTATTTTTGAAGTTTTGTGAGTGATCTAAGTATAAATTTTGAAAAACAGTTTTTTAGAGTTTTTTTATATTTTCGAAAAATTTCAAAATTCATCTTCAAGTGAAAATTAAAATTTTTATGGCCAAACACTGATTTAAAAAAAAGTGATTTTTTTAATGTCCAAACGGGCTCTTTGCTGCATAATTTTTTAGTTTGTTTTATCTGAATTTTTATGTTGGTTTTGGGTCTGTTCTGAATTTGGAGCAAAGGCGTCAAGTTTTAGTTTGTGGTAGAAAATTTATTTGACGGGTTTCTTTATTATTGGAGTTATTTTTTAACAAGATTAGAACCCTGCATTGTAACAGATTAGTGTATGGGTCCAAATTTGGCAACAACGACAGCTGTTAAGTAAGGCAAGGAATAAGGTTACTATAACACGACGTCTGATGGTCGTTGTGGCAAAGGACGACGACCAAGAGCGGTCAGTCGAAATGAGACGTTAATGATAGTTTAAACTTGGAGGGAGACAGTAAGAATATGCTTTTCGAATATTCTTTATGTCGTATTTTTTAGGGTTTCTTGGGAGATTATCCCCTATAAATAGGAAGAGTTAGTAAAGAAGAGGGGATCCCCGAGAAAAAAATAAAAGAACACTTTGTAAAAGATTTATCTGAAAGAATATACTTGTGAGCACGTGATTTTTGCTTCACGAGACAATCGCTCCAAAAGAAACAAAAAATAATAACAATTGATCTTGTTGTACAATTTTTGGATTTTTACATGGCACTTTGTTAATTATTTATGACTTTGGCCCATTTTTACTTTATTAAAACAAAATACAAAAATGTACGTGTCATGCATAATCTGAACCGTAACATGGTTGTTAAATAGAAAAGCATAAACAAGCATCTTTGTCCGTGATTTTGTTTTGTTTGATTTTTACCTGTTTTGAATTATTTTAATGTGTGTGCAAATAATTGTATTAAGTGTTTATTTAATTTTAATTTGATTTTACTTAGTTTTATTTTAAAAAAAAAAAATAAAGAAGAAAAGGAAATAATAATAAAAAAAAAGAAAGCCTTTCCTTTTTCGGACTTGGGCCAATTTGTTAAAATTGGCCCAAACAAACAATGCCCAAAACCAGGCCTGCCCGGTCCAGTCCAAGTTGATACCCAGGGTGTCCAAACGACGCCGTTTTAATCCATCCTGATCTGGGCCGTTGATCTCAGATTGATCAACGGCCAAGATCACATTTCCCATACCCACGAACAAAACCCGACCCGTTCCACCCAGACCAACCCAAACCCCGTTTAGATGAAACGACACCGTCTCTTCTAAACCTTCAGATCCAAGCCGTTGATCTTGATTGATCCAACAGCTGAGATCAGCCCACCCATCCCATATATAACCTTCTAACCTTACCCTGCCCCCTATCCAATACCCCAGCTCCCGTCTTCACCTTCTTCCCCATCAAACCCTAGAGCCGCCCCTGTATCCTTCACCATGAAAGCCGGCGGCATGGACGCCGGTGACCCTACCCTTAACACCATAGATGCTCCTCACCGTCCTGAACCCAAATCCACCAACCACACACCTCGAATCCCATCCCACCTTCTCGAATCTTCATTTGAAGATTCGAGTCAAAACTCGATCTACCCCGATCTGCTTTAAATTCATTCCAGACACTCCCCAGACCCCCCTCGAGACCAAACCATGCTTGGTTTGGTCCGAATCTGATCAGGGAAGCATGAATCCCAGATCTGATTTTTGGAACCTTAGGGTTCCTCGTCACTAGTCCATGTCCGTTCGAGCCAAAGAGATTAAGGTCTAATGGACCTTAATCGAAGTGTTTCTCATTTGAGAAACACTTCGATTAAAGTCCGTTCAGCCTTAAAAAAGGTCTGTTCGAATCCAAGTAAGATTTTGATTTTTTCAAGGTTTAAGGTGAGTTCTTTCTTTTCTTTATTTTGTTTGGGTCCATCTAATTGTGGTAAAGGTCTGTTCATGTTTTGTTTGTGTCCCCAAATTTTATCAACTATGCCCTGTCCACTTTGCCTGAACCTTTGTTGTTTGATTGAGTGTTTTCTTCTACTTGTTCTGATAGTGTGTATACATGTATTTGTTGTGCAATTAGCTGATTTGAACTAACTGATTGATTCCTCGAATACCACTTTGTTTAGTCAGTATAACTCAAATCGTGTGTCGATACAGTTAAATGTCTGATTTTTGGTTACGATTATAGGTGTTATAACTAGTATAGTCGAGTCGACATATGTCGTCGATTAGTTTCAGTTATCCGAGCAATAACAAATCGACTTACTTCTGCTAAGCATTTGTTTGAATCAATTAAGGCATATGTCGTCAATTAGTTTGTTTACTTATATTTGTTAATTTGAATCAGTAATGTAAAAGGAATGTTTTGTTTAAATTTCTGAATTGGAGGGCATGTGCACTTGGCACAGCATGTGCATTTATGCACCACAGGTGCACTTGTGCACAACCTGGTTCCTGCATAAAGGGGCTTTTGATTTTAAAATAGTTTGACAGCATATGCTGTCAGATATATTCTGCTGCCCATACTTTGCTTTAGTTTAAGAAGTATTAAACCTTTTTAAAGAATAAGTCTGCCAGGGAATGTTGATGGGGGTTAATACTTAAATAACTAAGTGGAACTGAAAAGAAGAGAGCACATGGGAGGGGTGTTCTTTTGGGTCTAACAGGCTGTTTTAAGGGATGATTTGAGGCTCAATAAAAGGGGACACTTCCATCAGTTCTAGAGAGGAGAATTTAAAAAGAGGGAGAGGGTGATACACACTGAGACATGGGCACACTATGAAGAATTTTTTGAAAGAGAGAGCTGAAATACATACAAATAGATACATACAGACATAAAGGGAGAACAGAGTAGGAGAGGAAGAGGATACCACCTGATATTAGGAAAAGAGACATAAGAGGGGGAGGGGAAGATACAGATACACCTTGAGAGAGATACACACAAAAGGAAAGCTGAAACCAAACAGAATCAGTTTCTAAGTGAGAAAGAGAGTTTGTTTTGGAAAACAGGAGGGAGATTTAGGAAAGAAATTCTTGCACGCCTAGAAAACACCACTTTCCCTCATCCTTTCATGTCTGAAGTTCGATATCCAGTTTGGTTTGTTTCTATCAGATTTTAGGATTTTTCCTCTGAGTTTTGAAAAGGGTCAAATATTGAGTATTGTACCACTGGTTTACTGCTTTGGTCTATTAGCCTGGGATTGCCATTGCTGCTGTACTGCACTGTTGCTCCTACCATTCTTGTGCTGTTACTGCTGACTCTTCTGCTTCCACTCCTTCTTTGCATTTCAGTATCCAGGTACACATTTCAAGTCCCACATTGATGTAACTACAACAGTCTGAAAGTATGAAATGAAAAGTTGGAGAAGTTTAAATGTCTATTGTAATACTCATGGCATGTTGATTTCTTTCTATATAATTGATTAGTTTGTAAATTTCAATAGCAGGAAAAGATTAGTAGATGCTTAACTAAGTTCTAGTCTCTTGCGTTTTAGTTTATAGTTGTTCGTTGGTATGTGATTGTATAGTACACAGAATGAACGGGTAATTGACATAGCAAATGACCGGATTCCTGTTAGCTATAATGATATGCATACGATAGAGTACTTCCATTTTTACAATGATGTTCGGTTTCATTTTTAGTTTTCCTTTATCAGAACCCGCTAGGCAGCATATAGAAGCGTGTTCGAATCCCCGTAAATAATGAGACATAGTAGTTAATTCTCTTAATTCAGCCTCAATAAGTCTAGTTAAATTCAATTCAAGAAATGTTTGGACGCAAGTATAACATTGGGTCAATCTCGAATGTAACTTCTTTGTCCAATTAAAGCATGTTTCACAAGTCATGACATCTCTCCACTTTGTAAATAATTAATCAGAAATTGATAAGAATCCGGATTGGGCAAAAGCATATAATTAAATTAGCATGTTCCTTTTCTTTCAGTTTTAGGGACAAATGCATTAGAAATGTAGCCACTTTAGGATATCCTTTCTAAAATAGAGGCGAGCCTCGCCAAATAAAAATGCAAATTGTGGGGCCCTCAATAAACAATCATAATAAATATTTAGAATTCAGGATAGGCCATTTTAGTGAATTTCATGGCTTCCTACAAAAATAATAATGCGCTAGACTCTTTAGGCGCGACTTAATTAAATTACATTCTTAAACCCGGGTGCACATTGATGTGACCCGAATCCAAATCTCAACGGAGTCGAAGTGTGTTTAACAATTACGGGTGCATTGATTGCAACGTAGTTCGAGATACATTTTCACGACGTTGCAATTCTATAAAAATAAATGATAATAATAAAAGCGGTTTAAATTTAATAAGAAACACATAAGTCACAACATGTATTTAAATCAGATATTTAGCCATTATAACAATTTAAGCGACCGTGCTAGAACCACGGGATTCGAGGGTGCCTAACACCTTCCCTCGGGTCAACAGAATTCCTTACTTAGAATTTCTAGCTCGCAGACTTCATTTGGAAAAGTCGAAAATTTCCTCGATTTGGGATTCAAGATAAACCGGTGACTTGGGACACCAAAAGCCAAACCTTTCCCAAGTGGCGACTTTGAATTAAATAAATAATCCCATTTCGAATATTGTCACTTAAATTGGAAAAACACCCTCGCGCATTTCTACCCTTAGGGGCGGGGCGCGCAAAAAGGAGGTGTGACAGCTCTGGCGACTCCGCTGGGGAACGAACCCAGAATCTCTGGTTTAGGGTTCAAGAATTCGAGCTTAAAATAATTGTTATATTTGGCTTTATTATCTGACCTTTATTACATGTTTTTGCATAACGTGCTAAATGTTGTCTTTTACCGCTTTGATATTATCTGAACTGTATATAAACTGTGCCGAAACCTTTCTCTTCTTACCTCCGGGGAGAAACTCGCTGGTCGAGACTCCCTATTCTGTTAATGTCAATACCTGAAATAAGAAAGAGGTCGGACAAGTTACAAAGCCGGACGATCTCGCGGGTCCCCGGTACGTAGCCCCCTTCTCGACTCGAGTTGTCCACTCGGGTACACAGTCTAGAACAAATACCCAGGTTACAAACCTAGAATAACTTGACTTCATGCCGGATCCCTAGTAGGAACGCTTATTTGCATCATGTTGCATTTGACTTAGGGGACTCAACACAGGGGTTGGGTCCGTCTAGGACAGGCAACCTGAAATGAAAAGACCATCATGCTGCATTCTTATCTGTGTTGTGCATTTATTTGCTTCGGTTCCGCATGTCGACCAGTTCCTAAAAAGGGGAAAAATAGCAGCGTAGGGGAGATAATTACTTATTTTGGAAAGATAAAACCAATGTCCAAGTAATGTCAAAACTTCGCCGGAATTTTTCTAAAAAAAAAATGAAAACAAAATTTGTCTTCTTAGTGAGAGTTATTAAAAAAAAATAATATAAAATTTTTCTTTTTATTACTTTCAAAATCAAAAAAAAAATCAAAAAAAAAATGTTGTTTTTCCGTGGTACCCCTTTTATAAATTCAGACTAATAGTCCAAATATTTCCTAAAAAAAAAAAATAATAATAAATATTTTTCTTTAGTCCTTATCTCTTTTCAAAAAATAATAAATATATATTCTTGTTTTCTAGGTTTATTTGATTTTCTCCATTTACAGTATGCCCGAACTACGCCGGTTTGATTCTCACCGGATGTGAGATACGTAGGCAACCCTCGTCGGGTTCAACCCCATTTTCGCTAAAATAGCCAAAATCAATAAATAAAAAAAAAATGTGTCAAATTTTAAAAGAGCCGTAAATAAATAAGGTGACGCTGTTTTGTCATAAATAGCCGAATGTTCCCGAAAGGGACGCCGGAAGGCTGACTTTGCATAAATAGCCACCTTTGGGTCTTGTTTAGCATTTTTATCCAGTAGACCCACACGACCTTAAAATCTTCATCCCCGAGGTGTTTAAAGGCCGTGTTCAAAACTGGATCCCCTCTGTAAAATATTTTGAGTCAGTCATTTTGTTAAAATCACCTTAATAAATGTGCAGGATGAGCACGATGCAAAATGAACATTTTTCAATAATGACCAAAATCTCTGTCAAGTTACGGCTATGGTGGAATGATCTAGGTGTTGAAGGACAAAACGAGGTTAAGAAATATCTGAAAGGTCTTGTGGGTTTGTTGGAAATTCAGCCTCGGGGAGATATCATAAGAGCTTTGGTTACCTATTGGGACCCGGCGCACAATGTTTTCCATTTCTCTGATTTTGAACTCACCCCGACTTTGGAAGAAATGGCCGGATATATCGGGAATACTGAACTTCCCTTGAAGGAAAAATACTTGGTCGCCCCAAGAGTCGTCACGGTACATCGGTTCTTAGATTCATTGAAGATACCTAGAACAGTCCACAACCCGGATCTGGCAGCCGGATTTTGTACTCCATGCTTCATATATGATAGGTACGGTCATGAGGGGGGATTCAATAATCCAATCAACAAACTGTGCAGCAAAGGAGTTCGTCAGAAGTGGGACGAGCACAGACGGGTAGCGTTCATGATGATGTTCCTGGGCCTTCTGGTATTTCCAAGGAAAGATGGAAACATTGATTTGAAGATATCTGGGGTCGTCAGCACTTTACTCACGCAAAGTGACAGTACTCTCGCGCCAATGGTGGTATCTGACATCTTTCGGGCTCTCACAGCTTGTAAAGCTGGGGGAAATGTCTTCGAAGGTTGTAACTTGCTCCTACAGATATGGATGACCGAGCACCTCTGCCATCATTCCGAGATTTTAAGCCATGGTTCCCCGGAAAAGACCTGCGTAGAAGAATCTTACACGAGAACCAAAGAGATCATTTTGCCCAAAGGAGTCCTGGCATGGACCTCATTCTTTCAAGCTCTTACTTCCAGCCAAATACAATGGACGTTGGGATGGTTGCCTGTTAATGAGATCCTATATATGTCGGCAGCTAAAACCCACTTCTTGCTGATGGGGCTTAAGAGCATTCAACCTTATGCACCCTGCCGAGTTTTGAGACAGTTCGGAAGATGCCAGACAGTACCTCATGAGGAAGATCTTAGTGCTCAAGCAGTTGAGATAAGTCCTAACGGACAATTCCCAGAAGCAAAGATTCGCCAAATCTGGAGTGAGAGTCAATATTTGAAATCAGATACTTGCGTGCGGGATCGAGCCAAAGGAGAGACGACACCAGGTTACCTTGCATGGTATAGAAGGGAACTTGAGCATGAAAGGCCGACTAAGAGACCCCACATCCGGAATTTCGCCGAATCAATGCAAACGCAGTGGAATTGGTTAGCGAAAGAAAGAGGCTATTGCGCCGAAATCAGCAGGTTAAGGCAACAAGTGGAAAGCTTGAAATATGAGCACAACGTGCAAGTTTCTACCGATCTGGGAGAGCGGAACAGGTTAATTCAGGAAAACGAAATGCTCAGAGCCCAGATTAAACAGATAAGGGTGGATGCGGATAAACAGCCAAAGCGTCGATCAGACGAGCAGCTGATAAAAAGGTTAAAAAGTGAAATCAGGGAATGGCGAGATGGTTTGGAGAAATCTGAAAACGTCATAGCAGAGCTCAGGGCACATTGGGATACGAGAACAGATGAGCATCGCCGATACCTGAATCAATTGGAAGGCAACCACGAGAAGACTGTTGCTAAAATAAAGAGAGAGATGGCTGCACTTGAGATCAAAGCAGTTAATCAGGCCAAGGATTTCCAAATTGAGAGCAGATACTGGTACGACTCAATAACCCAGACGAAGTTGGAAGTACGGCGACTGAAGCATCAGCATACACAGGATACTCAAGTATTCAAGATATGTAGCGATCAGATAAAACGCCTACTCGTAGAAAAGAAGCAAACCAGAGATAGGATCAAGGCCATTGCCCATGCCATCACCAGACGATGTCTACGATGTGAGAACATGTCCAGCGTTACCGTCCTCTCGGCAGTGATGGGTTATGTCAAGCAGACTATGCATGAGCTGGAGCAACTTGAGAGGGATATCACGCCTAGGACCGCGGCGAGGCCGAACGATGCCCCGCGGACACCAATGTTCAAAACCATAATGCACTCATAAGTCAAGCCTGTATCTTAGCATCTTCTGCCTGTTTTTCCATCAGGGTGATTTTTAGTCTATTTTTGAGTCTAGATTTATTTTCAAAGTTTGCTCTTTCTTTTGCAAAATATAGTTTGTAATAGACCATTTCAACAATAAAAAGGTTGCTTCTTTTACGCTCATTTGTGTTTTTCGAACTACGTAATGATCTGATTCACGCAGGCATCGTGATACGTAGGCAATCCTCATCGGATCCGGTCGCATTTCTTTTACTGCAAAAATAAAAAAAAACATAAAAGAAAAATAAAAAAAAAAGAGAAAAAGAAAAGAAAAAGAAAAGAAAGGGAAAAACTAATAAGAAGAAAAATGCCGGAATGACGCATGCTCTCGTAGCAAACATATAGTAATCCACTTAACTGTATAGGTGCATCATGCCCAACGTGAGATTAACTATCTGTTATTTGCTACAAATTAACCGTGCGTTTGTCGTTGAGTATTTCCAGGGTTTTTTGGAAGACGGTTGGTTTGGTGAAAGTCTGGCCTCGCACTCATACTTCACGAGGTCAAGGAGAAGTGTTCAACTACCTGTTGTTAGGACCAGAAGCAGTACTCACACTTACTTCACCAGGTCAAAAGGAAGTGTGGAAATGTCTTCAGAAATTCCATTACAAACAATCCCTATTTCTGAGGAAAGCTCGATCTCAGCCGTCCTCACACCTGAATCCGCAACTGCGGAGGAAAATAGAATCCTACGGCTCCACATGTTGGAAATGCTGGACGATTGGAATAATGGGAAAGAGCCGCCAAGTGTCGTCCCCGGATTCCCTGAATTATTCTCCAGGTCAAGTGGGACCTCTAATGTCCCCATAAATTATCCTGCTACCCCATTCGGGTACCCAGCCACCTCAGCCTTCTCTGCTGGATCGCCTTCCGAGCCTCATCCCCGAATGTCATCCACTGATGCAAGCATGAACATCTTTACTGCATCGCCTTGCCCGGTTACGGCACAGCCTACCACGTACAAGCCAAGCTTTGACTCATCCTCTTTTACATTCCAAACACCATCGTTCTCAATGGAACCAACTAGGTTCGCTACCAGTACTAATCCTCTACCGCCTCAGTGCGAGCTTGCACCTGGGCAGGATCAGAACCCCAGAATTGCAGAACAAAATGAGATTGCCAAGAGAATGAGAAGCCTTGAACAAAGTTTGAAGAATATGCAAGGGTTGAGCGGCCAAAAGAGCGTCTCTTACGCCGACCTGTGCATGTTCCCTCACGTGCACCTGCTAACGGGTTTCAAGACCCCGAAGTTCGAGAAATACGATGGGCACGATGACCCCATTGCACATCTTAAGAAATACTGCAACCAATTGCGGGGAGCCGGCGGAAAAGAAGAACTGCTAATGGCATATTTTGGGGAAAGTCTAGTAGGGATAGCCTCGGAATGGTATATGGACCAGGAAATGTCCCGATGGCATATATGGGATGATCTCGCCAGAGATTTTGTAAAACAATTCCAGTATAACATCGACATTGTGCCAGACCGAAACTCTCTGTCGAATTTGAAGAAGAAACCTTCGGAAAGCTTCAGAGAATATGCTATTAAGTGGCGTGAACAGGCGTCGAGAGTGAAGCCTCCCATGGATGAAGTGGAAATGGTCACTACCTTTCTCCAGGCTCAAGAATCTGACTATTTCCAAAACATGATGTCAGCCATAGGTAAGCCATTCGCGGAAGCGATCAAGATTGGAGAGATGGTGGAAAATGGCTTGAAAATAGGTAGGATTCTGAGTCAAGCAGTCATAAGGGCAACCTCCCAGGCCGTCCAAAGCGGGTCCGGAGGAACGACGAGGGGGAAGAAGAAGGAAGAAACGACTATGGCAGCCTCTGAAGCAAGGGAGTATCGTCATCCCAGGCCCCATTTTCCGGAAAGAGCCCCACAACACTACTACCCCCACTCAAATTTGGCATATGCTCATCAACCTTATATGGTCATGAATGCCCAACCTTATAACCATCCACCACAACAAGCCAACCGAGGCCCAGCTCCACCTCCCAGAAATCAGCCTCCATACCGCAACCACTATAACCCACAACCCCCACAAAATAACTTTCGCCCTCAGGAGCCACCTCGACGGCGGACTTTCACGCCCATCGGTGAGCCATACTCAACTTTGTTCCCAAAGCTGGTCCAGTTGGGTTTCTTGCAACCAATCCCTCAAACAAGGCAAAACCCAACATCGCCTTCTTACAAAGCCGGAGTCAGATGCGCCTATCATTCAGGGGCCGAGGGACATGATACAAAAGACTGCTGGTCGTTGAAAAGAGTGGTCGAAAATTTGATAGAGCAAGGGAAAATAGTGCTAAGGGACGAGGAGATCCCGAACGTAACTAACAATCCATTACCTGCTCACAATAATGGGCCGCTGATCGGAATGATTTGTGAAGACAAAGAGTTCGATCCTGCTTTGAAAGCTATAATTGCCATTGTCGACACGGGGAAGAGGCCCGAAATGGACCAGAAACTAGAAAAGGGGGAAGAGGTCAAAGCTATAAAGAAAGTTCCTGAAAAGAAGGTGGAGAAGAAAGTGGTACCGGTAAAGGATGAAGTTCTTTACATACCACGAGGTCGAGCTGAGAAGACGCAGAACTTAGGAATCAAAAAGACAAAACCTATGTACGTACCGAAAGGGGCCTATGTGGTCCGGGGGATGATTCAACCACCTCGGCTGAATGAGCCAGTGGTTATCGGACGCGTGCCACAAAAGCCAGTGACCAACCTGTCCACAGTGCCGTGGAATTATCAAAAGACTTTCGTGATGTACAAAGGTAAAGAGGTCATGGGAGAACTTCCAGAAAATACTTTCATTGGAAAGTATTCAAATACCCAAGAACTGAACAACGCCACACAAAGGCGCTTCCCTCCAAAGAAGCCCGTGAGTGTTGAAGAAGCGGAAATGTTCTTCCAACAAATGAAAATGCTGGATTACGAAGTGATAGATCAGCTGCGCAAGTACCCTGAGCAAGTATCCATGCTTTCATTATTGATGAGGTCGACCGAGCATCAAAAGATCCTACTGAAAACCCTAAATGAAGCATATGTACCGGTTGAAACCTCGGTGGAACAACTAGAGTGGATGACAGAAAGATTCTTCGCCATTAACCAAATCTCTTTCAGCAAGAATGATTTACTCCCGGAAGGAGCAGCACACAACAAGGCTTTGCATTTAACAGTTAAATGCGAGGACTACTATGTCAAGCGGGTAATGTTGGATGGGGGATCAGGTGTTGACATTTGCCCGCTTTCCACGCTACAAAGGATGGAAATTGGGACCGGAAGAATCCGACCCAACAATGTCTGCGTAAGAGCTTTCGACGGCATCAAGAGAGATACCATGGGAGAAATAGACCTGTTGTTGGTCATAGGACCAGTCGAATTTCGAGTAACCTTCCAGGTGATCGACATGGACACATCCTACAATTTGCTCCTTGGCAGACCTTGGATCCATGCGGCAGGAGCCGTGCCTTCCACTCTTCACCAGATGGTGAAGTTCGAGTACGAAGATCGGGAGATCGTGGTCCATGGGGAAGATGAGCATGCCATTTATCGGGACCCATCCATCCCGTATCTTGAACCGAGAGAAGGGAGCGAACATACGGTTTATCAAGCTTTCGAGATCGTACTGGCAGAGCAACACGAAGAGGGAATACCCTGCTCCCAGCCTTTCTTGTCTAACGCCTCGGTTATGGTGGCCAAAGAGATGATCCGGCACGGATTTAGGCCAGGGAAGGGACTTGGACGAACCCTTCAGGGAATAACAGAACCCATTACTTTGCCAGTCATCAAGCAACCTTTTGGACTAGGTTTCAAACCTACTCCAGCAGACGAAGAGTGGGCAAAGAAAAGGAAAAATGAGGGTTGGAAGTTACCTCAACCACTGCCGGGTTTATATGCAACTTTCATCAGGCCAAGGTACTTTGAAGAAGAAGATGATGAGGTCTTCACAGCTGAGGAAATCGAGGAGATATGTGTGGCGATGAGGGAAATGCTCTACGAGGTCCACATGGTTCAACCAGGTGAAGGCACAAGCACTGCTGAGATGATGTACACGGGACCGAACGCCAAACTTCAAAACTGGGAGGCCACGCCATTCCCGACTAGACGGAAGTCTGGGTAGACCTGTCCTGCCACCTTTCCTGTGTCACAAGTTATCTCCAGGACATAACTTGAGCGTTTTCTTCCTTTCAATTGTTGTTTTGAATTCCTAAGTTGTAAACATTGTTGTCTTCCAACTTTCCAAAGAAAATAAAAAAAAATCATCATTGCTTTCCCATTTTCTTTCTTTTGTTCTAATTTTTTGTTATTTTGCCTTTTTATCTTTCTTTTCAGTCCTAATAATGCGGCCTTAAATATGACATGCTTGCGGACTTCACGCCCAGATCACAATGAGCATTTAACTGCGAATTAATGAACCCAGAACCAGAATATGATGCGGAAGAGGCTTTTAGGGAAATAAACCGAGAGTTGGAATATTTCGAGAATAAACCTAAGCCAAATCTGAATGACACTGAACCGGTAAATTTAGGAACCCCGGAAGAAATCCGGGAGACCAAGATAAGCATTCACACGTACAAGAAAATGCGAGAGGCGATAATTCAACTTCTTTTTGAATTTAAAGACGTGTTTTCTTGGTCATATGATGACATGCCGGAGCTAGGTGTTGATCTAGTGGTTCATAAATTGCCGATTCATCCTGATTGTCCTCCAGTTCAACAAAAGCAATGAAAGTTCAAAACTGAGGTCAGTGACAAGATTAAAGAGGAGATCACCAAACAACTGAAAACGGGAGTGATTCGGGTAGTCCAATATACAACATGGTTGGCGAATGTGGTTCCAGTACCAAAAAAGGACGGGAAAACTCGAGTATGTGTAGATTACCGAGATTTGAACAGAGCAAGTCCTAAAGATAATTTCCCGCTGCCCAACATCCACATCCTCGTTGATAATTGCGCCAAACACGAGATACAGTATTTTGTAGATTGTTATGCTGGGTATCATCAGGTATTGATGGATGAAGAGGACGCCGAGAAAACTGCCTTCACCACGCCTTGGGGCACCTACTATTACCGGGTCATGCCATTTGGTCTGAAGAATGTGGGGGCTACTTACATGAGGGCCATGACTGCCATTTTCCATGACATGATGCATCAGGAAATAGAGGTGTACGTGGACGATGTGATAGTCAAGTCCAGGACGCAGGATAATCACATCCAAGACTTGAGGAAATTCTTCGAGAGATTAAGGAAGTATGACTTGAAGCTAAACCCAGCCAAATGCGCTTTCGGAGTTCCGTCGGTCAAACTTCTGGGCTTCATCGTAAGCAGGAGAGGAATCGAGCTAGATCCAACTAAGATAAAATCCATCAGAGATCTACCTCCCCCAAGAACAAAGCAAGACATGATGAGTCTGTTGGGCAGGTTGAATTACATCAGTCGGTTCATTGCCCAGCTGACAAGCACGTGTGAGCCCATATTCAAGCTGTTAAGGAAAGATGCGGCGATCAAATGGACAACTGAGTGTCAAGAAGCCTTTGATAAAGTCAAAGAATACCTTTCGAATCCCCCAGTCTTGGTCCCTCCAGAACCGGGGAGGCCACTTTTCTTGTATCTAACAGTCTTGGAGAACTCTTTCGGTTGCGTCCTCGGGCAACACGATGTAACCGGAAAGAAGGAGCAAGCAACCTACTACTTGAGCAAGAAATTCACCGGCTACGAGGCCAAATACACTCTGCTGGAAAGGACATGATGCGCTCTCACATGGGTTGCTCAAAAGCTAAGACATTATCTCCAAGCCCACACTACGTTCCTCATAAGCAGGTTGGACCCTTTGAAGTATATATTTCAGAAACCAATGCCTACTGGAAGACTGGCTAAATGGCAGATCTTGCTTACGGAATTCGACATAGTTTATGTCACTCGCACGTCAATGAAAGCCCAGGCGTTAGCAGATCATTTGGCCGAAAATCCGGTCGATGAAGAATACCAGCCATTGGATACCTACTTTCCAGATGAAGAAGTAAACACCGTAGAAGTGATCTCGGAGGAAGCTCATGTTTGGAAGATGTTCTTTGACGGAGCCGTGAACGCCAAGGGTGTAGGGATTGGGGCAATTTTGATCTCGCCTTCCGGTCAGCATTATCCCGCCACAGCTAGACTGCGTTTCTTTTGCACAAATAATACAGCTGAGTATGAAGCCTGCATTATGGGCATGCATATGGCAATCGATCAGGATGTCGAAGACTTACTGATTATGGGAGATTCTGACCTGATCATCCGGCAAGCTCAAGGCGAATGGGAAACTCGGGATGTCAAACTTATCCCATACCGACAACATGTGGAGGACCTCAGCAAGCGCTTTACATCAATAGAGTTCAGGTATATTCCGAGGTGTCACAATGAACTGGCAGATGCACTTGCTACTTTGGCTTCAATGCTACCATACCCGGGCAACGCCCACGTCGATCCTTTGGAAATCCAAATCAAGGAAAGACACGGTTACTGCAATGTAATCGAGGCGGGATCAAATACGCAGCCTTGGTACCATGACATCAAGAAATTCCTGAAGACACAAGAATACCCCGAGCACGCCACTGGAGATCAAAAGAGGACCATCAGGTGACATGCAAGTGGTTTTTTTCTGAGCGGTGAATTGTTATATAAGAGGACCCCGAACCTCAATCTCCTAAGATGTGTCGATATCGAGGAAGCGAGAAATATCATGCACGAAGTACACGCAGGTGTGTGCGGACCTCACATGAATGGGTATGTCTTAGCGAAGAAAATCCTTCGAGCAGGTTATTACTGGATAACCATGGAAAAGGATTGCTTTAGCTTCATTCGGAAGTGTCATCAGTGTCAGGTGCACGGTGATTTGATTCATGCACCTCCCACGGAACTGCATTCCATGTCCGCACCTTGGCCATTTGTCGCCTGGGGCATGGACGTCATTGGACCAATTGAACCAAAGGCCTCGAACGGACACAGGTTTATACTGGTTGCCATAGACTACTTCACAAAATGGGTAGAGGCTGTCACTCTCAAGTCGGTCACTAAGAAAGCTGTGGTGGATTTTGTACACTCAAATATTATCTGTCGCTTCGGTATTCCTGCGACTATCATCACAGATAACGCAGCAAACTTGAACAGTCACTTGATGGGAGATGTATGCGAGCAATTCAAGATAACGCATAGGAATTCCACGCCTTATCGGCCAAAGGCCAATGGTGCTGTAGAAGCGGCAAACAAAAACATCAAGAGAATTTTGAGGAGGACCATCCAAAGTTCCCGACAGTGGCATGAGCAGTTACCGTTTGCATTGTTGGGGTACCGCACTACGGTACGCACATCGGTGGGAGCGACTCCTTATCTTTTGGTTTATGGGACCGAGGCTGTAATACCGGCAGAGGTAGAAATTCCTTCGCTTCGAATCATTGTCGAAGCAGAAATCGAGGACAACGAGTGGGTCAAGACTTGGTTAGAGCAATTGATGTTGATTGATGAAAAGCGAATGGCCGCAGTTTGTCACGGACAGTTATACCAACGAAGGATGGCCCGTGCTTACAACAAGAAAGTCCGACCCCGGAATTTCGAAGTAGGTCAATTGGTACTGAGGCGTATTCTGCCGCATCATGAGGAAGCAAAAGGGAAGTTTGCTCCAAATTGGAAAGGCCCATACATCATAAGGAAGATATTGCCGAGAGGAGCATTGTATTTAGGTGATATCGAAGGAAATGACCCCGACACAGCAGTAAATGCAGATGCAGTTAAGAGATACTACGTCTAAATCATACTCCAGTGGTCCTGACACATTTGAAAATGGCGAAGGTTTTATTCCCCACTACTCCCCAAACACTACCCAATTCTCTCTACAAACCTTTGAGCCACTTACAAAAAAAGAAAAAAAAAACATTGATTGAGGCCTGAACTACGTTTGACTTGATTCCGAAAGGATACGTAGGCAGCCTCTCCCTGAGGTTCAGTCACACCAACAATAAAATCCCATTCACCCTGAAATTGAAACCGGGGAACGTCGAGCAGTTCAGAAGTTAGTATCATCTACCTCTCTTTACCAAGCACAAGCCTTCAAATCAGTTACCAAATATGGTGGGGAACCAATAAGCGTCGCAAATGGAGACCAGCACACTCTGAATTGAGAGAGATAAAATGAGAGAGTCTCGGCGGTGAAAACCTTCGGGCACCATGAGGCGATGGGAGTAGAGAAACCAAAATGAGAGAGCTTGTTTAGTAAAAACTCACAAAGAGTGCTATCAAGCGATGACAGGAAGAGAAATGAGAGAGGTCAGCCAGCGAAAACCCGCAAAGGGCGCTGTTGGCCGGAAAAGAATGACTCCACCCCAAGGAGGTCTCGACAACGTTCCACCGGTTTGGAATCACAGATCCGTTCTGGTTCAGAGAAATGCAAGTTCATGGAATGGTCAGACGCCCAGTCCAAAGAGCATGTCATGTCATTTAAGGCCAGCGTTATCTTCCTCAGATAAGTCTTTCTCGTCCTAAAAGGGACACTCTCTTCCTGAAATTTGTGTTCTCCTTTCTTTGCTTCTCTTCGAATCCCTTTTGTGTTTTAACCCCAAGTTCAGGATACACCGGAAAGGGCAGGTGGCAGGTTTGTTTGCACGGAATCCCGTCTCATGAAAGAAAGCGCCTCATTTTGTTGGTACGATTTCCCAAGCCTGATGAATCATGACGTTTGATGGTGTTTAAAGTAAAGAGGAAAGAGAGAAATCTTCCCCACCAAGTCTGCTTTCGGACAAATCCCCACAGAGTCTCCCTCTGTACAAATCCCCACAGAGTCTCCCTTTGTACAATCTCCCACAGAGTCTCCCCAATATGAAAAAAAAAAAATCCCCATTGGAATTTCCTCAGCACATCCCCAGCGAGTCCCTTTGTAAATATTCCCCAACAAACTTACCCCAACAAACCCTGGGAAACTCGTTTTGAAATAAATACCCAGCATGCCCCATTGTACAAACTCCACACAAAGAATCCACTTTGTAAATATCCACCACAAAGCTTCCTTTTGTACAAATTCCCACAAGAATACCTCCAATAAAATCCCCGTTGAGAACCTTCAATCAAAACGGGACAAAAAAAGAGAGAAAAGAAAAGGAGGCCTTACGAGGCAAATCATCGCAGAATCTGGAAATACAAGCCTGAGCAGTCTAAAGGGTTTCGCCATTCGAATCAAATCAATGGCGGAATTTCACAACAGAAATAAAGACGCACGAAAGCAACTGGGAACAATCAAGGTCACCAAACCGACCGTCGTTTCCGAACTAACAAATGATTCTTTGTCTGAAAGATTGAGACAGATCTAATCCAAGACAACCGTGCAAGAAGTAGGTGTCACCCAAAGAAGAAGGTACATGGGTACAAGAAACATTTCGGCAATAAGGAATTCACTCGGCAGGTAAGTTTCACGAAACTCCTTTTATCTTCTACCAAAACAAGAAAATTCAAAAAAAGAGGTCAGCGGTTGTTCTCGAACTCTATCCCCAGCCCATCAGCATTAGGGTTTTAAACCCTAAATTGAACTTTTTTCCTTTAGCCAGCATTAGGGTTTTAAACCTAAACTGAGCTTTTTCATGCAATCAGCATTAGGGTTTTAAACCCTAAGCTGAATTTTCCTTTTAGTCAGCATTAGGGTTTTAAACCCTAAACTGAACTTTTTCCATTCAGCCAGCATAAGGGTTTTAAACCCTAAACTGAGCTTTTCCATGCAGTCAGCATTAGGGTTTTAAACCCTAAGCTGAATTTTCCTTTTAATCAGCATTAAGGTTTTAAACCCTAAACTGAACTTTTTCCTTTCAGCCAGCATTAGGGTTTTAAACCCTAAACTGAGCTTTTCCATGCAGTCAGCATTAGGGTTTTAAACCCTAAGCTGAATTTTCCTTTTAGTCAGCATTAGGGTTTTAAACCCTAAACTGAACTTTTTCCATTCAGCCAGCATTAGGGTTTTAAACCCTAAACTGAGCTTTTCCATGCAGTCAGCATTAGGGTTTTAAACCCTAAACTGAATTTTCCTTTTAGTCAGCATTAGGGTTTTAAACCCTAAACTGAATTTTTTCCATTCAGCCAGCATTAGGGTTTTAAACCCCAAACTGAGCTTTTCCTTCCAGTCAGCATTAGGGTTTTAAACCCTAAACTGAATTTTTCCTTCCAATCAGCATTAGGGTTTTAAATCCTAAACTGAATTTTTCCCCTTCAGTCAGCATTAGGGTTTTAAACCCTAAACTGAACTTTTTCCATTCAGCCAGCATTAGGGTTTTAAACCCTAAATTGAGCTTTTCCATGCAGTCAGCATTAGGGTTTTAAACCCTAAACTGAATTTTCCTTTTAGTCAGCATTAGGGTTTTAAACCCTAAACTGAACTTTTTCCATTCAGCCAGCATTAGGGTTTTAAACCCTAAACTGAGCTTTTCCATGCAGTCAGCATTAGGGTTTTAAACCCTAAACTGAATTTTCCTTTTAGTCAGCATTAGGGTTTTAAACCCTAAACTGAACTTTTTCCATTCAGCCAGCATTAGGGTTTTAAACCCCAAACTGAGCTTTTCCTTCCAGTCAGCATTAGGGTTTTAAACCCTAAACTGAATTTTTCCTTCCAATCAGCATTAGGGTTTTAAACCCTAAACTGAACTTTTTCCATTCAGCCAGCATTAGGGTTTTAAATCCTAAACTGAGCTTTTCCATGCAGTCAGCATTAGGGTTTTAAACCCTAAACTGAATATTCCTTTTAGTCAGCATTAGGGTTTTAAACCCTAAACTGAACTTTTTCCATTCAGCCAGCATTAGGGTTTTAAACCCTAAACTGAGCTTTTCCATGCAGTTAGCATTAGGGTTTTAAACCCTAAGCTGAATTTTCCTTTTAGTCAGCATTAGGGTTTTAAACCCTAAACTGAACTTTTTCCATTCAGCCAGTATTAGGGTTTTAAACCCTAAACTGAGATTTTCCATGCAGTCAGCATTAGGGTTTTAAACCCTAAGATGAATTTTCCTTTTAGTCAGCATTAGGGTTTTAAACCCTAAACTGAACTTTTTCCATTCAGCCAACATTAGGGTTTTAAACCCTAAACTCAGCTTTTCCATGCAGTCAGCATTAAGGTTTTAAATCCTAAACTAAATTTTCCTTTTAATCAGCATTAGGGTTTTAAACCCTAAACTGAACTTTTTCCATTCAGCCAGCATTAGGGTTTTAAACCCTAAATTGAGCTTTTCCATGCAGTCAGCATTAGGGTTTTAAACCCTAAACTGAATTTTCCTTTTAGTCAGCATTAGGGTTTTAAACCCTAAACTGAATTTTTTCCATTCAGCCAGCATTAGGGTTTTAAACCCCAAACTGAGCTTTTCCTTCCAGTCAGCATTAGGGTTTTAAACCCTAAACTGAATTTTTCCTTCAAATCAGCATTAGGGTTTTAAACCCTAAACTGAATTTTCCCCCTTCAGTCAGCATTAGGGTTTTAAACCCTAAACTGAACTTTTTCCATTCAGCCAGCATTAGGGTTTTAAACCCTATATTGAGCTTTTCCATGCAGTCAGCATTAGGGTTTTAAACCCTAAACTGAATTTTCCTTTTAGTCAGCATTAGGGGTTTAAACCCTAAACTGAACTTTTTCCATTCAGCCAACATTAGGGTTTTAAACCCTAAACTGAGCTTTTCCATGCAGTCAGCATTAGGGTTTTAAACCCTAAACTGAATTTTCCTTTTAGTCAGCATTAGGGTTTTAAACCCTAAACTGAACTTTTTCCATTCAGCCAGCATTAGGGTTTTAAACCCCAAACTGAGCTTTTCCTTCCAGTCAGCATTAGGGTTTTAAACCCTAAACTGAATTTTTCCTTCCAATCAGCATTAGGGTTTTAAACCCTAAACTAAATTTTTCCCCTTCAGTCAGCATTAGGGTTTTAAACCCTAAACTGAACTTTTTCCATTCAGCCAGCATTAGGGTTTTAAACCCTAAACTGAGCTTTTCCATGCAGTTAGCATTAGGGTTTTAAACCCTAAACTGAATTTTTCTTTTAGTCAGCATTAGGGTTTTAAACCCTAAACTGAACTTTTTCCATTCAGCCAGCATTAGGGTTTTAAACCCTAAACTGAGCTTTTCCATGCATTCAGCATTAGGGTTTTAAACCCTAAGCTGAATTTTCCTTTTAGTCAGCATTAGGGTTTTAAACCCTAAACTGAACTTTTTCCATTCAGCTAGCATTAGGGTTTTAAACCCTAAACTGAGCTTTTCCATGCAGTGAGCATTAGGGTTTTAAACCCTAAGCTGAATTTTCCTTTTAGTCAGCATTAGGGTTTTAAACCCTAAACTGAACTTTTTCCATTCAGCCAGCATTAGGGTTTTAAACCCTAAACTGAGCTTTTCCATGCAGTCAGCATTAGGGTTTTAAACCCTAAGTTGAATTTTCCTTTTAGTCAGCATTAGTGTTTTAAACCCTAAACTGAACTTTTTCCATTCAGCCAGCATTAGGGGTTTAAACCCTAAACTGAGCTTTTCCAAGCAGTCAGCATTAGGGTTTTAAACCCTAAACTGAATTTTCCTTTTAGTCAGCATTAGGGTTTTAAACCCTAAACTGAACTTTTTCCATTCAGCCAGCTTTAGGGTTTTAAACCTCAAACTGAGCTTTTCCTTCCAGTCAGCATTAGGGTTTTAAACCCTAAACTGAATTTTTCCTTCCAATCAGCATTAGGGTTTTAAACCCTAAACTGAATTTTTCCCCTTCAGTCAGCATTAGGGTTTTAAACCCTAAACTGAACTTTTTCCATTCAGCCAGCATTAGGGTTTTAAACCCTAAACTGAGCTTTTCCATGCAGTCAGCATTAGGGTTTTAAACCCTAAACTGAATTTTCCTTTTAGTCAGCATTAGGGTTTTAAACCGTAAACTGAACTTTTTCCATTCAGCCAGCATTAGGGTTTTAAACCCTAAACTGAGCTTTTCCATGCAGTCAGCATTAGGGTTTTAAACCCTAAGCTGAATTTTCCTTTTAGTCAGCATTTGGGTTTTAAACCCTAAACTAAACTTTTTCCATTCAGCCAGCATTAGGGTTTAAAACCCTAAACTGAGCTTTTCCATATAGTCATCATTAGGGTTTTAAACCCTAAACTGAATTTTCCTTTTAGTCAGCATTAGGGTTTTAAACCCTAAACTGAACTCTTTCCTTTTAGTCAGCATTAGGGTTTTAAACCCTAAACTGAACTTTTTCCTTTTAGTCAGCATTAGGGTTTTAAACCCTAAACTGAACTTTTTCCATTCAGCCAGCATTAGGGTTTTAAACCCTAAAATGAGCTTTTCCATGCAGTCAGCATTAGGGTTTTAAACCCTAAGCTGAATTTTCCTTTTAGTCAGCATTAGGGTTTTAAACCCTAAACTGAACTTTTTCCATTCAGCCAGCATTAGGGTTTTAAACCCTAAACTGAGCTTTTCCATGCAGTCAGCATTAGGGTTTTAAACCCTAAACTGAATTTTTCCTTCCAGTCAGCATTAGGGTTTTAAACCCTAAACTGAATTTTTCCCTTCAGTCAGCATTAGGGTTTTAAACCCTAAACTGAATTCTTCCTTTCAGTTAGCATTAGGGTTTTAAACCCTAAACTGAATTTTTCCTTTAGTCAGCATTAGGGTTTTAAACCCTAAACTGAATTTTTCCTTTCAGTCAGCATTAGGGTTTTAACCCCTAAACTGAATTTTTCCTTTAGTCAGCATTAGGGTTTTAAACCCTAAACTGAACTTTTTCCCATTCAGCCAGCATTAGGGTTTTAAACCCCAAATTGAGCTTTTCCTTCCAATCAGCATTAGGGTTTTAAACCCTAAACTATTTTTTCTTTCAGTCAGCATTAGGGTTTTAAACCCTAAACTGAATTTTTCCTTTCAGTCAGCATTAGGGTTTTAAACCCTAAACTGAATTTTTCCTTTAGTCAGCATTAGGGTTTTAAACCCTAAACTGAATTTTTCCTTTCAGTCAGCATTAGGGTTTTAAACCCTAAACTGAATTTTTCCTTTAGTCAGAATTAGGGTTTTAAACCCTAAACTGAACTTTTTCCCATTCAGCCATCATTAGGGTTTTAAACCCCAAATTGAGCTTTTCCTTCTAGTCAGCATTAGGGTTTTAAACCCTAAACTGAATTTTCCTTTCAGTCAGCATTAGGGTTTTAAACCCTAAACTGAATTTTTCCTTTCAGTCAGCATTAGAGTTTTAAACCCTAAACTGAATTTTTCCTTTAGTCAGCATTAGGGTTTTAAACCCTAAACTGAATTTTTTCTTTAGTCAGCATTAGGGTTTTAAAACCCTAAACTGAACTTTTCCTTTAGTCAGCATTAGGGTTTTAAACCCTAAACTGAATTTTTCCTTTGTTCGGCATTAGGGTTTTAAACCCTAAACTGAACCTTTCCCTAGCTAGTCGGTATTAGGGCTCCAACCCTGAACTGAGCATGCATATCCTCTTTCATCAATTTTATGAACTTCCTAGCGAATAATTAACGAAATTTTCCTAGTGAAACTGGGGCAGAAAATTTCGTTCGTTTGTTTTCTCCCGCAGGTCTAACCTCGAGCCGCATGGATCGAAACGACCCACGAGATGAGTCCCAGTTCGGAATCAAAAAAGAAAAAGAAAAAAAAAGAGAAGATGTCCCGAGATATCGGAGTAAATGGAAGGCAGATTGACTCCAACATTTGATTAAGGTCCTGAACCCTGCCGATCGCGTCTCACTCGGTATCTCAGAGATTAAACAAGTCGCCGCAACTCGCAAGCATCAAGATTCAGATCGGAGTCTACAAGCAGAATCAGCTAAGACCCAAGATCAAGTCGTAAAAGAATCATAGATAGGAATCTTGTAACTAGCAGTTGACATGCATATAAATAGTTAGTCCAGTTTCCAATTTTCGTTTGGTTGTAATAAGGTGGTCAGTGACGCAGTAGTGACAACAGCAACAGCAGTAGCAGCAAGCATTGCAATCCCATGGTAGTCCCAGCTACCAAAACTTCCCGAACTACATTGACCTGATTCCTGTTTAGCCCAGGATATGTAGGAAATCTTTGAAGCAAGATTCGGTCAGATCTTTCAAAAAAAACATGCTTCATACGGAGTAGTCCATAGGCAAAAATCGCTCATACACGCTCACTTTATCTTTGCACGAAAACTCTTCGTGTTTCCGAACAAAGAGGGGCAGCTGTAAGCACGTGATTTTTGCTTCACGAGACAATCGCTCCAAAAGAAACAAAAAATAATAACAATTGATCCTGTTGTACAATTTTTGGATTTTTACATGGCACTTTGTTAATTATTTATGACTTTGGCCCATTTTTACTTTATTAAAACAAAATACAAAAATGTACGTGTCATGCATAATCTGAACCGTAACATGGTTGTTAAATAGAAAAGCATAAACATGCATCTTTGTCCGTGATTTTGTTTTGTTTGATTTTTACCTGTTTTGAATTATTTTAATATGTATGCAAATAATTGTATTAAGTGTTTATTTAATTTTAATTTGATTTTACTTAGTTTTATTTTTTTTTAAAAAAAAAAATAAAGAAGAAAATGAAATAATAAAATAAAGAAAGAAAGCCTTTCCTTTTTCGGACTTGGGCCAATTTGTTAAAATTGGCCCAAACAAACAATGCCCAAAACCAGGCCTGCCCGGTCCAGTCCAAGTTGATACCCAGGGTGTCCAAACGACGCCGTTTTAATCCAGCCTGATCTGGGCCGTTGATCTCAGATTGATCAACGGCCAAGATCACATTTCCCATACCCACGAACAAAACCCGACCCGTTCCACCCAGACCAACCCAAACCCCGTTTAGATGAAACGACACCGTCTCTTCTAAACCTTCAGATCCAAGCCGTTGATCTTGATTGATCCAACGGCTGAGATCAGCCCACCCATCCCATATATAACCTTCTAACCTTACCCTGCCCCCTATCCAATACCCCAGCTCCCGTCTTCACCTTCTTCCCCATCAAACCCTAGAGCCGCCCCTGTATCCTTCACCATGAAAGCCGGCGGCATGGACGCCGGTGACCCTACCCTTAACACCATAGATGCTCCTCACCGTCCTGAACCCAAATCCACCAACCACACACCTCGAATCCCATCCCACCTTCTCGAATCTTCATTTGAAGATTCGAGTCAAAACTCGATCTACCCCGATCTGCTTTAAATTCATTCCAGACACTCCCCAGACCCCCCTCGAGACCAAACCATGCTTGGTTTGGTCCGAATCTGATCAGGGAAGCATGAATCCCAGATCTGATTTTTGGAACCTTAGGGTTCCTCGTCACTGGTCCATGTCCGTTCAAGCCAAAGAGATTAAGGTCTAATGGACCTTAATCGAAGTGTTTCTCATTTGAGAAACACTTCGATTAAAGTCCGTTCAGCCTTAAAAAAGGTCTGTTCGAATCCAAGTAAGATTTTGATTTTTTCAAGGTTTAAGGTGAGTTCTTTCTTTTCTTTATTTTGTTTGGGTCCATCTGATTGTGGTAAAGGTCTGTTCATGTTTTGTTTGTGTCC
This sequence comes from Nicotiana tabacum, assembly GCF_000715075.1. Taxonomy (NCBI): domain Eukaryota; kingdom Viridiplantae; phylum Streptophyta; class Magnoliopsida; order Solanales; family Solanaceae; genus Nicotiana; species Nicotiana tabacum. Next base: position 7,848,875 of record NC_134091.1, read on the forward strand.
CCGAATTTTATCAACTATGCCCTGTCCACTTTGCCTGAACCTTTGTTGTTTGATTGAGTGTTTTCTTCTACTTGTTCTGATAGTGTGTATACATGTATTTGTTGTGCAATTAGCTGATTTGAACTAACTGATTGATTCCTCGAATACCACTTTGTTTAGTCAGTATAACTCAAATCGTGTGTCGATAAAGTTAAATGTCTGATTTTTGGTTACGATTATAGGTGTTATAACTAGTATAGTCGAGTCGACATATGTCGTCGATTAGTTTCAGTTATCCGAGCAATAAAAAATCGACTTACTTCTGCTAAGCATTTGTTTGAATCAATTAAGGCATATGTCGTCAATTAGTTTGTTTACTTATATTTGTTAATTTGAATCAGTAATGTAAAAGGAATGTTTTGTTTAAATTTCTTAATTGGAGGGCATGTGCACTTGGCACAGCATGTGCATTTATGCACCACAGGTGCACTTGTGCACAACCTGGTTCCTGCATAAAGTGGCTTTTGATTTTAAAATAGTTTGACAACATATGCTGTCAGATATATTCTGCTGCCCATACTTTGCTTTAGTTTAAGAAGTATTAAACCTTTTTAAAGAATAAGTCTGCCAGGGAATGTTGATGGGGGTTAATACTTAAATAACTAAGTGGAACTGAAAAGAAGAGGGCACATGGGAGGGGTGTTCTTTTGGGTCTAACAGGCTATTTTAAGGGATGATTTGAGGCTCAATAAAAGGGGGAACTTCCATCAGTTCTAGAGAGGAGAATTTAAAAAGAGGGAGAGGGTGATACACACTGAGACAGGGGCACACTGTGAGGAATTTTTTGAAAGAGAGAGCTGAAATACATACAAATAGATACATACAGACATAAAGGGAGAACAGAGTAGGAGAGGAAGAGGATACCACCTGATATTAGGAAAAGAGACATAAGAGGGGGAGGGGAAGATACAGATACACCTTGAGAGAGATACACACAAAAGGAAAGCTGAAACCAAACAGAATCAGTTTCTAAGTGAGAAAGAGAGTTTGTTTTGGAAAACAGGAGGGAGATTTAGGAAAGAAATTCTTGCACGCCTAGAAAACACCACTTTCCCTCATCCTTTCATGTCTGAAGTTCGATATCCAGTTTGGTTTGTTTCTATCAGATTTTAGGATTTTTCCTCTGAGTTTTGAAAAGGGTCAAATATTGAGTATTGTACCACTGGTTTACTGCTTTGGTCTATTGGCCTGGGATTGCCATTGCTGTTGTACTGCTCTGTTGCTCCTACCATTCTTGTGCTGTTACTGCTGACTCTTCTGCTTCCACTCCTTCTTTGCATTTCAGTATCCAGGTACACATTTCAAGTCCCACATTGGTGTAACTACAACAGTCTGAAAGTATGAAATAAAAAGTTGGAGAAGTTTAAATATCTATTGTAATACTCATGGCATGTTGATTTCTTTCTATATAATTGATTAGTTTGTAAATTTCAATAGCAGGAAAAGATTAGTAGATGCTTAACTAAGTTCTAGTCTCTTGCGTTTTAGTTTATAGTTGTTCGTTGGTATGTGATTGTATAGTACACAGAATGAACGGGTAATTGACATAGCAAATGACCGGATTCCTTTTAGCTATAATGATATGCATACGATAGAGTACTTCCATTTTTACAATGATGTTCGGTTTCATTTTTAGTTTCCCTTTATCAGAACCCGCTAGGCAGCATATAGAAGCGTGTTCGAATCCCCGTAAATAATGAGACATAGTAGTTAATTCCCTTAATTCAGCCTCAATAAGTCTAGTTAAATTCAATTCAAGAAATGTTTGGACGCAAGTATAACATTGGGTCAATCTCGAATGTAACTTCTTTGTCCAATTAAAGCATGTTTCACAAGTCATGACATCTCTCCACTTTGTAAATAATTAATCAGAAATTGATAAGAATCCGGATTGGGCAAAAGCATATAATTAAATTAGCATGTTCCTTTTCTTTCAGTTTTAGGGACAAATGCATTAGAAATGTAGCCACTTTAGGATATCCTTTCTAAAATAGAGGCGAGCCTCGCCAAATAAAAATGCAAATTGCGGGGCCCTCAATAAACAATCATAATAAATATTTAGAATTCAGGATAGGCCATTTTAGTGAATTTCATGGCTTCCTACAAAAATAATAATGCGCTAGACTCTTTAGGCGCGACTTAATTAAATTACATTCTTAAACCCGGGTGCACATTGATGTGACCCGAATCCAAATCTCAACGGAGTCGAAGTGTGTTTAACAATTACGGGTGCATTGATTGCAACGTAGTTCGAGATACATTTTCACGACGTTGCAATTCTATAAAAATAAATGATAATAATAAAAGCGGTTTAAATTTAATAAGAAACACATAAGTCACAACATGTATTTAAATCAGATATTTAGCCATTATAACAATTTAAGCGACCGTGCTAGAACCACGGGATTCGAGGGTGCCTAAAACCTTCCCTCGGGTCAACAGAATTCCTTACTTAGAATTTCTGGCTCGCAGACTTCATTTGGAAAAGTCGAAAATTTCCTCGATTTTGGGATTCAAGATAAACCGGTGACTTGGGACACCAAAAGCCAAACCTTTCCCAAGTGGCGACTCTGAATTAAATAAATAATCCCATTTCGAATATTGTCACTTAAATTGGAAAAACTCCATCGCGCATTTCTACCCTTCGGGGCGGGGCGCGCAAAAAGGAGGTGTGACAATACTAGAGTGACCTTATTCATCGATTGCATAACAAAAAAAAGCATAAATTGTTGTTCTATACTGACAAGATCCCATACGTCCTCAATCGTCTGATACCTCAACTTTTCTACACTACTGACAGGGGAAGAGGCTCTCCGAAAAATCACAATAATTGTGTAGTAGCTTCTTATGGTTATGTTAACCACATTTATTCAGATCCATTGCACATTAATGTCACTGCATTTATGAGTATCTAATCAGCTCAACATATTAATTACTCTCTTTCATCTTGTATACTTCAGTTATCATTTGGTCTAGATTTTATTATCCTCAACTAAGATTTACCTCTCTTCTCATCATTAATTGGTTTAGTCAAAAGGTTTAATACTTTTTGGTCAAACAATTTGGCGTCGTCTGTGAAGATTTATTTAGTTGAAATTTTAGTTTCATCTAGATCGTAAAAAGAGATATCCATCTTTTCCTAGCGTTGCATAAACTAACAATGACAGGAAAAGATGCAAGGTTAAAAGCGATAGCGGGTGTCACAATCAACATCCTGGACACCATCAACGAAGACGGCAAGGAAGACAATGAAAACGTGACACTAACCGCTACTCCTAGGAGAGACGCTTCGCCTCCTCCACGCGAAAGCATAACTACTTAGCGCGAAAAGGAAGCCTCCACGTCTACAACAGGAGAGATTCCACCGACGGTATAAAGACTACTAGAAAAATGGTTAACAAAAACTCTGAACAACATACTTGACAAACCTGCTCAAAGGGAGAATAGAGACATCGCACACGTAGATATCACAATAACCACTAGCGAACAAGACGCCCCCCGAACAGGTAACACTCATACCACTTGTAGACATGCGAATTTTGACCCTCCCCAAGATCTTTTATATATTAGCGTAAAATATTTAATTTAGGCAAAATATAGATATTTTAAGTAATTTTGACTCTTTTACTCTATTTTATTGCAAGAAAACAAAATCACAAAAATAGGTTCATTTATGTTTTGTAGTCATTTTTAATTAAAAAAAAAATCTTAAAAATATATACAACAATAGTATTGTATTTTTATTTTAATATGATATTTTGAAAATACCAAAAATAGATTTGTTTAATGGTTAGTTTTATTGTAATAATTATTTAAATAGTAGGAATAATTAACAAATGGGCGCGTATTTTTAATCTCATTCGCGGCAAAAGAATAGAGCTTGGGCTCGAGCAACCCATCTTTAGGCCTAATTTTGGACCTAGCCCACAATTGCCAAGCCCATAATTCCTAGGCCCATACCCCTTAACCTAAAACCCTACCACTAACCTAGACCTATATATATTAAACAAAGCCTAAAACTAAAGGGGGGATCAGCACAAATAGAGGGGGAGGAGAACGACAAAAAGCAACAGCAAAAGCTGCGCATAAAGGAAAAAGGAAGCTAAGAAAAGCTGCGCGCAGAACGACCCACCCCTCGGATCGTCTCCTTCACATCCCCCTACCCAAACGATCACTGAACTTCAGCCCTCACCTTAACCAACACCTTCCTCAACAAAAAATCAAAAAAAGAGTGCCGAAGACCCCCTCTTGAATCCTAAGCAGCGACATCCACGAGCAGCTACTGCTGTTGTTGCATGTTGTCGCAGTTTCGGCGAGCTAGAGGCCTGGACGTAATTCCATTTCCGGTCAGAGGTCCATCGAGGTCCGGTGCGTCGATGTTCGTCCATGGTTCGTCGCATTTTTGAGTTCAGCGCTACCTCGCCATTAATATTCTGATTCACTTTTGAGGTTTGGTTCCTCAATTTCTCGTACTCTGTTGTGCTTAATAGTGTACTTCCGTCAACTTTGTCATTCTCTGTTGCATGAAATGTTTGGATTTATTTGTTTGAATTAGACTCAGTATGAATATGCAATTGCAGGGCCGTTTTCTCCCTGATGCAATCTTTAGATCTTAAGTGTTGAATATTTCGCGTATCTGTCTGAGGAAATGTTTTTTTTAAATATATATGATTTGGTTTCGTCTCTCTTGGGTGTTAGTTGAAAAAAATGCAAAGATAATTAGTAGTAATATATTCGTAATATAGTTTGTTGATAGTATAAGATATGGGTTTGATGTGTTGAAATAATGTCGTAACAGAGGAATTAGAGCTTGTTTTAAAGATCTTGGCATAAGGAAGTTTCAATTGACATTCTTTTGGTTTGCCCAAATAGTGGAGTTGTAAATACGCAGTCCATACATAGAGTACATCTTAATACACTAGATATATGCATGAGTGTGGAGCATTGAGAATACTTTCATTTTGACAAGAATGAAAAAAGTTAAAGCTGTCATTTTGTCATTGGTGAAAATACCATGTTGGAGTTAAAGGAAATCAACTGTCCTGTTAGGTTTGCAAGTTTCCTTCATAATAGATACTTTTGTATGTTGTCTTAGTGCCCATTTCCGTTTGCACATTGAACCTTGTGACTTTCAAGCGCTTAACTAAGTTTGACAGTAATATCTTTTGCAGTGCAGAGTATCGACCTTTTCGTTTATTTCATCTTCTGTTGCTTATTTGTATCGCTTATAATACATAGTTATATCCCATTCTCTGTAAATGCCTATGGCATCAGGCGGAGAAGTAACAAGTTGAATTGTCATATGACTGAGCTCCCAAATGAAACGAAGTTGTACATAAGTATGAAACAAGTTTTATTTACTTTAGTTAATTTTATGTCCATTTGCTTAATTGTCATAGCTACGGGTACGGTTCCCGTGACGTAGTTGTGATGCTTGAATTCTAAAACTCGGGTGTGCATTTATGTGACCCGAATCCAAACTTTGACGAAGTCGAAATGTGTTGACAACCGCGGGTGCATTGATTGCGACGAGGTTCGAAACGCGTTTTCACGACATTGTAATTCTTATAAAATAAATAATGATAGAAAAGAGGTTCACAAATCGAGACGAGCCTCACTGAACAAAAATAAATAAATGTGGGGCCCTCAATAAATGATTATTAAAATGATTAGAATTTGGGAGGGCCATTTAGCGAACTTCACGGCCTTCCCCAAAATAATATTACGTCAGAATCTTTAGGCGCAGTTTTAATTAAATTACCTTCTTAAACTCGGGTGCACATTGATGCGACCCAAATCCAAATCTCGACGAAGTCGAAATGTGTTGACAATCACGGGTGCATTGATTGCGACGTGGTCCGAGACATATTTTCACAACGTTGCAATTCTTATTAAAAAAAATAAATAATAAAAGCGGTTTAAAATTAAAAAGCACATAAGCTAGAACGTGTATTAAAATCAGATAAAATCAAATACAACAGTTAAGCGACCGTGCTAGAACCACGGAGCTCGGGAATGCCTAACACCTTCTCCCGGGTTAACAGAATTCCTTACTCGGATTTCTAGTTCGCGGACTGTTAACAGAGTCATAAATTTCCTCGGTTCGGGATTCAACCGGTGACTTGGGATACCATTAATCTCCAAGTGGTGACTCTGAATAATTAATAATTAAATCCCGTTCCGATTGTCCTTTAATGGAAAAACTCCTTCATGCCCTTTGCGGGGTGTAGGTGAAAAGGAGGTGTGGCAGCTCTGGCGACTCCGCTGGGGACAAGAACCCAGAACGTTTTGTTCAGGGTTCAGAATTCGAGCTTAGATAAATTGTTGTATTTGGTTATATCTGGTTTTCCTACATGTTTTGTGCTGAATGTACTAAATGTTACCACTTCGATATTATCTGAACTGTATATAAACTGTGCCGACACCCTTCTCTTCTCACCTCCGGGGATGTCCTTACTGGTTGAGACTCCCTATTCTGTTAGTATCATACCCTGAAATAAGAAAGAGGCCGGACAAGTTACGAAGCCGAATGGCTTTTTGGTTCCTGGTAAGTTGCCCCCTCCTCGACTCGAGTTGTCCGCTCGAGTACACAGTCTAGAACACCAACCCAAGTTTTGAAAATAGAATAACATGACTTCATGCCGGATCCCTAGTAGGAACGGTTATTTGCATCATGTTTCATTTGACTTAGGGGACTCAACACAGGGGTTGGGTCCGTCTAGAACTAGCAACCTGAAATGAAAAGACCATCCTGGTGTATCCTACTTGCTGTGTACATATATTTGTTTCGAACCTGCATGTTGACTGGTTTCTGAATCTCGGGAATGTTGGAAAATTGAGAAAAAAAAAGAAAAGAGGAAAAAAAAAAGAAATATCAGTTAGGGAGTTAATTGATTATTTTAGAAATAAAAATCAATGACCAATTACTGGCAAAACTTTGCCGAAATTTTGAGGAAATAAAAAAAAAGGAAAATGTTTTATTTTGTTACTAAAAAAAAGCAAAGAAAAAAAAGAGTCTTTTAATTTTGGAAAGTTGGTTGTTGAAAAAGAAAAGGATAAAAAGAGTTTTTGTTTTAGTTTGAAAAACATAAGTTGTTTCATTATTTGTTGAAAAAGGAAAGGAAAAAGAGTCTTTTATTTTTAGTTTGGAAAAATAGGTTGTTTTATTGTCTGTGAAAAATGAAAAAGAAAAAAAAAAGGTCTGTTATTTTTAGCTTGGAAAAATAGGCTGTTTTATTTGTTGAAAAGAAAAAGAAAAAAGAGAGTCTTGTTTCTAAAAATAATTTTTATTCGCTTATGAAATGCCAAAAATAAAAATGGAAAAGAGTCATGTTTTAAAATAGTTCGGTTAATTTGCCCGGACTACGCATGGTTTGATTCTCACAGGGCGTGAGATACGTAGGTAACCCTCATCGGGTCCAACCTTCCCTTTGCAGAAATAACCAAAAAATATCAAAATTATAATTTTTGTCATAAATAAACCAGGTGATGCCGTTTTTGTCAAAAATAGCCAAATGTTCCCAAATGGGGTGCCGAAAGGCTGACTTTGCATAAACAGCCACCTTTGGTCGTATTTTGATTTTTGACCCCCACAGCCTTAAAATCTTCGCCCCGAGGCGCAGGAAGGCCGTATTTGCAATACAAGGTCATTTGTTTTAATTTTGAAAAAACAAGAAAAGAGTCAGTTGTCAAGTGAATACCGTTCGGATTTTTGGGTCAAAGTTGGCATATAGGGGAAGGAATCTGTCATTTTGTTTTTTGGTTTGTATTTCTTTTGATTAGAGTATATGGGTCGTTTGATTTTCAAGTCTGTATTGCATCATTAAGTTGGTCAGTTTTGTCGTTATTATAAAAATGGAAAATTCCAAAAAAATATTTTTATTGTCGTTTACCTTTTATTTGCACGAACTACGCCTGGTCTGATTCGTGCGGGGTCACAATACGTAGGTAATCCACACGGGATTCGACCGCAACCCAAAAAAAAATGAATAAAAAATGAAAAATGGAAAAGAAGAATTGAAGAAAAATGGGAAACGATGTTGTGAATAATGAGGACCGACCCAATCCATTATATCATGTTTTGTTTTGAATTGTGAAGAAAGTTGAGGTGGTCAGTTGTAGTAAGCTGGAAACACAAGATCCAAGGAAAATGATAACTGACATCGAAGCTGTTACGAGTGCTCAAGAGACTCAGGGTCAGAGGGTTCAACAAGGGTCCACTGTGGTTGAGGAAAATAGAACACTGAAACAACAAATGACCAAAATGCGTCAAGCCTGGGCCAATGGTCAAGGACAGTCTTGTCACGAGTCACGATTTGCTACACAGCAAGAACAATACCACTATCCCGAGTGCCACTCGTACTCGTTTGAGCTTCCTGTAAACATCGAGAAGCCTGCCCGAAAGAGAGTACATGAAGAAATAACCCAAAGAGTGAAAAGATTAGAACAATGGTTGAAAAACACGCAAGCAATGGCAGGTCAAAAGAGCGTTGCTTTCAGAGATCTATGAATGTTCCCCGATGTCCACTTGCCGCCTGGTTTCAAGGTTCCCAAATTTGAAAAGTACATTGGACATGGAGACCCCATAGCCCACCTGAAAAGGTATTGCAACTAATTGAGAGGTGTGGGAAGAAATGAGGAATTGCTTATAGCTTATTTTGGGGAAAGCCTCACGGGAGTAGCATCTGAATGGTTTTTGGATCAAGACACATCTTGCTGGTACGTCTGGGATGACATGGCACGGGCCTTTGTCAAACAGTTTCAATACAACATCGACATCGCCCCAGACCGCATTTCCCTTTCTTACCTAAAAAAGAAACCAACTGAAAGTTTCAGGGAATATGCCATCAAATGGAGAGAGCAGGCAGCTAGAGCTAAGCCACCCATGGATGACCACAAGTTAATCATTATCTCTACCAGCCTCCGCAAAATTTTCAATTACCTTGTAACCCACATCCAAGCCAGGGGTATAGAAGGGAACAAAAGTTGAAAGATAGTTTTACATCAATAGGAAAGTCCTATGCAAGCTTATTTGAGAAGTTAAAACAATATGACATGATTGCACCCATTCCTCCTAATCAGGTGGACCGACGTGCGAGAAGCTTTGACTCATCTAAAAGGTGTGAATACCACTCCAATGCTCTAGGGCATAATGTGGCAAAAATTGTCGGGATTTGAAGATAGAAATAGAAAGGATGATCCAGGAAAATTTGATTCAAGACAGTGGCACCCAGAACATGACCGATGACATGGGGTATGAGAATCCTCTTGGGAACTTGTTGACCGAAGTTGAAAATACTGACGCAGATAGTGGTCATGACAATATGGATGCGAAGCTTAGTGGCTAAAATGCTGTGCTTGGTAATTGGAAAGACGCTCCATCCCTAAGTCAGCTGGGGAGGAGCTTTGTTGGTCCATTTTGCTGTCATTTCTGTTGTCAGGGTTATTTGCAGGGTTGTAATTCGGATATTGTCTTGTGATCAAACCCTCTTATCCTTTCATTTTTGTCTAGCTTGTTTAGTCGTAGTGGTTTATTTAGTGTTGTCCATGGGTGTTTCAGGTTCATTCTAGGGTTGTACTCCAGTTTGTTTGCTTGTTTTGTTATTCGAGTTATTTCATCATTGTCTAATGCAAATTCCGGTCTTTTGTTACTTTCAATCATTGTTCTTCGTTTAGTTCTTTTCTATCGTTTTGTTTTGCCTTTTGCCGATTCTAGTGACATGACATGCACGTATAATTTTCAGTCCGATCTTCAAAAGTTGCGAAGCAATGAGACCATTTTGAAAACAATAGGGGCACCTGAGGAAATAAGAACAGATTTGGACGTTTTGAGATTGTTCGACGCCCGAACCATGTGAAACTGGGGCAGATAGAATATAAAGAAACCCTAAAAGCAAGTTGGCCAAATCGACAGGGGGCCGGTCGTGGTAATAAGAGTAAGAGTGTTGCCCAATGGTGCATTATATTTGACAGATGTAGCAGGAAAATGTGTGAAAATGGCCATCAACTCCGAGGCGGTCAGGATATACTATGTGTAATTTCTATGCATTAATCGTATTGGTTTGCCTTTGGCATGTCTTGAGGATTGAAATGATGAAGGCGTTTTGTTCTGCTATCCAAACACTTTTTTCTATTGTCACCCCTTTTGAGCCGTGTTTATTTTCTTTCGTACCCCTCTTTCGGAATCAACGACACAATTAAGAAACGCAAGTGCCGCAAATAAGCAAAAAAAGGAAGGAAAGAGAAAAAGAAAAGAAAAAGAAAAGAAAATAAAGAAAGAGAAGAAAATAAAGAAAAAAAAAGAAAAGAAAGAAAAGAAAGAAAAGAAAGGAAAATGAAAGAAAAGAAGAAAAGAAGAACAGAAAAGAAAGAAGAGAAAGAAAAATCACAAAAAAGTAATTTCTATGTCGTGAACTACGTTTGACTTGATCCCGAAAGGGTACGTAGGTAGCCTCTCTGAGGTTCAGTCATACCAAAACAAAAATCCAAAAGTCCCCAAGCAAGAAACTGGGGCAGAAATTGTGGTTGTTGTGAGAAGTTGGATTCCGAAAGTTGTAATTTTAACCCATTTTGAAATTATTTTGAGCCTTTTATACCCTTTCTTTCTAACCCATCCAAAAGACTACATTACGGTCCAAAGAAAGACCTTCTGATCAGTCTTTGAGAAATGCCAAGTCAAGCAGGTAAGGTAATTCATGTCAGGGGCAACACTCCGGTCCAAACAAGGAAAATGAAAATGAGAGAATCTTATTGATAAAAATCCTCATGGGTATCGCGAGGTGATGAAAGCTGAGAGAAATAAAAAATGAGAGAGTCTTATTGGTGAAAACCTTCACGGGCACCTTGAGGCGACAGTAAGTTGAGAGAAAGAACGAAATGAGAGAGGTTTGATGGTGAAAACCCTTTGGGCACTACAAGACGAATAAGGAATGCGAATCAAATTGGATAAGCGGAGCAATGAAGCCTAGTTTCACGGCAAAAAGGAACAACAAGAGCTGACCATCAGGTTTGCTTAACAGAATAGGTAGCAGGTGCATGTCAAGGTCATTAGAGTCGGTATCCACATCCGATAGGTTTCTACTGTGTAATTTTCTTGTTAGGAATCATCTCTTTCTATTGTCATTTACTCTGTTCCTTTTGTTTTGTTTATTTCCCCTTTCTGAGTCTTTTGGTCGTAACAAGTGAGGAATGACTTCAAAATTTTCCACCAGCTTTCCAATTGCACAAAATGGGGTTACAAGTCAGGAAAAATAACAACAGCACTGAGCTGGTAATAATCAACATACTTTGGGATCCTTATGAAACACAAAGTTTGGTAGATGTCGGTTCAGGAATAATGCAACAGATAGAGGGTATTAGGATTGAACGGGGAAAAAGGGTATTTCAGTGACACAGATGATGGGGAAAGCGGTTAATTAGTAAACATGCAAGACCTTCAAGAAGAATCAGTTGTCACAAAACATATGGGGTCAGATAAAAAGACTAAAAGTAATAATTGAGAGATAGTCGTCAAGAAGGGCGGAAGTTATCAGCCAAGTTTCAAAGATGGTTGGAGAATGCAAAGCATGGAAAGGAGAAAAGGAAAGCCATCCCAGCGGGAGTACCACAACCAACCACCGCACTTTTAAACTGACAGAATTTTCTTTGATTTGAAACAGGGGCATGGAAATGTTATTAATGGCAGAAAGATATGCTACATGAGGATTATCAAACTGGGGCAGAAAATTTTCTGTTGTGTTGAAATTTTTTTCGGGTACCCATCTGAAGAACATGAAGGTCAATACAAGTGTTTTTTAAAAAAAAAGAGAAAAAGAGAGGGAAGTAGTTTTCAGGAAAGAAACACCAGTTCTAAGAAAAGTAATTTTTGGAAGAATGAAACACTAGTTTTTAAGGAAGTGGTTTTTTGAAGGAGGACAACACCAGTTTTTAGGGAAGCAGTTCTGAAGGAAGATAATTCAAGTTGGTGGTAGATAAAACAAATTTGAAGGAAAATGGTTAAAAGAAATCTTAGTCTGATGAATTTTTCACCTGAGATACAGAAATCTTAGTCTGTTGAATTTTTCACATGAGATAAAGAAATCTTAGTCTGTTGAATCTTTCACCTAAGATAAAGAAATCTTAGTCTGTTGAATTTTTCACCTAAGATAAACAATTTAGTCTGATGAATCTTTCACCTAAGATAAAGGCAGAAGTTGGAAAAATAAAAGGAAGGCATAATTTGGGAACAAGAAAGGAAGGCAGAATTTGAAAAGAATGGAAGTTGGAATTTGGAAAATTAAGAAAGTCAGGATCACACAAAAATGGACCTAGTCTGATGAATTATCTCCTAGAGTCACAATCTTAGTCTGTTGAATCTTTCTCCTAAGATGGAAATCTTAGTCTGATGAATATTTCACCTAAGATAAAGATAAAAATCTTAGTCTGTTGAATCTTTCTCCTAAGATGGAAATCTTAGTCTGATGAATTTTTCACCTAAGATAAAGATAAATCTTAGTCAGTCGAATCTTTCACCTAATATGACAATCTTAGTCTGATGAATTTTTCACCTAAGATAAATTTTAAATTTTAAGATACATTTTAGTCTTTAATTTTTTTTTTTAAAAAAGAGTTGCATTCCAGTCTTATCACAATTCAAGTTTCAGCAATCAGGATCCCGCCTGAAGAACAGAGGTGATACAATTCAAATTTTAGTTTTCGATCGATTTTTTGTCTTCTTGAAGTCAGGAGCCCGCCTGAAGAACAGAGGCATACAATTCAAGTTTCGGAAGTCAGGAGTCCGCTTGGAGAATAGAGACATACAATTCAAGTTTCAGCAATCAGGAGCCCGCCTGAAGAACAGAGGTGATACAATTCAAATTTTTAGTTCTCAATCGATTTCTTTGTCTTTTTGAAGTCAGGAACCCGCCTGAAGAACAGAGGTATACAATTCAAGTTTCGGAAATCAGGAACCCGCCTGGATAATAGAGGAATACATTTCAAATTTCAAAAGTCAGGAGTCCGCCTGGAGAATAGAGACATACAATTCAAGTTTCGAAAATCAGGAGCCCGCCTGTATAACAAAGTTTAGCAGTTAGGAGCCCGCCTGTATAACAGAGTCAGGAACCCGCCTGGATAACAGAGAAATACATTCAATTTCAAGTTCAGCAGTCAGGCGCCCGCCTGGAGAACAAGGGAAAACAACTCAAGTTTCTAGGGAAAACAGTTGCGAAGGAAGACAGTTCGAGTTTCAGGGAAAATGGTTCAAAGTGTAAGGGAAAATAGTGTCAAGTAACAAGGGAGGACAATTCAGGTTGAGCAATCAGGCGCCCACCTGGAAAAAAAGGGAATTCAATTCAGAAGGCAATTCAGAAGTTGATGAATGATGTGAGCTGCTCAAGACATGGCCGAGGTCACAAGCACTACATGTCCGGTCCTGACCCAGAAGCTGTAGAAGAACGAGCTAGCACCTGCAACTAACAAGTGTCAAGGTTCAAATCTAAAGTCTGTATGAAGGACCATTCAAGACTCAAGATCAAGCTTCAGAAGACTTATAGATAGGAATCTTGTAGCTTGTAGTCGATAGGCTTAGCTAGTCTTTTTCATCTTTTGATTTTTGATGTAATAACAGGGACCGCAGACCGGAACCTCGACGAAACGACACCTCGACCGGATATCCACCTCGGCATACTCCGTCACCTCACTCATTTCTGAACTACACGTGGCCTGATTCCTTTACAGCCAAGGATATGTAGGCAGCCTAGATACCAGGGCTCGGTCACATTCCCCTCTCTTTCAGTTTTAGCCTTTCCGAATAAGGGTCGGGTCAAAAACCTATCTAGTCAGTCTTTGTCTGAAAACTCTATACGTTTCCAGTCAAAGAGGGGCAGCTGTAGACATGTGATTTTTGACCCTCCCCAAGATCTTTTATATATTAGCGTAAAATATTTAATTTAGGTAGAATATAGATATTTTAAGTAATTTTGACTCTTTTACTCTATTTTAGTGCAATAAAACAAAATCACAAAAATAGGTTCATTTATGTTTTGTAGTCATTTTTAATTAAAAAAAAATCTTAAAAATATATACAACAATAGTATCGTATTTTTATTTTAATATGATATTTTGAAAATACCAAAAATAGATTTGTTTAATGGTTAGTTTTATTGTAATAATTATTTAAATAGTAGGAATAATTAACAAATGGGCGCGTATTTTTAATATCATTCGCGGCAAAAGAATAGAGCTTGGGCTCGAGCAACCCATCTTTAGGCCTAATTTTGGACCTAGCCCACAATTACCAAGCCCATAATTCCTAGGCCCATACCCCTTAACCTAAAACCCTACCACTAACCTAGACCTATATATATTAAACAAAGCCTAAAACTAAAGGGGGGATCAGCACAAATAGAGGGGGAGGAGAACGACAAAAAGCAACAGCAAAAGCTGCGCATAAAGGAAAAAGAAAGCTAAGAAAAGCTGCGCGCAGAACAACCCACCCCTCAGATCGTCTCCTTCACATCCCCCCACCCAAACAACCACTGCACTTCAGCCCTCACCTTAACCAACACATTCCTCAACAAAAAATCAAAAAAGAGTGCCGAAGACCCCCTATTGAATCCTAAGCAGTGACACCCACGAGCAGCTACTGCTGTTGTTGCATGTTGTCGCAGTTTCGGCGAGCTAGAGGCCTGGACGTAATTCCATTTCCAGTCAGAGGTCCATCGAGGTCCGGTGCGTCGAGGTTCGTCCATGGTTCGTCGCGTTTTTGAGTTCAGCGCTACCTCGCCATTAATATTCTGATTCACTTTTGAGGTTTGGTTCCTCAATTTCTCGTACTCTGTTGTGCTTAATAATGTACCTCCGTCAACTTTGTCATTCTCTGTTGCATGAAATGTTTGGATTTATTTGTTTGAATTAGCCTCAGTATGAATATGCAATTGCAGGGCCGTTTTCTCCCTGATGCAATCTTTAGATCTTAAGTGTTGAATATTTCGCGTATCTGTCTAAGGAAATGTTATTTTTAAATATATATGATTTGGTTTCGTCTCTCTTGGGTGTTAGTTGAAAAAAATGCAAAGATAATTAGTAGTAATATGTTCTAAATATAGTTTGTTAATAGTATAAGATATGGGTTTGATGTGTTGAAATTATGTCGTAACCGAGGAACTAGAGCTTGTTTTAAAGGCAGAGGTCTTGGCATAAGGAAGTTTCAATTGACATTCTTTTGGTTTGCCCAAATAGTGGAGTTGTAAATACGCAGTCCATACATAGCGTACATCTTAATACACTAGATATATGCATGAGTGTGGAGCATTGAGAATACTTTCATTTTGACAAGAATGAAAAAAGTTAAAGCTGTCATTTTGTCATTGGTGAAAATACCATGTTGGAGTTAAAGGAAATCAACTGTCGTGTTAGGTTTGCAAGTTTCCTTCATAATAGATACTTTTGTACGTTGGCTTAGTGCCCATTTTCGTTTGCACATTGAACCTTGTGGCTTTCAAGCGCTTAACCAAGTTTGACAGTAATATCTTTTGCAGTGCAGAGTATCGACCTTTTTGTTTATTTCATCTTATGTTGCTTATTTGTATCGCTTATAATACATAGTTATATCCCATTCTCTGTAAATGCCTATGGCATCAGGCGGAGAAGTTACAAGTTGAAATGTCATATAACTGAGCTCCCAAATGAAACGAAGTTGTACATAAGTATGAAACAAGTTTTATTTACTTTAGTTAATTTTATGTCCATTTGCTTAATTGTCATAGCTACGGGTACGGTTCCCGTGATGTAGTTGTGATGCTTGAATTCTAAAACTCGGGTGTGCATTTATGTGACCCGAATCCAAACTTCGACGAAGTCGAAATGTGTTGACAACCGCGGGTGCATTGATTGCGACGTGGTTCGAAACGCGTTTTCACGACATCGTAATTCCTATAAAATAAATAATGATAGAAAAGAGGTTCACAAATCGAGACGAGCCTCACCGAACAAAAATAAATAAATGTGGGGCCCTCAATAAATGATTATTAAAATGATTAGAATTTGGGAGGGCCATTTAGCGAACTTCACGGCCTTCCCCAAAATAATATTACGTCAGAATCTTTAGGCGCAGTTTTAATTAAATTACCTTCTTAAACTCGGGTGCGCATTGATGCGACCCAAATCCAAATCTCGACGAAGTCGAAATGTGTTGACAATCACGGGTACATTGATTGCGACGTGGTCCGAGACACGTTTTCACAACGTTGCAATTCTTATGAAAAAATAATAATAAAAACAGTTTAAAATTAAAAAGCACATAAGCTAGAACGTGTATTAAAATTAGATAAAATCAAATACAACAGTTAAGCGACCGTGCTAGAACCACGGAGCTCGGGAATGCCTAACACCTTCTCCCGGGTTAACAGAATTCCTTACTCGAATTTCTGGTTCGCGGACTGTTAATAGACTCATAAATTTCCTCGGTTCGAGATTCAACCGGTGACTTGGGACACCATTAATCTCCCAAGTGGAGACTCTGAATAATTAATAATTAAATCCCGTTCCGATTATCTTTTAAATGGAAAAACTCCTTCATGCCCTTTGCGGGGTGTAGGTGAAAAGGAGGTGTGACACCACTGTTGACACAGGTAATGACGCACTCGCAACCATTCTAAAGAAAATTGATGAAATGGAAAATGAGAATAAGGTACTTCGTGACCAGACGAAAGAGCATCAGGAAAGGGTCGATAAAATACCAGACGCCCCAAAGTTGTTAGCGAAACGGGACGTTGGTCGATTCATCGAGCAACCGTACAACAAGGATGCAGCCCCCCACGCCATACCTAAAACCTTCAAAATGCCGTCATACCTGAAAATATATGACAGTACTACAGACCCAGAAGATCATATCATCCATTATGTCACAGCCGTAAAAGGCAGCGATCTTTCGAAAGAACAAGTACCATCAGTGCTACTAAATAAATTCGGCGAAACCCTAACAGGGGGAGCCCTAACCTAGTACTTGTAAGCACGTGATTTTTGCTTCACGGACAGTCACTCCAAAAGAAAAACAAAAATAGTGACAAAGGACCTCGCTGTACAATTTTCGATTTTCCGTAACGTGTGTTGTTAGTCATGTGTGGTTCTGTCCATTTTGCTATTTTTAACATTATCGAACAAAATACAAAATGTGTATGTCATGGTGATTAAACCATAATTCGGTCATTAAAAGAAAATTCACAAAAATATTCTAGGGTGTAATCTAACCTATTTAAATATTTTGATATGTGTGTGATAATTGTGTTAAGTGTTAAATTAATGTTTGTTTGAATTTCATTTTTTATTTTTAGTTTTAAATTTAGAAAAAAAAAGAAGAAAAAGAATGAAGAAAAACGGTTTGGGCCAAGAAAGGAAACCAAAAATAGGCCCAAACCAATTCAATCTGACCCAGTCCAAACCAGGCCTCAGACAAACCCCCCCAAACGACGCCGTATAAAGGCGTTTGATCTGAGCCGTCCGTCCAGGCCAATCCAACGGCCCAGGACCCCCCTTTAGCAACCCGTTTCCAAACCCGACCCAGCTACCGGTTCAGCCCAGCCCCTCACTTAAACCAAACGACCCCGTTTTAATATCAAACGACCCCGTCTCACTTCTCACCATCAGATCCAAGCCGTTGAGATCATCTGATCTAACGACTCAGATCCAATCCCCTACTCCGTATATAAGCTTTCCCTCACACCCCACGCCCCCTATCCGAACCCCACCCTTCACTCGTCTCCTTCCCCAAGCCCTGAACCCCCCCAAACCCTAACGCCGCCCTGATATCCCTTTCACTAGAACCCGGCGGCATGAACGCCGGTGACCACCCCCTTCACACCACCGATACATCTAACCACCCTGAGCACGAATCCACTAGCCATGTACCTCGAATCACCTCCTATCGTCTCGAATCTGGATTTGAAGATTCGAGACAAAACTCGATCTATACCAAACCTCACCATCTTCATACCACACACTCCCCTGAACCTCCTCATGACCAAACCAAGCTTGGTTTGGTCTAAATCTACCCACAACTTCTAAAAAATCAAATCTGAGAATCGGAACCTTAGAACACAAGAGCCTGAGGAATCCGACCTGCTTCATAGAGGGTTTGAGGTCTAATAGACCTTAACCAAGGTGTTCTCGGTTGAGAACACCCTGGTTAGAGTTTGTTTGGCCTCAAATGGTGAAATCTAATTCGGACTGGGGTCGGCCTGCTTTGAACATTTTCTAGTAAGTTTTCCTTTTCTGTTTTTGTGTGGATGAGTCTGTTAGCATGTTCTGTTGTGTTTGTTCGGTATTTTATGATACTTTTCTTAATTTCTTCCGTCCTTGTAAAGACCTTTTATTTGGTCTATTGTCTTCTGTGTGTGTTTTGAACATATTCTGTGATATACATGTTCGATTAGATTAGTCGTCGCATAAATAATCCATATAGGTTCCCAATAATTGAACAAAAGTTGTTTGATGCCTTTAGGTCCCTGTATGTGTTTGTTTATTTGAACGACTGATTATTACCTGTTATAATTAGTATAGTCGACTCGATAAACATCGTCGACTAGTTTTCTATAACTAATGCATCGAATAAGCTAATAATTTCACATGACTAATTGAACCTTGTCACTGACTGAATGCCCAGCATTGTCTGAAAAGAGTTTGTTTGCATTGCAAAAATGACTGAAAAGGTTCAATCCAGGGCAGTCCTGAATTTGAAATTTCAGAAGTTCAAGATGCCCTGATGCTGCAATGGGTTTAGGGCAGTAATAATCAGGTTTTAACAGGGGTAGTCTGGGGTTTGAAAAGAACAAAAAAGGCTTAGTTTAAATGAGCTGACAAGTAGGGTACTAATTTGGGATTAAACTAATACCAATGGGGAACAAGACACAAGAGTATGGGGTTTAAAAATGAATACTTAAATGAACCCATAACTCTTGATTTAAAAAAAACCAGGCGTGGGGAACAAAAAGGGCTGGCATCAAAAGATGCTTAAGGATGGGTTTAAAGGGTATGGGCAGTCTGTAAGTGGGAGGATCGAGGCAGCTTAGCTGCACTGGTCGTTTGGCTTATAAATAGGCCATTTCAGAACTTAAAAGGGGCTGGAATTTTTAGTATTGAGAGAGGTCTTGTGAGTTTAAAGAAAACTGAAAACATAAGGAAATTTCCAGTAAACACTGTAACCAAACACTGTCTGAAAGCTACATAAGAGTTCATATTGGTCAAGTTGTCTTGACCAAGTTCTGTTGTTTGCACTGATTGAGCTGCTTGTGATTGTTGAACTGCTGGTGTTGCTGCATTGAACACTCTGTTACTTCTGTTGTTTCATTACTCTTTTCTGGGATTACTTGTTTGGTGCTCGACCATCTGCGGGTTTTCTTTGTTCTGGGAATTGTTGCTGGTTGTCTGTGGACTCTGGAAAACACTTGTGATTGTTGGTTTGTTGCTGTGTATCTACTGTTGCTGTGTTTACTGCATACTGCCCAGCTGATCAGTCCTTTCTTCTTTGTCCTCTATACCAGGTACACAACCAATGCACTATCAAATGTAATTGGAACATTGAGCATGAATGCAAAAAGAAAAGACCTGATTAGCTAAATGGTAGTTTACATATGTATACTGATAGGTGAAAATATTCTCAATGAAATAGGTTGCATCTCAGACTTAGTTTACTTTGTAATATGTGTTGTAATGTATGCCAAGCATGAAAACTGTACATCATTGGCTAAGTTCTTCCTTTTCTGATTAATGGTCTCATATAACTAGTAAACCACCTGTTAAGATAAAGAACACAAAACTTGCAATCTCAACCTCATGAAGGTCGAGCCCAGGTCAAAACAGACCAAGCAGGCCCGCATCGAACAAGCAGTGGCCCAGGTCTGGCCCATCACGCTTGGGCTGGATTTGGGCCCGTGATTATTTGTTCGGCTGACGGTGCACGCAGCCTCGTTTCTGATTTTTAAGCATTTCTGAATGTTGTTATAGATAACTTGCAAACACGTAATTAATTAGGACTATCTACTGTTTTCAATTAGTAGAGACAAACGCGACAAGATACGTAGTTGCTATAGGATATCCTTTTAAAATAAGAACGAGATGAGCCTCGACAAAAATAAATAGAAACGCACGAGCTGCGGGGCACTCGTTAAATGGATATTATCGAAGCATTCAGTTTCCAGGATGGGTCGTTTAGCAAATCTCACGGCCCTCCCAGAATAATAACGCGATAGTCTCTTTAAGCGCGTACCTAATAATGTTATCTCCTTAAACTCGGGTGCACATTTATGTGACCCAAATCCCAATCTCAACGGAATCGAAATGTGTCTCTAACCACGGGTACATTGATGGTGGCATGGTCTGAGATGCATTTCCACGACGTTGCAAATTCTTTTCATAAGGAATGAGACGAGCCTCGACAAACAAATATGTACAAAGTGCGGGGCCCTCTAAATGTATATATATAAAATACTTAGAATTCGGGACATGCCGTTTAAGCGAATTTTATGGCTTTCCCCAAAATAACAACACGCTAGTTGCTTTAAGCGCGCCTTTAATAATTTATTTTCCTTAACTCGGGTGCACATTTATGTGACCCAAATCCAAATCTCAACCGAGTCGAGATATGTCAATAATCACGTGTACATTGATGTAACGTGATTCGAGGTATGTTTTCGCGACGTTGTAATTCCTTGTAAAAATAATAATAATGATAAAAGCGGTTAAAAGATAAAATTGGCACATAAGTTCATATTTGTATAAAATCAGATAATCAAGCCGAATATAACAGTTGAGCGACTGTGCTAGAACCACGGAACTCGGGAATGCATAACACCTTCTCCCGGGTTAACAGAATTCCTTACCAGGATTTCTGGTACGCAGACTGTAATATGGAGTCATTCATTTCCTCGATTCGGGATCAAAACTGGTGACTTGGGACACCCTAAACCTCCCAAGTGGCGACTCTGAAATAAATAAACAAATCCCGTTTCGATTGTCCTTTAATTGGAAAAAATCCCTTATACCCTCTCGGGTACGGAAAAGGAGGTGCGACAGCTCTAGCGACTCTGCTGGGGATCTTATTTACACCCAGAACCACTGGTTCAGGGTTAAGAATTCGAGCTTAGAATAATTGTTATAGTTGACTTTATTTATTATCTGATTTTTACACGATATATGCCTAATGTGCTAAATGATACTTTTACCGCTTTAATATTATTTGAATTGTGAATATATACAACTGTTACAAAATCCCCTTCTTTCTGAGTCTTCTGAATTTATGGTGTACACGTGCGCGTGACCCACCTTTCTGTTAAAGTCATACCAAATAAGACGGAGTTGGGACAAGTAACTAGGCCGGGCAGACTTTCGTGCTCCCGGTACGTTGCCCCCGCTTCGGCTCAAACTATCCGTTTGGGTAAGCCAGGTTTAGAACAATCAACCTCAGGTTTTACACTTAGAATAACTCAGCCATGTACCGGATCCCTAGTAGGAGCGTTTATTTGCATCATGTGCATTTGACTTAGGGGACTCAACACAGGGGTTGGGTCTGTCTAGGACAGGTGAACCCGAAATAAAAAGACCATCCTGATGCATCCTACTTGCTATATGTGCATTCATTTGCCTCGAACATGCTTGCTGATCGGCTTAAATGAAATCATGGTAAGAACTGAGGAATAAAATGGGTTGTTTTTTTTAAAAAAAAATAATAAAAAAAATAAAATAAAATAATAATAATAATAATAATAATAATAATATAAAAAATAAAAAAAATAAAAAAAAATGAAAAACAAATGAAAAAAAAATAATAAAAATTAAAAATAAAAAGGTAAAATATAGTTTTCAAATCTTGAAATAAAGGTATTTAATCTTGAAAGGTATTTAATCTTGAAAATAGTTTGAAAAATTCCCAAAAATAGTTTAAATCTTGAAAATAGTTTTGACTGAAAATGATTAGAGTATGTTTTCAAAATGAGTCTTGACTTTATTAAATTAAATTTCAGATACAAAATGAGCATCACACAAAACCCCTCATCCGCAAATACAGAAGAGTTTCTATTCCAACTTCAAATGTGGTGGTGTGAATTAGGCGAAGATGGTCAAAAGTGGGTCATCAAGCATTTGGGAAATCTCCCGGATATTATGAAAGTTAAACCCCGTGATGATCTGATTGCGGCATTAGTAACTTTTTGGGACCCTGTTCACAATGTCTTTCGTTTCTCTGACTTCGAGCTCACTCCTACATTAGAGGAGGTAGCTGGATATGTTGGTTTTGACGAAAGTTTAAGGAATCAAAGCTTGATATTCACGAGGGCTCCCTCGGTACATCGATTCTTCGGTCTTCTGAACATCAGCAGTCAAATCAGGAAAAGCAATGTCGTCAACGGATGTTGTTCTTTCAACTTTTTGTATTCAAGGTTCGGAAAATCAGATGGGTTCGAAATTCATGAGAAAGGCCTTACTAACAAACAAGACAAAGACGCATGGCAGGTTCACCATCGCTTCGCCTTCATGGTGGCTTTTCTAGGAATCATGGTCTTCCCGAACAAAGAGCGAACAATCGATATTAGCACCGCAAAAGTTGTGCAAATCCTCACCACCAAGGAAAACCACACCCTTGTCCCCATCATTCTCTCAGACATTTATCGGGCTTTGACTTTATGTAAAGCAGGAGCGAAAGTCTTCGAAGGATGCAAAATTTTGTTGCAAATGTGGCTGATTGAACATTTCTAACAACAACCCAAGATCATACAGTATGGGCCAAGCAACGATAATTACATCGAGGGTTATGAGGAAAGAGTGAAAAATTATCAGGTTCCAGAAGGGATAGAAGCATGGGTATCTCGGCTAAGGGCTCTAACGGCAAATCAAATTGAATGGACTCTGGGATGGCTCCCGATGAGGGAAGTGATACATATGTCAAACTCAAATAGTTATCTGCTACTATTGGGATTGAGAAGCATCCAGCCGTATGCGCCATTGAGAGTCCTAAGACAACTAGGAAGATATCAAGTAGTTCCTGATGATGAAGATTTGAGTACGCAAGAAATCGAATTACACCCAGAGGCCACTATTCCTGAGGCGTTACTTCAGCAGATGTGGAATGGATGTCGATACTTGAAAAGCGATACTCAAGTCCCAGACACTACAAAGGGTGAGATAAATCCTGGATATGCAAGGTGGTTCGAGAAACTGTCTCGCATGGATGATGTACCAGAACCTGAGCTAAGAAGGCCAACTAAAAGACCCCATATTCAAAACTTTAATGATAAAATCCAAGAGCGGTTGATCTGGGGAGAAAAAGAGAAGGGGTACAAAGCAATTATCCATGCCCTAAAGGAAAATCTAAGGAACCTCAGTCTGGAGAAGGATTTGCAAGCACAAGAAGCTGAAGGTTAGAAGAAGAGTCTAGCCTGCGAGAATGAAAGTCTTCATGCTCGATTTCTGAGAATGAAAAAGGCTTCTGAAACGCCAATGAGGAATTGGAAGGATCAAAAAACCATCGCCAATCTTTTTGAAAGAATGCAAGATTATGATTCCGTTCTTGCTGCAAAAGAAAGGGCGTTGAGCAAAGCAAAAGAAAGGATCCAACAATTAAACGAAGAAGCCAGATCTGATAAGGAACGCCAAGATAGGCAATCCAAGAAAGACAGGGCACAATTCAAGAAGGAAAAAGTCCATTGGATACGATTAGAAGACCAACTTCGTGCACAACTAAAAGAGGCAAGAAGGTACAGAGAGCATCAATAAGCGGACACTGATAGAGAAAGAGCGCAGATGAGATTAGAGCAGGCCAGACTCCGAGCTCTATTAGAGTCAGCCCTAGATCGTGAAGGCCGTATCCGAGATATAGCCACCACTCGCCAGCAGCAGTTGCAGAATCAAGGCCAACATCTCCAAGATTTCAGGGCACAGATCCACGACCTGGCGGTCTACACCTCTCAAAGTTATGTAAACTGCCAAGGAATGGATTATGGAAGGTTTACAGAGCATGTACCCACCTTTGCCCGTCATCTAGCAGTGGAGTTGGAAAGGATGTATCGAACATTGGGAGGTCATCCGGGTCAAGCCTCGCCTTGACCAAATGATCTAATAATTTACAACACAAGTGGAAAGTGGGGCACGTTATGAGATGTTAAGAATTGTATCTGTTTATTTCAATTTGAATGTGTGTATTTCAAGACATTGTTTTTACAAAGTTTTCAAATGTAATATTGGTTCATCTTTTTATATAAATGTTAGCGTCATGGCAGAACTACGCCTGGTCTGATTCACGCGGGGACGTGATACGTAGGCAATCCCCATAAGATTCGACCGCTTTTAATAAAATAAAGAAAAAAAACAAATAAAATAAAACACAGGGTTTCCCAAAATACTTTAAAAGGACGAATGAGCAAACCGGGATGACGCATGTTGTTTAAAGCAAAGCATATAGAAATGGTTAACTGCCTAGGTGCATTGCATCCTCTATGTGTTATGATCAAATCTGTCAAACTCTAACGCTAACAAAGTTTGTTGTTGTCTATACTAGACAAGTTAGTTGTTAAAGAACTCTGGCAACACACTCATACCAAACCAGATCCAAAGGACCGGTAGCGACAAGCATGACTACTTCAGAGAATAGTAATGAGGAAGAAAGGCCAATGAGCCAGTTATTAAAAGAAGCAATGGAAAAGATTGAAAGGATGGGACTAGAGATGAATGCAATGCAGCTAGCCATAGCCAAAACACAAAAGAGCCCTGAAACACTGGGACACACGCCGGAGTACCCTCACTCTGGCCCTTCCACAAGCCGCCCAAATCCCCTTTATCATCAAGAAAGAAGCCCTCATGATTCCCAAGCTCCACCACCCCATCAACCTCTCCCAACACCCAATATTCCCATTTTTGTGGGACCAACATCAGCCCCTTTGCAAAGGACGACCAGTGAGCCATTGTTTCAGGCTCACGATACACAATACTATCCCCCCGAGCCTACATTTCATGCCCCCGAACCACAGGCTTACAATCCACATTTGGAAGTGCCGGCAGAGGTTGAGAAGCCGGTTAAGGCTCCTAAACAGGATGAAGTATTGAGAAAGTTCAAAAGCCTGGAGCAGTCCTTCAGGAACTTGCACGGGCTGGGCAATCAAGTCAGCGTAGCATACAAAGATCTGTGCCCTTTCCCAGACGTCCAACTCCCGGCTGGGTTCAAGATGCCTAAGTTTGATTTATATGAAGGGCACGGTGATCCCATGGCACATTTGCGGGGATTCTGTAGCAAAATGAGAGGGGCAGGCGGCAAAGATGAGCTGCTGATAGCTTATTTCGGCCAAAGTCTGAGCGGATCTGCACTAGAATGGTATACCAGGCAGGATGCCAGCAGGTGGTACACGTGGGATGATCTGGCGCAGGCTTTTGCAGGTCATTTCCAGTACAATCTCGAGATAGTCCCTGACCGTCTCACATTATTGAGAATCGGGAAGAAACCCGGGGAAAGTTTTCGTGAGTTCGGGTTCCGCTGGAGAGAACAAGTAGCTAGAGTCGATCCTCCCATGAGAGAGGGAGAGATGGTGGACTATTTCTTGCAGACACTAGATCCAACCTACTTTGGTCACTTGGTGACAACAGTTGGAAAATCTTTCAACGAGGTGGTCAAGATAGGGGTCATGATAGAAGAGGGTCTGAGATCTGACAAGATCTTGAACTATTCGGCACTCAAAGCCACAACCCAGGCTATTCAAAGCGGCACGGGAGGTGCGCTGAGAAGAAAGAAAGAAGAGGTTGCCACGATCGAGGCAGGAAGTTGGTCCAGGGCTGGCAGGCCGCACTACAACCAACCCAGACCTCACAGGTCAGAATACCCATACAACCCACCGCAAAATTTCTATCCACCTCGAGAACCACATTGTTCCGTACACCAAGCCCAGGCATACACTCAGCCTCCGGTTCGCCCACAATGGCGCGCACCGGCTCCCCAGAATATATATGCACCACCACAAAACACCTACCCTCCACCAAGGGCGTATAGAAACCCTTTAGGGGCAGGTTTTCGGGGAAATCCAGATGCTAGGAATGACAGGTTGCGGAAGCAGAGAACTTTCACGGAGCTGGGAGAAACCTACACCGCTTTGGTCCACAAGCTGAGGCAATTGGGTTTGGTTAGTCCTGTCCAGACTCGAGAACCAAATCCCCCACCTCAGAATTTGGATCGATCAATCAGTTGTGAATACTGTTCAGAGATGCTCGGGCATGATACCGAGAAGTGCTGGAAATTAAGGCATGCCATACAGGATCTTATTGACACCAATAAGATCGAGGTCCAGACACCGGAGGCTCCTAACATCAACCAAAGCCCACTGCCAGTGCACCACGAAACTCACATGATTGAGTTGGTGTGTGAGGGAGGAGAATTGAGAAAACCCTCACAAACAGTGATGATGATCCAAGCCGCCCCGAAAGAAGTCTTAACCAGTGGAGGAACGAGTGTACAGTCGCAGGGAGAAGGCGTCAAGCCGGTAGTGATATTGGGAAAGAGCCCGTCCGCCATAACAAGCAAACCCGAGCCAAGCAAGTTGGTAGTATCAGGGATCTCGCCCACACCGACAGTCGTGTTAAAAGGGGTATGTAGAGAACTGGTGACCATAAAGCCTGTGGTCCAACTGCCGATGATTGACAGCAGGGCTGTGCCTTGGAAATATGAAAAGGCGGTGGTGATGTACAAGGGAAAACATGTGGAAGAAGTCAGTTGTGAAGCGCAAGGTTTGACTCGATCAGGTCGATGTTTTGCTCCGGCGGAGCTAAGAAGAGCCAACCCAGTTGCAACCAAGAAACCTGTGTCCGAAGAAGAGGCTGAAGAGTTCCTGAGGAAGATGAAAGTACAAGACTATTCTGTGGTCGAACAGCTGAGAAAAACACCGGCCCAGATCTCACTGTTGTCGTTACTGATCCATTCTGAGGAGCATCGTCGGGCCCTGTTGAAGATATTGAACGAAGCTCATGTACCCAGTGAGATTTCTGTAAACCACCTGGAAACCATTGCCAGCAAGATTTTCGAGGTGAACAGGGTAACATTCTCAGATGATGACCTGCCGGTGGAAAGTATGGAGCATAACAAAGCTCTATACCTAGCTGTCAAATGTGAAGACTCGGTGGTAACTCGAGTATTGGTGGATAACGGCTCAAGCGCCAATATTTGCCCACTATCTACCTTGAACCAGTTAAAGATCGACCACAGAAGGATCCACAAGAACAGTATCTGTGTCCGAGGGTTTGACGGAAACGGAACGGCCACTGTGGGGGATGTTGTACTTGAACTGACCATCGGTCCAGTCCTGTTTACCATGGAATTCCAGGTATTAGACGCCACAGTATCTTACAACCTACTGTTAGGACGACCATGGATTCATGCAGCCAAGGCGGTGCCCTCCACCCTACATCAGATAGTGAAGTTCGAGTGGGAAAGACAAGAGGTCGTGTTACAC
The DNA here is from genome assembly GCF_000715075.1 of Nicotiana tabacum. Lineage (NCBI taxonomy): Eukaryota > Viridiplantae > Streptophyta > Magnoliopsida > Solanales > Solanaceae > Nicotiana > Nicotiana tabacum. The sequence continues at coordinate 7,876,369 of NC_134091.1, forward strand.
GGCGAGGATACAACGTGCACCATGGGCGGAGCCATCGTACCTTTCATAGAGACCGCTGATGACAAAGGTCCTTGGGTCTACCAGATTTTCGATACAAGATCGGCCAACAAAATTTCTGAAGGAGAAATCATCCCGCACCCTAGGGTAGCTGCCGCAACAGTCATGATGGTCTCAGAAATACTGGGTAATGGATTTGTGTCGGGAAAAGGCCTGGGAGTCGAGCTTCAAGGGATTATCCAACCTGTCTCCCTTCCTAAAAATCTGGAAACTTTCGGATTGGGGTTCAAACCAACCGCAGCAGATAGGAAACAAACACGAAAAGTGAAGAAGAGGGTCTGGTTTCTGCCTAAACCAGTGCCACGCCTCTCAAGGTCTTTTGTCAAAGCAAGTGCCAAGGGGTCACCGGTCCCAAAGATTCCAGGACCTTTGATCGGTATAAATGAAGACCTGAATCAAAGTTTTGAGAAGCTATTCGCGGATGTCAGTATGGTGGAAGCTGGAGAAGGTTCCAGCAGAGCAGAGATACAGTTTGTGGGGCCTGAGGCCAAGACCAACAATTGGACAGTTACTCCTCTTCCTGTCCTAGGGGAGTCTTGGTAGTAGGCTTTGATTTATGTTTTGTCTGTTTGTTTGTTCGGATTATTCAAGGGTGTAATCCAAATTTTACTTTCGTTTTTGTAAAAGTGTGAACCCTTTTATCCTGCAAGTTTAATAAAGTTCTTTTCTTTTGTCTCATTTTAATTTTGTTTTGTTCTTTTTCTTTTCTGAACAATTCTCTTTTTACTGGTTCTAATGACATGGCATGCACAGCGGATCTTCGACCTAGTCTAATAAATCAATCTGAATCCGACTCAATGATGCAAGAGGTCATTTGTGACAATGAATCTGAATGTGACGAAGGTGAAGCCTTCGAAGAGATAAACCGAGAACTGTGCCAATTTGAAGAGAAACCCAAGCCTAACCTAAATGACACTGAGGCTCTGAATCTAGGAGACGCTGATAACGTCCAAGAGACCAAAATTAGCATCCACATTGAGCCGAATGTCAGAGAAGAATTGATCAAAACCCTCATGGAATTCAAAGATGTTTTTGCATGGTCATATGACGATATGCCTGGATTAAGCACCAATTTAGTGGTTCACAAATTGCCCACTGACCCGGCATACCCTCCGGTCAAGCAAAAACTAAGGAAATTTAAAACAGAAATGAGTGTAAAGATCAAAGAAGAAGTGATTAAGCAGTTGCAAGCGAAGGTCATTCGGGTCACTCGATATCCCGAGTGGTTGGCCAATGTGGTACCAGTCCCAAAGAAGGGTGGGAAAATCAGGGTGTGCGTCGACTACCGCAACCTCAACAAAGCAAGTCCCAAGGACAATTTTCCGTTACCCAACATTCATATCCTGATCGATAATTGCGCTGGGCGCGAGATCAGATCCTTTGTGGATTGCTATGCGGGTTATCATCAGATCCTAATGGACGAGGAAGATGCGGAAAAAACAGCGTTTATTATGCCATGGGGAACTTACTGCTATCGGGTAATGCCATTCGGACTGAAGAACGCTGGGGCAACATACATGCGAGCAATGACTGCTGTGTTTCACGACATGATACACAAAGAAATCGAGGTGTACGTCGATGATGTGATCATCAAATCTTGGCGTCAGGAAGACCATGTAGCAGACCTAAGGAGATTTTTCCAAAGACTCCGAAGGTATGATATCAAGCTCAACCCGGCCAAATGCGCATTTGGGGTTCCATCAGGAAAGCTGCTAGGATTCATCGTCAGTCGACGGGGGATTGAGTTAGACCCATCTAAAATTGAATCCATCCGAGATTTTCCACCGTCAAGGAACAAAACAGAGGTAATGAGTTTGCTGGGTAGACTCAATTACATCAGCAGGTTCATCGCCCAACTCACAGCAACTTGTGAGCCCATATTTCGGTTGCTAAGAAAGGATGTTGCGGTAGGTTGGACGGCAGAGTGTCAGGAGGCCTTCGACCAAATCAAAGGGTATCTGTCTAATCCACCAGTATTGGTCCCGCCGAAGCCTGGGAAGCCCTTAATTCTTTACCTAACGGTCTTGGAAAATTCATTTGGTTGTGTATTGGGGCAACATGATGACACAGGAAGGAAGGAGCAGTCCATCTACTATCTTAGCAAGAAATTCACAGTACATGAGGTCAAGTACACTCAACTCGAGAAAACATGTTGTGCCCTAACTTGGGTAGCTCAGAAGTTGAAACACTACCTGTCTTCGTATACTACTTATCTCATATCCCGTTTGGACCCATTAAAGTATATCTTTCAGAAACCTATGCCCACGGGAAGGTTGGCAAAGTGGCAAATTCTGCTCACAGAGTTTGATATCATCTATGTGACGAGGACGGCCATGAAAGCCCAGGCGCTGGCAGACCATTTGGCGGAGAATCCCGTTGATGAAAAATACGAGCCCTTAAGAACGTATTTTCCTGACGAAGAGGTAATGCATACAAATGAGTTGGAATTACCCGAGGAACCGGGTTGGAAGCTTTTCTTCGATGGAGCTGCAAACGCAAAAGGGGTTGGAATAGGAGCAGTACTCATTTCTGAAACAGGACGCCATTATCCTGTTCCGGCTTAACTACGCTTCTATTGCACCAACAATATGGCCGAGTATGAGGCTTGCATCCTGGGTCTGCGCTTGGCTGCTGACATGGATGTCCAAGACGTCTTGGTCTTGGGAGACTCGGACCTCTTGGTACATCAAATTCAGGGAGAATGGGAAACACGAGACCTTAAACTCATACCATACCGACAATGCTTGCATGATCTGAGCAAGCAATTTCGATCGGTGAAGTTCAAACACATCCAGAGAGTTCACAACGAGGTTGCAGATGCCTTGGCCACCTTAGCATCAATGTTGCACCACCCTGACAAAATGTATGTTGATCCTCTGCACATCCAGGTCCGTGATCAGCACGCCTACTGCAACGCCATAGAAGAAGAAGCAGATGGCGAACCCTGGTTTCATGATATCAAGGAATACCTCAGAATGGGGATATATCCAGAACATGCCTCTGGAGACCAAAAAAGAGCCCTTCGGCGTTTGGCGAATGGTTTCTTCCTCAGCGGAGGAGTATTGTACAAAAGAACCCCGGATTTGGGATTGTTGAGATACATAGATGCCAGTCAAGCAACGACAGTTATGGCAGAGGTATATGCTGGAGTTTGTGGGCCACACATGAGCGGATATGTATTGGCAAGAAAGATCCTTCGAACAGGATGTTATTGGCTCACCATGGAACACGACTGTATCACTTTCGTGAGGAAATGCCATCAGTGCCAGATACATGGAGATTTGATTCATTCTCCGCCCAGAGTTACATACGATGTCAGCACCCTGGCCGTTTGTGGCATGGGGCATGGATGTCATTGGGCCTATCGAGCCGGCAGCATCCAACGGCCATAGGTTCATTCTAGTGACCATTGATTACTTCACCAAATGGGTTGAGGCTAAAACCTTCAAATCAGTAACCAAGAAGGCAGTGGTGGACTTTGTTCATTCCAATATCATCTGCAGATTTGGGATCCCAAAAGCGATCATCACAGATAACGGTGCGAATCTTAATAGCAGCCTGATGAGAGAGGTATGCCAACAATTCAAGATTACACACCGCAATTCCACCCCATATCGTCCCAAGGCGAATGGAGCAGTCGAAGCAGCCAATAAGAATATCAAGAAGATACTGCGAAAGATGGTGGAAGGATCCAGACAATGGCACGAGAAATTACCCTTTGCTTTGTTGGGTTACCGCACTACTGTCCGGACTTCCATAGGCACAACTCCTTATTTGTTGGTATACGGAACTGAGGCCGTAATACCAGCGAAAGTCGAAATTCCGTCCCTCTGAATTGTCACTGAGGCCGGGATTAATGATGATGAATGGGTCAAAGCTCGATTGGAACAGTTGAGCCTGATAGATGAGAAAAGATTGGCGGCAGTGTGCCATGGTCAGCTGTACCAGAAGAGAATGGGAAGAACATATAATAAGAAGGTGCGCCCCAGGAAGTTTGAAGTAGGGCAGCAGGTATTGAAGAAGATCCTCCCACATCAGGTCGAGGCAAAAGGCAAATTCGCCCCAAATTGGCAAGGGCCTTATATCGTGACCAGAGTATTGTCCAACGGTGCTTTGTGTTTGACAGATGTCGAAGGTAGATGTGTCGACATGGCTATCAATTCAGATGCGGTCAAGAGATATTATGCGTAATTTCTTTAATTATGGCAATTTTTGGTTTATTTGTTTGTATTTGGCATTTATTGGATAATGAGATGACGAAGGCAATTCTTTCTTCTATCCAAACACTTTTAACCCTTGCTTCCCCCTTTGAGCCTTAAGTTATTCTTTCATACCCCTCTTTTGGAATTACTAATGGAAAAGACATGAAAAAAAAAATCTTTAAAGGAAAATGAAAAGAAGGAAAAAGGAAGATAAAATCATAAGAAATACAAAACCGTGGGAACTACGTTTGACCTGATTCCTCGAAGATGATACGTAGGCGCCTCACGGCTCGGTCATAGTGTGCATCATAGTGAATATAGGATGCATAATGTACATAGTGTGCATCATAATGAATATAGGATGCATAATGTACATAGTGTGCATAATAGGCACAATGTGCGTAACGCACATAGCTCAACATAAGTGTAAAAAATAAGATTCCCCAAGCAAGAAAACTGGGGCAGAGGTTATGTTTTAAGTTCCAACAAAGGTTTGATTCCAAAAGTTGTAGCACATCACCCATCAAATTATTTTCATTTTTATAGCCTTTCTTTAACCCCACACCAAAACCAACATCAACGTCCAAAAGACCTCCCGATCAATGTTCAAGAGATGTCGAGTCAGGCAAATAAGGCCGAGAATAATACACCGATCCCCAGCAAAGAAGAGGATCTTAAGACTGGGAATGAATTGATGGTCAAAGGAATCTCCAGAAGATAGGGTCGTATCTACAACACCCCGATTCCTCGAAAGAAATAAAATGAGAGAGTCTTATCGGTGAAAACCTTCACAGGCACCGAGAGGCGATGTAAGATGAGGGATATGAAATGAGAGAGTCTTATTGGTGAAAACCTTCACAGGCACCATAAGGCGCCGGGAGATGAGAGAAAAGAGAGAGTCTCATTAGTGAAAACCCCTCGAAGGGCACTGTGAGGCGACAGGACATATCAACAAAAAGCGACCACATTCGCAACGAAGTGGACAGTCATTTATCATCCCCAGCAAGTCAAACCATCGGGCAAATCGATTGATACAAATAGACTGGGTCGGGAATCTATGGTGCACGTCATGATCACGAGGACCAGTCATGTCCTCCAGATAAGTTCTTTTGAGTTTCTTCTCCCACCAAATATTGGTTCAGAAAGACTTTCTCCTTTTTCTATCTTTTATTTCTTTTCCTAAAATTTGTCTTGAAAGGATTTTTCAAAGCTTACTACCAGAAACCGGAGGGGAATTCATCCAATGCAGGATAATACAAACAATCTTAAAAAGCCGATCCCAGGCAATGCAATGATCGTGCCCGGCAATTTTGGAGGAAGTAAGCTCCTAAAGGGAGTGGTTTCGGGAGTTAAAAGCAGACTCCCCCAGCATGTGCTTAAAGAGAAAGCAGAAAAGGGGATTAATTGAAAGCCAATCCCCAGCAGGCTAGAGACCCCCAGCAGGCAATTCTGCCCACTAATCAATTATGGGGACATAGAGCAAGGAAAAGAGAAGAAAGGAAAAATCATCCGCCAGAAAGGCACCATCTACCACCACGATGAAAACTAATTAAATCCTTTTGTCTGCTGCAGGAAAACAAAGGATTGATGATGGCAGCAAGATGCAACGCCAGGGAAGTCACCAAAAACCGGGGCAGAAAATTTTCTGCCGATTGTCAAAAATTTTCTCGAAAGAACGGGGAAACAATTTCGAATACTTTTAAGCTCTAGGTCGCCCACCAGTATAATGCGGGAATACTTTTAAGTTCTAGGTCGCCCACCAGTATAATGCGGGAATACATTTAAGTTCTAGGTCGCCCACCAGTATAATGCGGGAATACTTTTAAGTTCTAGGTCGCCCACCAGTAAAATGCAGGAATACATTTAAGTTCTAGGTCGCCCACCAGTATAATGCGGGAATACATTTTAGTTCTAGGTTGCCCACCAGTATAATGCAGGAATACTTTTAAGTTCTAGGTCGCCCACTAGTATAATGTGGGAATACTTTTAAGTTCTAGGTCGCCCACTAGTATAATGCGGGAATACTTTTAAGTTCTAGGTCGCCCACCAGTATAATGCGGGAATACTTTTATGTTCTAGGTCGCCCACCAGTATAACGCGGGAATACATTTAAGTTCTAGGTCGCCCACCAGTATAACGCGTGAATACATTTAAGTTCTAGGTCGCCCACCAGTATAATGCGGGAATACATTTAAGTTCTAGGTCGCCTACCAGTATAATGCGGGAATACTTTTTAAGTTCTAGGTTGCCCACCAGTATAATGCGGGAATACATTTAAGTTCTAGGTCGCTCACCAGTATAATGCGGGAATACTTTTAAGTTCTAGGTCGCCCACCAGTATAATGCGGGAATACATTTAAGTTCTAGGTCGCCCACCAGTATAATGCGGGAATACTTTTAAGTTCTAGGTCGCCCACCAGTAAAATGCGGGAATACATTTAAGTTCTAGGTCGCCCACCAGTATAATGCGGGAATACATTTAAGTTCTAGGTCGCCCACCAGTATAATGCGGGAATACATTTAAGTTCTAGGTCGCCCACCAGTATAATGCGGGAATACATTTAAGTTCTAGGTCGCCCACCAGTAAAATGCGGGAATACATTTAAGTTCTAGGTCGCCCACCAGTAAAATGCGGGAATACATTTATGTTCTAGGTCGCCCACCAGTATAATGCGGGAATACATTTAAGTTCTAGGCCGCCCACCAGTATAATGCGGGAATACATTTAAGTTCTATGTCGCCCACGAGTAAAATGCGGGAATACATTTAAGTTCTAGGTCGCCCACCAGTAAAATGCGGGAATACATTTAAGTTCTAGGTCGCCCACCAGTATAATGCGGGAATACATTTAAGTTCTAGGTCGCCCACCAGTAAAATGCGGGAATACATTTAAGTTCTAGGTCGCCCACCAGTAAAATGCGGGAATACATTTAAGTTCTAGGTCGCCCACCAGTAAAATGCGGGAATACATTTAAGTTCTAGGTCGCCCACCAGTAAAATGCGGGAATACATTTATGTTCTAGGTCGCCCACCAGTATAATACTGGAATACATTTAAGTTCTAGGTCGCCCACCAGTAAAATGCGGGAAGACATTTAAGTTCTAGGTCGCCCACCAGTAAAATGCAGGAATACATTTAAGTTCTAGGTCGCCCACCAGTATAATGCGGGAATACATTTAAGTTCTAGGTCGCCCACCAGTATAATACGGGAATACATTTAAGTTCTAGGTCGCCCACCAGTATAATGCGGGAATACATTTAAGTTCTAGGTCGCCCACCAGTAAAATGCGGGAATACTTTTAGCTCTAGATTTTGGAATCAGTAACCCCACTTGAAGACGGAAGGTTACAACAGAGATCCCCCAAGCAGGAAACAATAAAATCCCCCAGCACCAAGAAGCATAAGGCTGCAAAGGCAAGCGCGCGATTCAAAAGGAAGAAGGAACGTGTCTCAAAAGAAGCAGTTTGGGAACGTTATAGCATGCCCAACATAACAATTTTGATGAAAAAAGCCATACCACCGAAGAAACAATTGAAAGGCTTGAAGAAGAGGGCATGTTCCCAGCAGATCAAACGAAGTGATGAAAACTGGCATTCAGAAAAGGCGAAGGACCAGTATCATCCGAGGAGAGCATTAGCCGACAAGAAAGCAAGGCAACAAGAACAAGTTGAAGATAGATGAGACTTCATGATCCATAGTCTAGCTTAGCTTCTTGTTTTTTCCTTTTAGAGCAATGTAATAGGGAGATCGGTTGAGCGGTAGCAGCATGCAGCAGCGCACAACAACAGCGAGCACTACAGTCACACGGTAGTCCTAGCTACCAAAGTTTCCCGAACTACATTGACCTGATTCCTGTTCAGCCCAGGATATGTAGGAAACCTCTGAAGCAAAGGTTCGGTCAAATCTTTTTCAAAAAAAAATGCTTCACATGGAGTACTCAGACGAGCAAAAATCGCCCGCTTTATCTTTGCGCGAAAACCCTTCGTGTCTTCGGGCAAAGAGGGGCAGCTGTAAGCACGTGATTTTTGCTTCACGGACAGTCACTCCAAAAGAAAAACAAAAATAGTGACAAAGGACCTCGCTGTACAATTTTTGATTTTCCGTAACGTGTGCTGTTAGTCATGTGTGGTTCTGTCCATTTTGCTATTTTTAACATTATCGAACAAAATACAAAATGTGTATGTCATGGTGATTAAACCATAATTCGGTCATTAAAAGAAAATTCACAAAAATATTCTAGGGTGTGATCTAACCTATTTAAATATTTTGATATGTGTGTGATAATTGTGTTAAGTGTTAAATTAATGTTTGTTTGAATTTCATTTTTTATTTTTAGTTTTAAAATTAGAAAAAAAAAAGAAGAAAAAGAATGAAGAAAAACGGTTTGGGCCAAGAAAGGAAACCAAAAATAGGCCCAAACCAATTCAATCTGACCCAGTCCAAACCAGGCCTCAGACAAACCCCCCCAAACGACGCCGTATAAAGGCGTTTGATCTGAGCCGTCCGTCCAGGCCAATCCAACGGCCCAGGACCCCCCTTTAGCAACCCGTTTCCAAACCCGGCCCAGCTACCGGTTCAGCCCAGCCCCTCACTTAAACCAAACGACCCCGTTTTAATATCAAACGACCCCGTATCACTTCTCACCATCAGATCCAAGCCGTTGAGATCATCTGATCTAACGGCTCAGATCCAATCCCCTACTCCGTATATAAGCTTTCCCTCACACCCCACGCCCCCTATCCGAACCCCACCCTTCACTCGTCTCCTTCCCCAAGCCCTGAAACCCCCAAACCCTAACGCCGCCCTAGTTTCCTTTTCACCAGAACCCGGCGGCATGAACGCCGGTGACCACCCCCTTCACACCACCGATACATCCAACCACCCTGAGCACGAATCCACTAGCCATGTACCTCGAATCACCTCCTATCGTCTCGAATCTGGATTTGAAGATTCGAGACAAAACTCGATCTATACCAAACCTCACCATCTTTATACCAGACACTCCCCAGACCCTCCTCGTGACCAAACCAAGCTTGGTTTGGTCCAAATCTACCCACAACTTCTAAAAAATCAAATCTGAGAATCGGAACCTTAGAACACAAGAGCCTGAGGAATCCGACCTGCTTCATAGAGGGTTTGAAGTCTAATAGACCTTAACCAAGGTGTTCTCGGTTGAGAACACCCTGGTTAGAGTTTGTTTGGCCTCAAATGGTCAAATCTAATTCAGACTGGGGTCGGCCTGCTTTGAACATTTTCTAGTAAGTTTTCCTTTTCTATTTTTGTGTGGATGAGTCTGTTAGCATGTTCTGTTGTGTTTGTTCGGTATTTTCTGATACTTTTCTTAATTTCTTCCGTCCTTGTAAAGACCTTTTATTTGGTCGATTGTCTTCTGTGTGTGTTTTGAACGTATTCTGTGATATACATGTTCGATTAGATTAGTCGCCGCATAAATAATCCATATAGGTTCCCAATAATTGAACAAAAGTTGTTTGATGCCTTTAGGTCCCTGTATGTGTTTGTTTATTTGAACGACTGATTATTACCTGTTATAATTAGTATAGTCGACTCGATAAACGTCGTCGACTAGTTTTCTATAACTAATGCATCGAATAAGCTAATAATTTCACATGACTAATTGAACCTTGTCACTGACTGAATGCCCAGCATTGTCTGAAAAGAGTTTGTTTGCATTGCAAAAATGACTGAAAAGGTTCAGTCCAGGGCAGTCCTGAATTTGAAATTTCAGAAATTTAAGATGCCCTGATGCTGCAATGGGATTAGGGCAGTAATAATCAGGTTTTAACAGGGGTAGTCTGGGGTTTGAAAAGAACAAAAAAGGCTTAGTTTAAATGAGCTGACAAGTAGGGTACTAATTTGGGATTAAACTAATACCAATGGGGAACAAGACACAAGAGTATGGGGTTTAAAAATGAATACTTAAATGAACCCATAACTCTTGATTAAAAAAAAACAGGCGTGGGGAACAAAAAGGGCTGGCATCAAAAGATGCTTAAGGATGGGTTTAAAGGGTATGGGCAGTCTGCAAGTGGGAGGATCGAGGCAGCTTAGCTGCACTGGTCGTTTGGCTTATAAATAGGCCATTTCAGAACTTAAAAGTTGCTGGAATTTTTAGTCTTGAGAGAGGTCTTGTGAGTTTAAAGAAAACTGAAAACATAAGGAAATTTCCAGTAAACATTGTAACCAAACACTGTCTGAAAGCTACATAAGAGTTCATATTGGTCAAGCTGTCTTGGCCAAGTTCTGTTGTTTGCACTGATTGAGCTGCTTGTGATTGTTGAACTACTGGTGTTGCTGCATTGAACACTCTGTTACTTCTGTTGTTTCATTACTCTTTTCTGGGATTACTTGTTTGGTGCTCGACCATCTGCTGGTTTTCTTTGTTCTGGGAATTGTTGCTGGTTGTCGGTGGACTGTGGAAAACACTTGTGATTGTTGGTTTGTTGCTGTGTTGTTGTTGTGTATCTACTGTTGCTGTGTTTACTGCATACTGCCCAGCTGATCAGTCCTTTCTTCTTTGTCCTCTATACCAGGTACACAACCAATGCACTATCAAATGTAATTGGAACATTGAGCATGAATGAAAAAAGAAAAGACCTGATTAGCTAAATGGTAGTTTACATATGTATACTGATAGGTGAAAATATTCTCAATGAAATAGGTTGCATCTCAGACTTAGTTTACTTTGTAATATGTGCTGTAATGTATGCCAAGCATGAAAACTGTACATCATTGGCTAAGTTCTTCCTTTTCTGATTAATGGTCTCATATAACTAGTAAACCACCTGTTAAGACAAAGAACACAAAACTTGCAATCTCAACCTCATGAAGGTCGAGCCCAGGTCAAAACAGACCAAGCAGGCCCGCATCGAACAAGCAGTGGCCCAGGTCTGGCCCATCACGCATGGGCTGGATTTGGGCCCGTGATTATTTGTTCGGCTAACTGTGCACGCAGCCTCGTTTCTGATTTTAAGCATTTCTGAATGTTGTTATAGATAACTTGCAAGCACGTAATTAATTAAGACTTTCTACTGTTTTCAATTAGTAGAGACAAACGCGACAAGAAACGTAGTTGCTATAGGATATCCTTTTAAAATAAGAACGAGATGAGCCTCGACAAAAATAAATAGAAACGCACGAGCTGCGGGGCCCTCGTTAAATGGATATTATCGAAGCATTCAGTTTCCAGGATGGGTCGTTTAGCAAATCTCACGGCCCTCCCAGAATAATAACGCGATAGTCTCTTTAAGCGCGTACCTAATAATGTTATCTCCTTAAACTCGGGTGCACATTTATGTGACCCAAATCCCAATCTCAACGGAATCGAAATGTGTCTCTAACCACGGGTACATTGATAGTGGCGTGGTCTGAGATGCATTTCCACGACGTTGAAAATTCTTTTCATAAGGAATGAGACGAGCCTCGACAAACAAAAATGTACAAAGTGCGGGGCCCTCTAAATGTATATATATAAAATACTTAGAATTCGGGACATGCCGTTTAAGCGAATTTCATGGCTTTCCCCAAAATAACAACACGCTAGTTGCTTTAAGCGCGCCTTTAATAATTTATTTTCCTTAACTCGGGTGCACATTTATGTGACCCAAATCCAAATCTCAACCGAGTCGAGATATGTCAATAATCACGTGTACATTGATGTAACGTGATTCGAGGTATGTTTTCACGACGTTGCAATTCCTTGTAAAAATAATAATAATGATAAAAGCGGTTAAAAGATAAAATTGGCACATAAGTTCATATTTGTATAAAATCAGAAAATCAAGCCGAATATAACAGTTGAGCGACCGTGCTAGAACCACGGAACTCGGGAATGCCTAACACCTTCTCCCGGGTTAACAGAATTCCTTACCCGGATTTCTGGTACGCAGACTGTAATATGGAGTCATTCATTTCCTCGATTCGGGATCAAAATTGGTGACTTGGGACACCCTAAACCTCCCAAGTGGCGACTCTGAAATAAATAAACAAATACCGTTTCGATTGTCCTTTAATTGGAAAAACTCCCTTATACCCTCTCGGGTACGGAAAAGGAGGTGCGACAGTACTCACAACTACCGGCGCGGTCAATAGCAACATTTGAGAAAATGGCGGACAAGTTCGTCACCGCTCATGTAGGAGCTAAAAAGGCGGAAGCTAGGGTAAACGACATATTTGCTGTTGGGAAGACATCCGGTGAGGGACTCAGGGACTTCCTAGCCTGGTTTAATAGGGTGAGAATGAGCCTACCGAATATATCAGAGAGGATGGCGGTAGCGGCCTTCCAGAACGGGTTGAGTAGGAATGGGTCGATAGCAATCGGGAAGCTATTAACCAGGCTCATGAAATACCCTCCCACCACTTGGGAAGAAATCCACAATGCATATTGCACCCAGGAAAGGGCCGACGAAGACGATCTCAATGGTCTGATCCAACGGCTGACATCAGTTCAAGCAGAAACAAGGAAAGATCGTCATAATGATGGCCGAAGGGATTATTTATGTCCACGTCTCAGTCGAGATTGCCATCAACCCTACGTCAGAACATCCATCCCGCCTCCCCCACAAAACACGGACGGTCCTCCTCGGAATGCCGCAACACAGCGAAATGAAAGAGGTATGTCTCCGCTCTTATCTACTCACAATTTTTGTGTTTTCCCCTTAGAAATAGTGTACGCACTGGAGAAACTCGGCGCGAAGGTACAATGGCAGCAAAAAATGAAGTCTGATCCAAGTACTCGAAAGTCGAACATCCTTCGCGAATTCCACTAGGAACGATGTCACAAAACCGATGATTGTATAGGTCTGCGGTAGGAGGTGGTGAGAATGCTAAATCAGGGATACCTGAGAGAACTGATGGGCGACCGAGGAAGAGCCAACTTTGCCCCCGGACGCGAACAATCCCAGAGGCCTCCAAAACCGCGCTCTCCTGCTCATACCATATAAATGATAATCGGTGGAGGTGACAGGACATCAATCAATCATGTAAAGTTCACTACTACACACAAACTCAAACAATCGATCACTCATGAACGATATGATGACCTCGAAGATAGTATCATCTTCAATAAGTCAGATACCGACGGTTTGTCTTTCCCTCACTATGATGCTCTTGTTATTACTTTACGTATTGTAGATACTGATGTGAAAGAATAATGGTGGACGACGTAAGCGGCATGTGTATTATCCATCCTCGAGTCCTCGCATAGATGAGGCTCGAAGATAAAATAGTACTGCGTTGCATAACACTAATGGGTTTTAATAATGTAGTCGAGCGAACTTCTAGTGAAATAGTGTTGCATGTCCTAGCAGGAGGAGTCACCCTGCAAACAACGTTTCACATCATGGACCAAGACACAACCTACAACGCCATCATAGGGCGTCCATTAATACATGCCATGTGAGCCGTCCCGTCAAGCCTCTATAGAGTAATCAAGTTTCCTACTCCATGGGGGATATTCGGCATCCAGGGCGAGCAATGCACCGCACAATAATGCTATCACATCTCCCAGGATTGCGCACACACCCAACAACTAAAGGGAGCGAATGCGGAGGCATAGCAATTAACGACGTCGGGAACCAAACTCGACGCACAAATAGACTTTATCAAAGATCCTGATATCGTAGAGGCTGTTGAGTCAGCAGTAGAAGATCTCGACCCTGCCCAACTAGACAGCAACGACATCATAAAAAAGTCCTATATCGGACACAATCTCCCAGAACTAGGTATATTTCATAAATTCTTAACTAAAAATGCCGACCTGTTTTCCTTCTCCCATTCAGATATGCTGGACATTCCGAAAGATATCGCTACACATAAGCTGAACGTCGACCTGCTATATCTGCCGGTGCGACAGAAGAGGAGAAAATTCAATGCCGCAATAAATGAGGCCGTCAACATTGAAGTTGATAAGCTACTCGTCAATGGTTCTATCCTAGAATCAATATATCACCAATGGGTCGCGAATGTGGTCATGGTAAAAAGGAAAAACAAAAAATGGCGGATGTGCGTCGATTTCACGGAGCTAAACAAGGCCTGCCCGAAAGACTCTTTTCCATTGCCCCATATCGACCAACTCATCGATGCAACAACAGGGCACGAACTACTGAGCTTTTTGGATGCCTACTCAGGTTACAACCAAATCCTCATGGAGGAGGAAGACCAGGAGAAAACTAGGTTCATCACCCATCAAGGAACATACTACTACAGAGTTATACTGATCGGATTAATGAATGCTAGGGAGACATATCAAATGTTGGTCACCAAAATGTTTAAAGACCAACTCGAAAAAACGATGGAGGTTTACATCGACGACATGTTGGTCAAATCCAAAAGGAAAGAAGACCACATTAACCCCCTTACAGAGGCCTTCGACATATTGAGACGGTATGGAATGAAGCTAAATCCCGAAAAGTGCGCCTTTGGCGTAACCTCAGGCAAATTCCTCGATTTCTTGGTATCACAAAGGGGAATTGAGGTTAATCCAGACTAGATCAAGGCCATTAAAGGAATACCGAAATACTAACCAGCAAAAAATAGGTACAAAAACTGAGGGGCCGGATAGCCGCCCTGTCAAGATTCATCTCATAGTCATCCGATAGATGCCATAAATTTTTTAACGTGCTGAAGAAAGACAATGGGATCCAGTGGAATTCAGATTGCATCAAGGCGCTTAGAAAACTAAAAGCGTACTGGTCCTCACCACCACTACTCGCTAAGGCAGATCCCAGTGAACGCCTCTTGATCTACTTGGCCATCTCAGAAGTCGCGGTAAGTGCAGTTCTGGTCTGCGAGAACAGAGGTACGCAATCCCTGATTCATTATATTAGCAAAACCTTGATTGACGCCAAAATGAAGTATCCCCACCTCGAAAACTAGCTTAAGCGTTGGTCATAGCTTCACGAAAACTTAGACCGTATTTCCAATGTCACCTCATATCAGTGGTAACGACATTCCCCCTTAGAAGCATTCTACATAAACTCCGACTTTTCAAGAAGATTGGCCAAGTGGGCCAGAGAATTGAGCGAGCATGATATAACATATATGCCGCGAATAGCGATAAAGTCGTAGGTACTCGCTGACTTCACTGCCGAAATATTGTCCGAGGTCGAGCAGGAAGCGCTTTGCACCTCCCCTGGGCAACCCGACCTCTAGGTCCTTTACACCGACGACACATCTAATGTGTCGGGATCTGGACTGGGACTCGTACTCAGAGTCCTAACAGGCGAAGTAATTCGTTAGTCCATACAGTACCCCGATATGAATAACAACGAGGCCGAGTATGAGGCATAATTGCAGGATTGAAACTAGCCCTCAAATATGATGCACGACGAGTCATCCTCAGGTGCGACTCACAACTCGTCGTAAACCAAGTTACTGGGACTTTCCAAATCAAGGAACAAATGTTATAGAAATACTGTGCAGAAATCAATAAGCTACAGCCAGAATTCGATGAATTCCAACTCGATCAGATACCTCGGGCACAAAACATCAAAGCAGATGGCCTCGCCAAACTAGTAGCAGCGACCAAAAATATCACCAAGGAGAATGTGGTCCCTCTCCTCCACTCGTCAATAGACCAAGTAGAGGTACATTCTATAAATCTAACTTGGGATTGGTGCAACCATATCATGACATATTTGCAAGAAGGAACACTCTCGCAAGATAAAAAAGAAGCCAAAAAGCTTCGAATACAGGCGGCTAGGTACAGCCTCATAAACCACGATCTTTACAAAAGGACGTTCGGAGGCCCTTTGGCTAAATGCCTAGGACCAAATCAAAGAAGGCGTGTTCTCGAAGAAGTACACGAAGTCACTACGGTGCCCATACAGGCAACCGAGCCCTCGTCAGATGCCTCATTCGTACAGGATACTACTGGCCCACTATGACAAGGGAAGCAGCGGATTACGTCAAGAAATGTGAGCAATTCCAAAAGTATGCACCAATGATACACCAAGAAGGCAAACTCCTGCACTCCGTCACTTCACCATGGCCGTTCATCAAATAGGGAAGGGACATCGTCAGACCCCTCCCAACAGGTCGAGGTAAGAGAAGCTTCCTTTTAGTTTTAACTGACTACTTTTCCAAAAGGGTGGAAGCAGGTGCATTCGCCCAAATACGTGAACAGGAAGTCATCACATTCATATGGAAAAACATCATATGTCACTTCGGCATCCCCAAAGAAATCAGTTACGACAATGGGCCTCAGTTCGTCGGAAAAAAGACGACCGAGTTCTTCGAAAAATGGTGCATCAAGCGATTACTCTCCACGCCATACCATCCTGCTAGCAACGGTTAGGCAGAATCCTCCAACAAAACAATATTGAATATACTAAAGAAAAATCTTGAGGACGCCAAAGGGCTATGGCCGGAAATGCTACTAGAAGTATTATGGGCCTACTGCACCACGCCAAAAACTAGCATAGGCGAAACACAATATTCGTTAGTCTATGGAACTGACGCCATCATACCTGTTAAGGTCGGAGAACCCAGCCTGAGATACTCCAATAAGAGTGGACCAAACAACGACGAAAAGAAAATACAAGACCTAGACGAAGTAGAATAATGGAGAGATATGGCTCATGTAAGGATGGTAGCCCAAAAACAACAAGCGGAAAGGTACTACAACAAGAAGGCCAAAATAAGACCACTCAAAGTCGGGGACTACGTCCTTAAGGCCAAAACACAAGCAACCAATGATCCAAAAGAAGGAAAACTGAGAACCAACTGGGACGGGCCATATAAAATCACAACGACAACAAGCAAAGTGGCATTCCAACTAGAAACAATGGAGGGAAAACTACTACAAAACAACTGGAATGTCGCCCATCTCAAATACTTTCACTTCTGAAAAATGACGCCACCCAAGTCGTACTCTTTTACTCTTACTCGGGTTTTGTCCCAATTGGGTTTTCTCGGGGAGGTTTTTAACGAGGCGATGAAGGGGACGTCTCAAAGTTCAAAGTATAATTCATCGCCCCGCCTGCCGATGATATCTCCATGCTGAGCAATGAAGGGACTAGATACAAGAAAACTTCTCCAATATGTATGAAACTGACATGTACAATACTTTAATAAATGATATAAAGCAACATTTTATTCAACATTTCTCTCTCCATTGATCTCCGTTCGCAATCAAGAGTTCGACCTCGATCGAACCATGACAGGTTAACATTTCGATAAGCTCTAAATAACACCTCTACGGCCAAGGGCCATCGCTAAGATAAAGAGTTCGACCTCAATCGAACCACGACGGGTTAACATTTCGATAAGCTCGAAATAACACACCTACGTCCAAGGGCCATCGCCTAGATAAAGAGTTCGACCTCGATCGAACCACTACATGTTAACATTTTGACAAGCTCTAAATAACACCCCTATGGCCAAGGGCCATCGCCAAGATAAAGAGTTGGACCTCGATCGAACCACGATGGTTTAACATTTTGACAAGCTCGAAATAAATACCCCTACGGCCAAGGGCCATCGCCAAGATAAAGAGTTCGACCTTGATTGAACCACGACGGGTTAATATTTTGATAAGCTTGAAATAACACCCCTACGGCCAAGGGCCATCGCCAAGATAAAGAGTTCGACCTCGATCGAACCACGACGGGTTAACATTTCGAGAAGCTCGAAATAACACTCCTACGACCAAGGGCCATCGCCAAGATAATTCGATCCTGATCGAACCACAACAGGTTAACATTTTGACAAGCTCGAAATAACACCCATACAGCCAAGGGCCATCGCCAAGAAAAAGAGTTCGACCTCGTTCGAACCATGATGGGTTAACATTTTGACAAGCTCAAAATAACACCCCTACGGCCAAGGTCTATCGCCTAGAAAAGGAGTTCAACCTCGATCGAACCACGACGGGTTAACATTTTGACATTTACTCGAAATAACACCCCTACGGCAAAGGCCATTGCCGAAAACAATATTTTGACTTCGTTCGAAACACAACAGGTTAACATTTCGACATTTACTCGAAATAACACCCCTACGGCAAAGGCCATCACCGAAAATAATATTTCGACCTCGTTCGAAATGCAACAGGTTAACATTTTGATATTTACTCAAAATAACACCCCTACAGCAAATGACATCGCCAAAAACAATATTTCGACCTCGTTCGAAATGCAACAGGTTAACATTTTGACCTTTATTTGAAATAACACCCATACGGCGCAAGCCATTGCCAAAGAAAGAGTTCGACCTTGCTCGAAATACAACGGGTTAACATTTCGATATTACCTCGAAATAACACCCTTACGGCAAAGGCCATTGCTAAATAAAGAGTTCGACCTTGCTAAAAATCATTTAATAGTCGACATCACACGGATTACTTGACAATCGACGTCGCCCGAATCACTAAACTCGTTTGAGTTATTAAAATGCCGCGATCACCTACGGTAAAATATGACACAAGGCTGGGTAGCCTAGGCCCCCTCTCCCGCAATAAAGGAAAAGAGAGAGACAACAAAAAAGTAAGTGTTCCATTACAGTTGATATATTACAAGAATTTTTTACAAAGGGCTCAAGGACGCCCTCATAAAAATTGCAAAACAAAAACAAATACAACCAAGTACTACGCCACATCATCCCCCGTGGCATACTCCTCATTGTACCAAGAATCGGAGGCGAGCTCGTCATAATCAATACCGTCTCCGCCAGGCGTGCCTGGGTCATAACCGCACGTCTCACAAGCGGCACGTGCTTGAATATGCACCTCTCAAAGTTCTGCCTCAGACACCTTCCCATCGGCACGAAGAAACTTATACACGTCAAGTTGAGCTTCTGTATGAACCCACATCTCATATAAATCTCATGGTGCGACAGGGTCGGCCGAAGCATGAGATGTAGAGGGTTGCGACTGCCGTCGCACATCCTCCGCTTTCAAAGCGACAACTTGTTCGTTTAACATGGACAACTCCACCCCTAGATCTCAGATACGTCCCTCAGACCCCGCTACCTTAAGCGCAGACGTCTCCGCCTCCTTGTCCCGCTCTGATCTACAAACACGAAGGGTATCTTCCAAATCCGCTACCTCCGAGATGGTAGCCGCCCTGTCCCTTTCAGTGTGAGCTAATCCATCAGCCTTAGCGCTCAGCTCGCCCCTAAGGTCGATAGCCTCCGCCGCCCTCCTATCAATCTCAGTAGTTAAGGCGGCTATTCGCTCTTGAAGGTCGGCATTCTTGGCCATCACCCCCTTACTCATCTCGAGTTCATCTTCTTTGGCCTTAAGAGTTGCCTCAAGTTCGCTGCATCGAGCAATGGCCTTCATCAGGTATTCGTCCCGCTCTTTCAGCTCTTCAGCTTTTTACACCAACTATTTTTCCTTCTGTTTGAGCCCGTCATAGAACAATTGAAAATCACTGTCCTGAGTGAAGAAATTAGCCAATGCACGATGTTTGGTACGGTACTCCTTGTATTTTTAGGCCACCCTCCCAAAAACGGTCGTCTTCCGCCTATCCTGCCTATAGCGCTCAATCTCCATGAGGATGGTCTAGTATGCAAAGCAAATTCAAAACAAGGAAGGGGTTAAGTATACAAAACAAACCCAAAAATAAAAAGAAAAGAGAAAAGCACCTACCCGGAAGGCCATGCTGGAAATGCTCCACGATAACTCTGCATCACTTATTGCCTTATGTACAGTGCTCTCGGAAGCAGCGCACAAAGGGACAAACACCGATGCTGCTTGCTCGCAATTTGCCAACAAGTCATAATCCACAGGAATGACTATGTGTCGATCAGGACCTTTCGTCCTCACTTCTATGTGAGTATGACGCTCCAAATAAGCTCGTACATCTTCTGGGTCGACATCCGAACCCGAACCACCATCCTCGACATGCTCAACTCTGACTCCTCTGACAGCAGACGATGCGCCACCCTCGGTGGATCGTACAGATCCCCCGCCTTGATATATTCCTTCGGTCCTGGGGGATCTACCTACCAAAATGGCGTCTGCCATAAAAATGGTACCTGTGCCTGATCCATGCAAAGACGCTGCCCTCGAAGCATCAGTTCTGTTCTTTCCAGTATCGGTGGCGACGACCTTCCCAAGCTCTGCCCTCCTCCTTTTCCTCGATGGTGATTCATCCCCGTTAGAGGGCTCATCCATGAGGTGATAGACGGGTCGAGAGGAGATCTCTTCCCATGCAATGACGTCATTAGAAGAGTCTCTAGCCAGTACGGATTGAGCACGGCCTCCTCGGACGGACGCAGCCAGGGCAAACTGCATCCCTGCTGATGCGACGGCCTGGCGAAATGCCGGGACTATGGCCTTCTTCTTGGAAGCCTTACAACCTATCATCACGAAGAGGTCGTATCAATAAACTACACCAAACAGTCAAAGGTTAAAGCAAAAGGGACACTTACCGGATGGGACTTTCGGCCCAAATCGTTTGAGGAAAGCGGCCCAATCTTGAGTACCTACCACATAAGGAAGTATGCGAGCTACCCAGTCCTCGATACCAACAACAGGAAGAGGTGCACGTCTCACAGCTACACAGGAAAGCCACGAATAAATACAAATTAGAAAGAACGAAAGGAAACAACGAGTACCAACACCTACGGTTATGTTTCCACCGTTCTTGGAATCCGGCTGGGTCCGACACCAGGTTCTTGGTTCTAATGAAGAAGTACTTGTGCCAAAATTTGCGGCTCGCCCGGTCGTCTGTCCCGACCACCAACCCCCTGGTCCCACGATGCCGCAAATGTATCATGGTGCCCCTATGAAAACTCGGGGAAAATAAGTGTAAAAGGTGATGAAGACCAATTTCACACCCCGCCAACTCTGCATACTTCGTCAATACTAGAAAAGTTTTATACGTATACAGAGATAACTATGCCGGGTAGACCTCGTAGAACCAACAAAATTCCTTTGCCAGTGGAAGAAGAGGGAGGATGTGACAGATCACAAAGGGATATACGTAGAAAGCACAATATCCCGATCTATGGACCTCCACGAAGTCCCTCCCAGCCGAAACCATCTCAACATGGGGAGGAATGTTGTACGTAGATCGGAGGTCATTTATGTGAGCCCGCTCAGTCTCAGAGACCACCGGAACAAGGGAAGTGGTAGGTTCTTTATGAAAGTCATTCCGGGATATAGGGTTTCTTGGGAGTATCTCCTCTACGGTAGGAAAACTGTCCCCTTCCTTAACTGCCATATCCTCGCCACCAGGAGGAGGTACCATGGATAACAGAGTGGCGTCGGAAATTTCTTCGTCTGTTTAATGCATTCTAGGCATCTTGATAATAGAAGGGATATTGGTGAAATGTGAAACGAGGAATGGTGGTTGAACGAAAAAGATGGTAAGAAAAAAACACTAAAACTGAGCTAAAGACCCAAGAAGAGATGACTTAAGGAGGCAATGTATACACAAGAGAGGAAATGGCTAAAAGTTCTTGAAAAAACAAATCCTTCACCTATTTATAGGGTTGGGTGGCACCAGAATCGAAGCAAAAGGCTGCCAATGGCGCTAAACCCAAAGAGACAAGCAATCAGTCGCTGTCTCGGGAAGGTGTGTAATGATGACGCGCGTGGGAGTGATGCCACATTTCGACAAACTACACCAACACGAGGTCCGCGGAGCGCGCCGCTCTCTCGGCCTTGGCCAAACCGGCGTAATTCAACAGCCAAGTTCTCCAACGGAAATAGGCGATGTTCGCTTATCGAGGACGTGCAGGGCCACGACCTCAACAAACGGAGGGACTAACTGTATGGGTCCAAATTTGGCAACAGCGACAGCTGTTAAGTAAGGCAAGGAACGAGGTTACTATAACACGACGTCTAATGGTCGTTGTGGCAAAAGACGACGACCAAGAGCGGTCAGCCGAAACGAGACGTTAATGATAGTTTAAACTTGGAGGGAGACAGTAAGAATATGCTTTTCGAATATTCTTTATGTTGTATTTTTTAGAGTTTCTTGAGAAATTGTCCCCTATAAATAGGAAGAATTAGTAAAGAAGAGGGGATCCCCGGGAAAAAAGAGAAAAGAACACTTTGTAAAAGATTTATCTGAAAGAGTATACTAGAGTGACCTTATTCATCGATTGCATAACAAAAAAGAGCATACATTGTTGTTCTATACTGACAAGATCCCAAGAGTCCTCATTCGTCTTCTCTTTCTACACTACTGACAGGGGAAGAGGCTTTCCGAAAGATCACAATAATTGGATAGTAACTTCTTATGATTACGTTAACCTCATTTATTCAGATCCATTGCACATTAATGTCACTGCATTTATGAGTATCTAATCAGCTCAACATATTAGTTACTGTCTTTCATCTTGTATACTTCAATTATCATTTGGTCTAGATTTTATTATCCTCAACTAAGATTTACCTCTCTTCTCATCATTAATTGGTTTAGTCAAAAAGTTTAACACTTTTTGGTCAAATAATTAGAACTTCTGTGAACCTTTCTATAAGTCTAAATGCAATAATGTATATCTGCTTCATCCAGTTCCTTGTTGGACAAACTCTTCAACATAGTCTAAAGAGATTTTAACTCTGAATCACGTTCACTGGGTTGACTAATGCAACTGTGGTGATCTGAATTCCAAGTTTCACTTGATATCGTTTCTTGCCGTCTATCTAGCAAAGTAAATTCTTAATCGATTTTTTTTTTTTGGTGTTGATCAGCATGCATTTCTTTCTTCTGTACTACCTTTTCCATTTCCCAAGTCTCTGAATGCCAAGTTTCACCTTAAAGTTCTAATGGAAGGTGCAATCCCTACTGATGATTAGTGACATTGTATTTATATCGGCCTTTATGATTAGCTAATATCATCTATTGTTCTTGTACAACTTGAAACTTGTGCATTCATTGTTCTATAACAGTTTTCTTCCTGCTATCTGTTGCCTTCTATGCATTTTTTGCTCCATTTTTAGGAAAAGACATCTACGAGTACATAGCAATTGGTGTTTATTCCTCCCTGATGAGTGCCATAGGGATGAACGTTCTAGCTATTTTTTGTCTTGGAAACATCCTCTTGCAGAAATGCAGGCAAAGACTGCATACAATAGACCTTTGTGGTCCGGCCCTTCTCTGGGCCCCGTGCATAACGGAAGCTTAGTGCACCGGACTGCCCTTTTGCTTTTCCGAACACTCTATTCCTGTTTCACTTTCTTGTCAATTTTTTTTTCATTTTTAACTCTTGCTTTCAGGTTCTGTGTATGTTCACACTCTATGTTAGATGCACAGCAATTGATCCTGCTGATCCCGGGATTCTCGTTGAAGCTGACAAATCAACGGCCTATCAGTCACACAATGAAATAGAGTTGCCTGGTTAGTTTTTGGATGCAATATAATCTTCTTATTCAGTTTCCTTTGAAAAAGTTAAATCTTCAGCGGAACTAGAATACCTCAAGATACATTTGGCAATTTTAATTTTGGGTTGCAATTGAAGAACAAGTATTGCGTCGATTAGGTATGAGTTGAAGATAACTAGTAAACCGTGACCTTGTAGACATTTGAAATACAATTGAACAAAATTTTAAGAAATATCAAATTTTACTATTATTCATGAACTAAAATAAGTCAACTCTTACAATAGATTAAAAAGGAAAAAGACTATCAAGTATCAAGTGTTATGTATGAGACTTTGTTGCTGCATCTCGTTGAGGAGGGAGTGGGCGAAAAATGGAACACTGGTATCATTTTGTAATTTAACCATGATTTATCTTCTGTTGACATTTTAAACTGCTTGTGATAGGTCATATATCTGCTGCTGGGTCCCAGCAAGGGAGGGTTTAAGGATGTAGGTATACCTGCAAGTAGGGGTGTACAAAGGAAACCGACAAACCGCATCAACTTAATAATTTGAGTCAAATCGAGAAAAAAAACCCGACTATGGTTTAGTTTGGTATTGGAAAAAAAAACCCGACCATAATTGGTTTGGTTTGGTTTTAACCAAAGAAAGTCAAACCAAAACTAAACCAGCCCGACATTACATATATAGAAATTTTAGATTTATTTAATATATAAATATATTTATTGTGATGTGGTTTATAAATATTTCTTAAAATTTTTCATAATTTTATCTTTTAAGGTATTATTTCAAGGTTGGACTTAGAACTTTTAAATGTTCCAATAAGTTTTATAGCCATTAATATTAGTAAATTAAATAATGCTAACAAAAGTCCAAACCAAAATCAAATCAATACTAATGCTGACAAAAGACATTCAATTCAATATTATGAAGGGGAATGTATTGAATATTTTTTTTTTATTTTGCAATAATTTTGGATAAAAATGCATATCCTATTTTAATTTTTTCTTTTGCGTTTAGTCATGTAATTAATACTCCCTTATTTGTCCACTTATTTTAACAGGACTTAGTACTTTTAGATTATGTTTATTTTTATTATAGCTTTTTAATTAGCAATATTTATATTACATAATTTTATTGTCTTTATTGTTGAATATTTTAGGATAATGCCATGACATATTTCATAATTTATATTCTTTTCTTGAAAAATACTTTATATAGTTGCATCTTATTAAGATAAAAGAAATATTTTGAACACAAGTTATATGTTTTGTTCTACGAAGATTTTATCGGAAAAAATCCCGAAAAAATCCGAATAACCTGAAAACCCGAGAAAACCCGAAAAAATCGAGATTGAAAAACCCGAGTTTTATTGGTTTGGTTTGATCTTTAGATTTAATGACCCGACACAATTGGTTTGGTTTGGTAATTATAAAATCCGAACCAACTCGACTTATGTACACCCCTACCTGCAAGGGATGCTTCAGGTTACCAGATCCAGCACCAGCGTGAGGTGGGTCTGGTATTGGAGCCCAGCACCATCTTGTAGATGTATTGGTATTGGAACTTGTGCATTACCAGCACAACTACCTTGTGGTGGTTCAACGATTGGAGCTCCACCACGACTTTGTAGTGGCATTGGTATTAAAACGTGAGCATTACTAGCTCCAACACCATCTTGTGGTGGTTCAACAATTGGAGCTCCAATATTAACTAGTGGTTGTGGTGCAAGAGCTCTACAAATAATAAGCATACTAAGCATATTTGTCTCTGTGGTCTGTTATCCAACACCCGGCTTACCCATATAGTAAGACAAAAGATCATCTGAAAGATCGACAAATCATTCTTAGAGATGAACAATGATAAGAAAGAATTACCCAGGTACCTAAACAACGTCTCAGCTAAGCGGAACAAAAATTGTATAAAAGCAGTCACAATGACAATCAAATCATTTCCCTCAATTAGCACTCTTAGAAAAGACCCAACAATAAATTAAATAAGGAGCACTACTTCTATGACCTTGCAAAACAATCTTCTTCCTATTTTGATTAATTACATCCCCTATAAGACAAAATAGAGCAATGGAGAAACCTACAGTTTTCAAAATGCAAATACCCCAAATAACAAGTTCTTTCCACATGTAAGTTCCTTTATTGCTCTATTTTGTCTTATAGGAGATGTAATAAATCAAAACAGAAAGAAGATTGCTTTGCAAGGCAGAGAGGTGGTGCTCCTTATTAATTTATTGTTGGGTCTGTTCTAAGAGTATAATCATGCAAATTGAGGGGAATGATTTGATTACCATTATGATTGCTTTCATATAATTTTTGTTCCGCTTAACTGAGACGCTATATAGGTACCTGAGTAATTCTTTCTTGCTTTGTTCATCTCAAAAAATGCTTTCTTTCCGTTGATTTTTTGTCTTACTCTCTGGTAAGCCGGGTGTTGGATAACAAACCACGGAGATGAAATCTGCTTAGTGTGCTTATTATTTGTAGAGCTCCTGCACCACAACCACTAGTTAATATTGGAGCTCCAATTGCTGAACCACCACAAAATTGTGTTGGAGCTGGTAATGCTCACGTTATATTTGACATTTAACTCTTGGACAATGAGGGTTAGCGAAAATGACCAACCAATTAGTTGGCAGCTGCCTACAGTGGATTTTGTTGCACTCCACTTCTCGTTGGTGGACGAGGCTAGCATCAATGCTGTCAACCTGGCAAATGGTGACAATCCAGTAATAAATACTTAATTTATTAGTGGTGTTGTTGAGGTCTTTGTCCCTATCTGACCTGTGAGAATCAGTGGTTTTGCCGTTGAGGGTAGGGATATTAGTAACTCCTAATTTGTGCCAAAACGTAGTAGCATGGTAACATTCTTGGCCAACTGTTTCTTCCTCTCTACATTTAGTGCAATGTTCATCAGTATTAATGCCTTGCTTATGAAGATAATGATGGGTAGGGTGCTTATTGTGGTAGTAGAGCCAGAGAAAGTATTTTATCTTCAGAGTATGAAGATTCCTTCAAGAAAAATTCCTAGTATTATCTGAAGGCTGGCTTATCAATCTTTAAATTGACCATACTACGATAGGAATATGGATACAGACTGCTCTTAGTAGCAGTATTTTAACTCAAAAGGAATATTATCAAAATTCCAATTATTTTTATTAAGGTTAGAGCTGACTTGTATCTCATAGTGTTGTACCCTTAATGGACCGTGAATTGTTTCTAAGAGACTTGTTGTTAGGGATCATTTGCTGTCCCACAACCTGATATTATTTGGTTCCCATTAACTACAGATTAACAGACTCCATTTGTTACATATGCTAAGGATATTCCCCCAACTCCTAGATTTTATTATAAGATGTGTAATGGGATGAGGTCTAGAAGGGGCGTTGGAACAATGTTTATGAAATAAAGTTTGAGCCCAAAGGGTGCAGGGTTGATTGAAAAACCTCAAAGATAGACAAGATAAGTGAGCTAGATTTTTGTTTTCAATTTTGATCACTCCCCCTGCCCCAAAATATCTTCCGAGGTAGTAATAATATTCCAGTTAACTAGGTGAAGTTTTGACTTAGTGTCAGCCTGTTAGGAGTACCCCAAATAAAATTATGTTGAATTCTTTAAGTGGAAGCAGTTCTTGGGGACTTCTATGTACATCATAGAGTGGTTTGGGATAGTATTGAGTGTCGAAGTGACTAGGATAACCCTACCAGGCATAGTGAGGAATATTTATTTTCAACCTGTCAATCTCTTCTTCATATTATCAATTATCAATAATTTACTGAGAATTCTATGGTCTTGGTGAAACTTTGAAAAACCGAGGTACTTACAAAAGGAGGATCCTATAGTTTGATTAAGAAAGTAGGATATTAGTTGTCTAGTAGTCCTATGGCTGTTGTTGGAAAAGAATATATTTGACTTAGAGAAGTTTATGCTCTGCCTTGAAATATAGTACAAAACTCAGAATTCCTAATAGTATTACTGGATTTGGAAGTTGCTCTAGCCATATGAGCCAGATCATCCGCAAAAACATAAGTGGGTGAGCTTAGGGCCGGTGTGACTGATTTTAATAAGTTCCAGTTATTAGTACTAAGTTAATTACTTATGCCTCTAAGCATCTCTAAACATAGAATGGATATGTAAGGGGACATCGGGTCGCTTTGTTGGATGTCCTTTAAAGGATAGAAATGATTTGTTCTGGTATCCATTAACCAGGATAGCAATACTGCTAGTAGTGATACAACTCATTATAAACTTAATGATGTTGGTAGGGAAGTTAAAATAATGAAGGGTTTTATGAATAAAAGACCATTCGATTCTAACAACAGCTTTAATTTTGTTAAAATGAGGTATAGCTTCTTGAATGGTAATATTATTGTCAGAAGGGACACTCTCCTATTCGTAAGAAAACTAGAATGAGAAGGATTGATAATTTGATTTATAAGAGGTTTCAAATGATTAGCAATGATTTTAGTAATGGTTTTGTAAACAATATCACAAATGCCAATAGGTTTAATATTCTTGAGGTTGTTGGCATTATTGACCTTTGGGATGAGACATATATAGGTACACTTTAAGGTACTAGGGATTTGTTGGTTGTGAAAGATGTCATGACAAAAAGTGAGGAACGAGTTTACCAACTATGCCCCAATTTTTTTTATTATAGAAGAACTGATAAAGACCATCGACACCTGGGGACGTAAAAGGCTTAAAAGAGTTTTTAATAGTATATTAGCATCAACACTCTCCCTAATAGAAAGGCTCTTCCTAGATCGTCCCTTTCCCTATCAGTCAAAAATCTACATTGAAGGGTAGGTAGATTCACAAAACTAGTAGAAACATAATGACTAGTGGTATAAAGGCTTTTAAAATAATCAAAATTCAAAGGTGTGATCTCATATTTGCGCAGGATCATAAATCCAATTACCATTATCATCCTTAAAGGAGACAATATTATTGACTCTTCTTCTTTTAAGAGCAGAGATGTGGAAGAACTTAGTATTAGAATCCTTTTGGATGCCTCCCAAACGAGCAAGCATAACTCTCTTCCTGGTTAAAAAGTTACCAAAGCAATTCCAGAATAAGGAAGCCCTAGAGATATTAATAGCATTACTGCCTAGTTTATCATTTGCATTAAGCTAGTTCTTTTTTGCTTATGTTGCAGTGGGTCCAGTTTCTGAGGGAGCATGCTCCAGCTGTTCCGATCGTTTTGGTTGGGATAGACAAATGTAAGGGATGAAGTTAGATATATTTGTTTATATTCTTTTTTTGAACTTAATTTATTTTATAGGAGCAAGGGATGCAAATGCAGTTGCGCACCAAGGGTATTTTCTCACTAATGCTGGGGCAAAAAAACATGTTTACCCTAATATCGATTTTGGTGATTTAACTAAGTGTTTATTTGGTTGACAAGGGCGGCGACTTGCTCAGGACATTGGGGCAATTGCGTATGAAGAGACGAACACTGCTGACACCCAAATGCTAGTTGGTAGCCTTTAGCATCTTCTGTCTGATTTACTGTAGTTTACACTTTGAATTATTATGCATTTATGAAGACTCGTCTTTAACGGCCGTTTGACCAGTTAAGTATAGTATTTTTTCATAAAACATTATATATATAGCGTTCTTTACTAAAACACTATACATATTAAGTGGGTCCACAAATAATTCTTCTGTGCTTAACTGACATAAGTAATTCAACTGGGTATAGCATTTTTTTAAAAGATGCTATACCTCAAATAATTAAACCACCGGGCTGGTTTTTGCCTTATTTAAAAAGGTGAAGGATTTTGTAAAAATCCATTCATAATCATCTTCAAGTGTTCAGAAATATTTCTTTGTTAAGTTGTTTTGCATTTGTCATAATGTCAAAAGAGCGAAAAATTAGAGTTTCATTATATTGGCGGGGGGGGGGGGGGGGGGGAGGTTGTGATGGCGAATAACTCAGTAAGCTACAGTTTTATCTCCACAGTCTCATATTAAGTTACCACTTACAATGGAGTACGATAAATTAGTATCATCGATATGTAAAAAAAATGAGTATGAGCAAACGTTCGGTGAATCTTAAAATAATCAGAAGATATCCGTATTCTTGCGACTCCGCAAGGGGTTGCTTGTTATGCTGAGTTTAACATCGAAGACGATGAAACTCTAATAAATTTTTTGGGGACTTCGGATGAATACAGGGAATTTATTGTGATAAAACTGTTGAAAATATACATCAAGGCTGAGACATTCACAATAATGAGTTTGCGCAAAGTAGGAAGATCCCTCAATTATAGGGTGGTTATTTTGGAGCAATTTTAGCCGAATAGGTTCTGGATGAAAGAGTTTGGCCGGATCTAAACTTATCTGCACGGGGGAATAAGGAGCGAGGAAATAATTTCTCCCCTAGCTTTTGCCATCTGTGCTAATGAAAGCCAAGAGACGTGGACGCTATTTTTGAACTACTTGAAAGAGCACACTGTCAAACAACGTTAAGGTATTTGTCTAATATCTGATCGGCATGGCGGTATATTAAGTTCTGTAGAGCATTTTCCTGAATGGCAGGAATCGTATGCATACCACTGTTACTGTGTGAGGCACCTGAAGGCCAATTTCCAGAAAAAAGATATTCAAACAAGGAGTTGCATGATTTTGTGTGGATGGCTGCAACTGATCACCAGGAGTGCAAATTCAGGAGGCGCATGGAATCGATCAGGCAGGAAGACGAAAGAGCCTATCATTGGTTGATGCGACATGAGCTTGACAAGTGGACATTGCATGCGGATGGTGGCAAACGATAGGGAACCCTGACTACAAATATGTCAGAGTCTTTTTATTGAAGTCTGCACGTGGATTGCTTGTCAATGCCATGGTACGGATGTCATTCAAACATATGGCGGAGAGATTTGTTGAAAGTCATAGAGGTGCATCAGAATTGATGGAGAGGGGTGTTGAATTTATGCTAACACCAATAAAAAGATTTGAAAAATACAGGAGGCAAGCACATTGGCATTCATTTTTACAGTATTGCAACAAGCGAAATATTTTCGAAGTTTGCACCGCTATTCATCAAAACCGAGGGAATAGTATACATACCATAAATGAAGCCAGCAGGTTGTGTTCTTGTGGGAAATGGTCCATCTACCACATGCCGGGCTCACATGCTATCAAGTACTTTCAACATACAGGTTTAGGGCCAACCAACTATGTTGATAAGCAATACAGTGTTGCTGCATACTTAAACATATATAGTGGGCAGTTGCAGCCAGTTGGTACTGAGCACTATTGGCCGCCGGAACTATTTAAAATGGTATGTAACAAGGACTATTTGCGTAAGCTACAAGTGTAAAAAATAACGCGTATATGGAACCAAATGGATGTTGGTGATACCATTTATGCGCGTAAATGTGGCATATGCTCGCTGTAGACATGTGATTTTTGACCCTCCCCAAGATTTTTCATATTTTAGCGTAAATATTCAGTTTATGTTTAGTATCACTCTCTTTACTTTATTTTATCTAAAAAAATAAACTACAAAAATATTTTCCCCTATTCTAGCTAGTTGATATTTTGTCTAATTAGTTTATTTTTGAAAAAAATACAAAAATTGTCTTGGCATTTTATTTTCCAAAAAAAGATAAGAAGAAAAGTTCAAAAAATAGTTTACATTTTAGTATATATTGAGTTGTATTTAAATTTCATTAATGTGGTAATTATATGTCTTCTCTAATCATTTTTATTATCTTAAATATATTAGTATATTTATAAAGTTATTTTTAATTCATTTTTAAAATCAAAGGAAAAGAAAAATGAAAAAATAATTTTGATTTAGTCTTTCTACCCCAAAGTTAATTAGCCCAAATTCATGACCTAAATCCTTTCAAGTCCAAAACATTGAGCCCATACCCCATTCCCCATTTGACCTAACCTAATTCCAACCCTTATAAACTTAACCCCTAACTCCTAAAATCAAAAAGATCATATTCCCAATCTCCTTAACAAAAAAGGGCAGCCATCCCTCAATGATAGAGCACCCATCGCTGCTTCTTCTTGTTCCCTTCACCACACCTACAAGACCCTGCCGCACCCCAATCCCTTTCGATGACGATAACACATACGCACAAGAACAAAAAAAAGAAAGGAACGAAGGGTAAAACAGAAACAGAAAAGGGAAAATGGAGAGGAACAGACCAAAAGTTAAAAATCAGCAATAACTTCACTTCTCATTTGTTGCCTTTGAAATCTCATATTCTTTTATAAAATAAATACAAATCCCAATTCCACCAAAATATCTTTTAAAAAAAGCTATGTTTAGCTTCCTTTGTCAGATTTCTTTGCTGGTTTGAAGGAAGTCTTGGTTCGTCCATTTCGAATTGATCCGCTCGTGGTTCCGATAAGGTTTTCGATCATGGATCTAGTGTTGCTGTAGTAACTACTATTGGAACTTTATAGAGTTTCTTTGTGTATTACAAATCTGAAATTGCTTCAATCAAGGTCCATTTCTACTTTTAATCTTTTATTTTGTGCATGGCGTGATGTTTAATGTTGTCGAGCATACATTACTGGTGCACTGTTTATATGTTTATGAGTTGATTTGTTGTTAGCTTGAAAAATTATCATGATGCCATGCTGATTTCTGATTTCTCTTCATTAGCTTTAAAATTGCAATTAGTGGTAATATTCATGGTTTTAGATTCCATCTGTGTGTTTCTCGTTAGTTGTCAAATAGATTAGGTGAATAAACTTTCATCATAATTGAACTTGGTTTGGAATTTAGGAAGATTGGTTGGTGCTTTACTGGGGGGTTGGCGTTTGTTTTTAGTAAAATTGAAGTGTGCCGTGTGATTTAATTTGCAGTTGGGCCTGTTTGTGTTACTGAAGACAAGACTAAGAATACTTGTTCGGTTTTGAGGGCATGTGGGCCAAATGAATTTACTTTACTAAAATCATTTCCTTAATAAACCATAAGTTGGTGTATTTACTCACATGTCAAAGATTAGCAATCAAATTAACAACAGATTTCAAGTTAATTAGATAACTGACCTTGAGTCATATTATGATATCAACCAGTCTAAGGTTTAACATAAACTCGGTGTTTAAGGCTAAAGACAAGCAGATATTTTTCCATGTGTGAACAAATGATGTACTTCTATTTGATGTGCTAGTACTGGTTTTAGAATAGAGAATTCCTATGTTTTCGTTTAATGTCTTGTTTTACTGATCTAGGAATTCTTATGGTTTTAGAATAGGTTGTTTGCATGCGAGTAATCATTATCATTATTCCATAACTGATAAGCTTCATGTTTTATCTTAAACTTAGGTATTAAACAATTTCAAATAATCGTAGTTTGCCTTAGGCGCGCAATTAAATTATTATAACTATGGGTACAGTTCCCGTGACGTGGTTGTGATACCTAGTTAGATTAAAATAGGAGCATCTTTAATTTTCCTTAGAAGAAAAATACAAATCTTTTCCTTTTAAAAATAATTTGGGGTGTGCCATACACAAATAAAAATCCTATTATCTATGGCCCTCACATAAATACAAAATTAGTATAGGAAATGCCTTGAACCTTAGTAGTTAGCTTTAGGCGCATTAATTAAATAATTGCCATAGCTATGAGTACGGTTCCCGTGACGTAGTTGTGACGCTTAATTGCTAAACTCCGAGGGTGCATTTATTTGACCCGGCCACAATTTAATCTTTAAAAATTAAACATGTTGGCTATGAGTACGGTTCCCGTGGCGTAGTTATGACGCTTAATTGCTAAACTCCGAGGGTACATTTATTTGACCCGGGCACAATTTAATCTTTAAAAATTAAACATGTTGTAGATGTTGGGTATGGTTCCCGTGACATGATTCGCAATATGTAACAATATTTATTAAAAACGGTTATAAAGTTAAAACGCACAATAGGTTTAAACACGTAATAAGTCAGATAATTAGGCCAATTATTAATAGTTGAGCGACCGTGCTAAAACCACGGAATCCGAAAATGCCTAACACCTTCTCTCGGATTAACAGAATTCCTTACCCGACCTTCTGTGTTCACGAACTGTAAAAGAGAGTCAAACTTCCTCGATTCGGGATTTGAACCGGTGACTTGGGACACCATAAATTATCTCAAGTGGCGACTCTGAATTTTAAATAAGTAATCCCGTTTCAATTGTCATTTAAATTGGAAAAACTCTCTTATACCCCGTCGGGGTGGTAAAAAAGGAGGTGTGACACTCGCAAACAGGACACGACTATCATAAATGTCCTTCAGCTGGTTTGGCTGGCGGTTGTAATCCAGCTCCTGGCGAAAGTTTATCTAATGTGCACAACTATCAAGGATACACGTAGTGTTTTGTTTCTGTAATGTGTTTGTAATAAGTGTATGTACTTGTTTATCTTGCATAATGTATGAAAGAAAGTTATGTTTCCATTGCTGTTATATCTTTTGATATTTAACATTAATACTTCAGTACAACAATCTAACACTTGTTATTGCTAGACCGAGCGACTTATGCCAATCTAACAATCTAACATTTGTTATTGCCAATACCAAAAGGGGATCTGTTGAACTACCTTTACATTTTTGCCTCTTTTTTAAATCACTTGTTAAATGTTAGTGGCATTTTTTAATGGATGTTATAATGTTTATTCAAAAGGTCTTTGAAATACATATGACTTGGTTAAGTTTAAGAAGATTTGTTATACCCGAAATAATCATTAGCATGCGAAGCATCGCGCGGTTACAAATCACGTTATGTGTATTGTCTTGTCGACCTGCTAAAGCTGTTGTTCTGGAAAAGCTGTCTTCTGGAAAAGTTGTATTGTACCGTAAAGAATCATTAGCGTGCGAATCATAACATGGTTAAATACCACATTATCTGTATTGTCTTGTCAACCTGATAAAGCTGCCGTTCTGCAAAAGCTGCTCGCTTCAAAAAGCTGTATTGTACCCAAAAGAATCTTTAACTCCGCGAAGCATAGCGAGATTAAATAATACGTTATGTGTGTTGCCTTGACTATAAATAACTAGCGTATTTTAACTATTATTTGTGCTTAACCAAACAAATAGCAAAACTTTTCATAAAAGCAGGTTTTTTCAATTACAAATATCTGGATACAATGACCAACCAATGTGCTATTCTGGCTAACGTTGTATGATGAACTCATGTTGGTCCGACTGTCATGTTGGACACAGATACTGATGTGTGTAAACAGGTTTGGAGGTAATGACAAAAATTATTGCAATTTTGAGGAATGGTATGATGAACCCATTGAGTAGTAATGTAACAAAAAATCTTTGCAGTATATTTGGAATATGAACTATGAATATCGACGTCGTGAGTCTGAAATGAAATGAGAAATTGCGTCATTGCAGGAGAAACTAAAAGAGGCGGAAGAAGAAGAAATAAACTGGAAGAGAAATTTAAGTAATTGGAGCAGAGAATACTAGGCGGTAGTGACTAAGCAATGACTTGTATGTGTTGAGTGTAGTATTTTATCTTTATGTTTTCCGTATCTTGTATTTTCATTAGTTGTACTGAATTTAAATTATGTTAAGTTGCTATATTTGTGTTTGTGTTGTAGTATTAAAATAGCGAAGAACCGGAGAAACAAAAATATAATGCACATATAATTTAGTAAACAATAAAAATAGTTTTCATTATTTACCGAATATCATATGTACATAAAATATATAAACAAAATCAATGTGTCCCACATCCTGTATGCTTTAATGTAACCATTGGCCTGAGGCACATCCCATCCCGTCTGGCTACACTATCAAGATCATCCTCATCACGATGCCTCTTTATCGGAGGATGAGCTACAAAATGATCGTTAGTAAGGCTGGCAGGCTCGGTAGAAGGGGCTGTCGGTGCAGTAGTAACCTACAGAATAATGACATATTTTAATATATGAAATATGTAATAGTAATGTAGGGGTTGATTGCATAAAAATAATTAAAATGACTTACCATGTGGGCTCCTGAATAAACTCATACATCTCAGGCATGTGAGTGTCGCACCAAGTGGCCTCCTGTGATGTCCCGAAAGGTCATCTTGTGTTTTAGAACCTAATTCAGGATTTTGTGGCCTTCAAAACCTCATCTTATTTCTTCTCGATTTACGTGTGCAGTCACGGCGCGTTTTCGGAAAGCCTTTATGTGAAAATTTGAGAAAATAATAAGTTTTGCCTTTTAAAGTTGATTTTAGTTGACTTCGGTCAACATTTTGAGTAAACAGATCCGGACCCATGTTTTGATGGTCCCGGAGGGTTTGTAGTAAAATATGGGACCTGAGCGTATACCCAAAATCGAATTTCGAGGTCCCTAGCCCGAGAAATAAATTTTTGATGAAAATTGTTAAACTGAAAATATAATGGTTTTGAGAAAATAGTTAATAATTGATTTCATTGGTGTCGGGTCCGTATTTTGGTTTCGGAACCCGGTACAGGTTCGTTATAATATTTATAACTTATCTCTAAAATTTGGTGCGAAACGAAACTCATTTAACGTGATTCAGACCTTTTGTTGAGAAAATAGAAGTTTTGAAACTTTCTTGAAAATTTCATATAATTTGGTGCTAAATTCATAGTTCTAGGTGTTATTTTGGTGATTTCATCGCGCGAGCAAATTCATATGATGTTTTAAGACTTGTGTTGATGTCTGGGTTGGAGCCCCGAGGTCTCGAGTGAGTTTCAGATAGGCTACGGAGTGATTTGGAACTTAGAAATTTTGCTGGTATAGTTAAACTTGTTGCAGGCCTCAGAACTTGCAAATGCGAGGTTAGGGTTCGCATTTATGACTACTGATGAGGTCGCATTTGTGAGCTTCTCATCGCAAATGCGAAGAGAAGCTGGGCCAGCCCATGTTCGCAAATGCGAACAACCTTTCGCATTCGCGAAGTGAGTCTAGGGGAGGGACCTTCACATTTGCGATCAAATGGTTCGCATTTGCGATAGCAGCAGAAATGCGACAGGTTCGCATTTGCGCGATGCCTTTCTCGCATTTGCAATTTTCACAAATGCGAAGCTCAGGTCGCAAATGTGACA
Source organism: Nicotiana tabacum (assembly GCF_000715075.1). Lineage (NCBI taxonomy): Eukaryota > Viridiplantae > Streptophyta > Magnoliopsida > Solanales > Solanaceae > Nicotiana > Nicotiana tabacum. The sequence continues at coordinate 7,912,958 of NC_134091.1, forward strand.
TCTACAGCTGATAAGTTTTGACTTAGACAGGATTTTTCATTCATTCTCCCATTTTTCAAAACCTAAACTTCAAGAGGCGATTTTCCAATGGCTAGTTCTTTCCCAAATCATAGGTAAATGATTATTAGCTCATTTCTTTCAATCTATTACATCTTTTCAAAAGATTCATTCTCGAATCTAGGGTTTTCATGGTGGAATTGAGTGTTTTTGGGCAGAACTTGGGACTTTCGTAATTTGGGGATTTAGACCTCAAATTGAGGTCGGATTCTAAAACCTATTGTATATCTGGGCTCGGGGGTGAATAGGTAATCGGGTTTTGGTCTGAACTTTGAGTTTTGACCAAGCGAGCCCGAGGTTGATTTTTGACTTTTTGGGAAAAATTCTAGGAAACCTATAATTGTATATTGGAATTGTTTTCTTTAGCAATAATTGATATTATTAAGTTAATTATGACTAGATATGAGTGGATTGGAGGTGGATCTAGAGGAAAAACGATAATTGAGGTTTGAGTTTGTTCGTGGAATCGAGGTAAGTGTTGTGTCTAACCGTAGCTTGAGGGATTAGGTACTGATGAGTCTATTTTCTATGTGTTTGATATTGAGTACGAAGTATAGGTAAGGTGACGAGTACCTATGCATTGTCGTCGAGTCATAACATGCGAGATAGTCTTATTCTTGTTACTCTTGTACTCTTTGATCATATATTTCATATTTAGACTTGTTATCCCATGTGTTGAACAACTCTTATCATGTTTTATGAAGTTTGGTACTGATTGAGTATTAACTCAGAGTTGAGACTGGTATTGTGGAATTAAATGTTGAAGTAAGACTGGTTCTTGATATTTCTATCTCCCTATTGTTATTGTTCATTGTTTTGGTATGGGAGAGTGTTAAAGCACGAAGGGTGATACCGTGCAATGCATTCTAAGTGAGTGATAATACACGAAGGGTGATGACGTGCAGTATTCTGTGAGTGATAATGCATGAGTGATAATGTTGTTCCATGTTATGACAGAGTTAATGCACGAAGGGTGATGCCGTGCCATTTCTATTGTTTATTATGCTAAGGACGAGAGTAAAAGCACGAAGGGTGATGTCGTTCACTTGTTTGCTATGTTATTACTTTCGTTGGTGTCAAACATGTTAGTTATTGCGTTTTCTTACTGTACTATTTCAGGATTTGATATTCCCCTCAGCATGTTTCTCCCCCTTACCATTAATATATGCTTAAATTTTCATTTGTTGTTATCTTCTCGTATATGATTTAAATGCACAGGTTCATGTTATTGTCATGTCCTAGTCTTGTCACTACTTCGCCAAAGTTAGGCTCGGCACTTACCAGTACATGAGGTTGGTTGTACTGATACTGCACACTGCACTTTCTGTGCAGATTTCGGTACTGGACCGCGTTAGTCAAGTTGGGTTGCTGCCTTCAGTCCAACAGGAGACCTAAGGTAGATCTACTAGCTTTCATAGACCCTGGAGTCCCCTTTCAGTTATCTTGGTTTCCCTGTTTTATTTTATTTCGAGGACATATGTATTTTCTTCAAACCAATATTTGTAATGACTCTTAGAAGTTCGTGGATTGTGACACCAGATTCTGGGTAGCCATGTATTAGTACTTGGATTTATATGAATTTCCGCACTTCTTACTCTGTTTTGGTTTAATTACTGTTATTTACCGTTTTGGATAATGGTTAGCATATTAAATCTCTATCTGTTGGCTTGCCTTGCATTCTGAAAAGCTAGGCGCTATCACGATCCCGACGGTGGGAAATTCGGGCCGTGATAAGTTGGTATCAGAGCACTAGGTTGCCTAGGTCTTACAATTCACGAACAAGCTAGGTAGAGTCTGAGTGATCAGTACAGAGATGTACGTGCTTATCCCCAAAGGCTACATAGTTTAGGAACAATTATACTATTCTTCTTTGTCATGTGATTTGATCTCTCAATGCTAATTGAACTTCTACTCTTGTTCTTTCGTAGATGGCAAGAACACGTACGACTTCATCAGCTGATCAGCAACTCGAGCCCCCAGTGGCAATTTCTACAAAGGGCAGAGGGCGAGGCCAGGGTCGTGGTAAGGGCAGGGCTCAGCCTAGAGCTCGAGCAACAACACTAGTAACAGAGCTTCAAGTGGAGTTTGATGATGAGGTTTCGGCTCAGATTATTTCGGTAGGGCCAACTCAGGTTTCAGAGGGGTTCATCGCTACCCCGGTACTTCAGGATGCTTTGGTCCATCAAGTAGGCCTTATGGAGAGCGTAGCTCAGACTGACACATTTCCTGTAGAAACAATTGTCTCTTGGGCTGGGGGAAGAGCCTAGACTCCTACTACCTACCCACCGGAGCAGATGCCTCCTCAGTTTCAGACTCCAACAGCTCAGCCAGTGGGAGTAGCTCAACCGGTTATTATGGCTCAGGCCACTGGTGTATCAACTATGTCTTCTGAGGATTTGTTGAGGTTGGACAAGTTCACCAAGCTTTTTTTAATTCATTACAGTGGGGCAGTTTTTGAGGACCCACATGATTATCTTGACCACTTTTATGAGGTGTTGCGGAATATGGGGATAATGGAGACTAATGGGGCCGACTTTGCTGTATTCCAGATGATAGGGTCCGGCAAGAGATGATGGAATGATTTTTTGTTGACTAGACCAGCTGGGTCGCCTGCCTTGACTTGGGACCGGTTCTCTCAGATATTTCTCGAGAAGTTCCTTCCTATCACTCAGAGAGAGAACTACCGCAGGCAGTTTGAGCATATTCAGTAGGGTTCTATGACTGTCACCCAGTACGAGACTAGGTTTTTGATTTGGCTAGTCATGCTCTTCTTATACTTCCTACCAAGAGAGAGAGAGAGAGAGAGAGAGAGAGAGAGAGAGAGGACATTTATTGAGGGACTCACTCAGCCTATCAGATTATAGATTGCTAAGGAGGCAGGGAGCGAGATTTCTTTCCAGGATGCGGCCAATGTGGCCAGGCGAGTTCAGAAGGTTTTAGCTTAGGGGAGTGGTCAGGGGTCTGACAAGAGGCCTTGTCATTCTAGTAGGTTTAGTGCACCTCCGCTCCAGGGCCTCATCTGGTAGGCCTCGTGGCTCTCATATGCAGTATTCCGATCAGCTAGCCTACAGTGCCCAGTAGCACCTATTAGTGCACCTTCGCTCCAGCATTTTCAGGGTGGTTACCTAGGTCGTCAGGGTCAGTTTCAGGGTCAGCAGTCTCAATAGCCTAGGTCTTGTTATACTTGTGACAATCCGAGGCACATTGCTATATTTTGCCCTCGAGCATCGAGCAGTTCTTAGCATCACATTCTCGTACCATAGTTCTGGCACCGGGTGTTCCACCGCCCGCTCAGTCAGCTAGGGGTAGGGGTCGACAGCTAGAGGTCGAGGTCGAGGTATTAGAGGTGGAGGCTAGCCAGTAAGAGGCCGCCCAGGAAGTAGTTCAGAGTGGTTGGGCCCAGCCCCAATGTTATGCTTTCCCAGCCAGGCCTGAGGCTGAGTCATCCGATGCTGTTATCACAAGTACTGTTTCAGTTTTCAATAGAGATGCTTCAGTTCTATTTGATCTAGGGTCTACATACTCCTATGTGTCATATTATTTTGCAACATATTTCTTTGTGTCTCGTGATTCTTTGAGTGCTTCTGTATATGTGTCCACACCGGTGGTGTGTGGTTATTATTAAGGGTCTTGAGACTAGCGTAGATCTCCCACTTCTCGATATAATTGATTTTGATGTCATTTTGGGGATGGATTGGCTGTCACCTTACCATGCTATATTGGACTGTCACACCAAGACCGTGACCCTTGTCGGGGTTGCCTCAATTGGAGTGGACAAGGACTCCTGGTCATTCTACCAGCAGGGTTATCTCTGATATAAAGACTCGACGTATGATCGAGAAAGGGTGTTTGGCTTATTTGGCTTATGTTCGTGTGTCACGACCCAAAATCTAACCATAATCGTGATGACGCCTATCGTGTTACAAGGTAAGCCTACTTTCCAAAATATTACTATTAATTAATTTTAAAGATTAAATAAAATAATACCAACATTTAAATTTCTCATAAACTAAATCAACTCTAAATATAATTAATATAAAAATATGGAAGCTAGCCTCAAACATCGGGGTGTCACTAATTCATGAGCGTCTAAAACTATAAACTAAGATATATAAACTATCTAACTATCCGAAAGAAGAAATGACAAGAGGAGTAACAAGGTCCTGCGGACACTAGTAGCTACCTTGCAATCTCCACAGATAGCCGCCCTGAACTCAACGATCTCCGCGCTCTAACTCACTTGGATCTGCACATAAAGTGCAGGGTGTAGTATGAGTACAACCGACTCAGTAGTAACAGAAATAACTAAGGAACTGAGCAGTAGTGACAAGCTAAGTAAAACAGTCTAATTATTTACTTTCATAATTTAAAAATGAACAAAAATAAACAGGTAAATTCCATAACTCAGTAAATGCGACAAATAAATTTAACAGATAAATGCAGCAAAATCAAAATTAAATGCAACCTCACAGCAATGTCACTCCATCACTCAGCACTCGCACTCAACACTCTGCGCTCACTAGGGTGTGTACAGACTCCGGAGGGGCTCCGAAAGCCCAAGCGCTAAACACGGACAACTCACGTGCCATCATATAAATACCTGGATCCGCACGGTCAACTCACGTGCTACGCAAACAACTCACGTGTTACACGGATAACTCACGTGCTACGCAAACAACTCACATGTTACACGGATAACTCACGTGCTACGCGGACAACTCATGCGCTATGGTATCAATACCTGGAACTGCATACTCAACTCACATGCTAAAAAGAAATTGGAGCTAATTTGTTCAATATGATATCATTTATGCTTGAAGAAACAACGTCGAAACATAAGAAAAACGAACGCAACACAATCCAAACCTATCTGAAACTCACCCGAGGCCATTGGGACCTCAAACAATAATTCCAACAAGTCATATATCACTACCAGAACTTAGTCGAACCTCCGGAACACCCAAAACAACACTAAAATACCAAATCAACCTCGAATTCAAGCCTAAGAACTTCTAAACTTCCAAATTTGCTAACGACGCAAACCTATCAAACCACGTCCGAATGACCTCAAAATTTTCACACACATCACAAATGACACTACGAACCTACTCCAACTTCCGGAATTCCATTATGACCCTGATACCTAATTTTCCGTTGCCGACCAAAATCGTCAAATTTCTAACTTTCGCCAATTCAAGCCTAATTCTACCACGGACCTCCAAATTAAATTTCGAACACACTCCTAAATCTAAAAGCACCCAAAGAAGCTAACCGACTCATAAAAATCCAAATGCAAATTCGATTACTTATAAGTCAATTTCCGGTTGACTTTTCTAACTTAGCTTTCTAACTAAGAGACTAAGTGATCATTTCACTCCAAAACTACTCCGAACCCAAACCTACCAACTCGATACAACTCAATAGAGGTAAACACCACATAAAGAAATAGAAATGGGGGAAATAGGGCTATAACTCTCAGAACGACTGACCGGGTCGTTACATCCTCCCCCTCTTAGACGATCGTTCGTCCTCGAACGAGTCTAAAACATACCTGAAATCACATGATATACCACATAACTGTCTGAAAGAAGAAATGATAAGAGTAGTAATAAGGTCCTGCGGACACTAGCAACTACCTTGCAATTTTCACATATAGACGGCTTGAACTCAACGATCGCCGCGCTCTAACTCACCTGGATCTACACATAAAGTGCAGGGTGTAGTTTGAGTACCATAATTTAGTAGTAACAGAAATAACTATGGAACTGAGCTGTAGTGACGAGCTACGTAAAATAGTCCAATTATTTAATTTCACAATTTAAAAATGAACAAAAATAAACAGGTAAATTCCATAACTCAGTAAATGCCACAAATAAATTTAACAAATAAATGCAGCAACATCAAAAGTAAATGCAACCTCACAGCAATGTCACTCCATCACTCAACACTCGCACCCAGCACTCAACACTCAATACACTTAACACTCTGCGCTCACTGGGGTGTGTACAGACTCCGGAGGGGCTCCCAAAGCCCAAGCGCTAAGCATGGACAACTCACGTGCCATAATATCAATACCTAAATCCGCACGGTCAACTCACGTGCTATGCGGATACTCACGCGCTATGATATCAATACCTGGACCTGTACGGTCAACTCACGTACTATGCGGACAACTCACACTCTATGGTATTAATATCCTCACAACCAGGCCCTCGGCCTTACTCAATCATGTACCTCACTAGCTTCACCATCATCAACAAATAAGTGGACACATCCTACATCAAGTATCACAACATATTAGCAAATAATAGAGACTGAGGTAACCATGTACAAAAATTTCTATGACCGAGTACAAACAACATGAGCATGAATGGAGCCTAAACATGATCTCTGATGTGAAGGCAGACAAGTTCATCAACAAGTAAATGCATAAACACATATAATGGTTATTAGGCCTCACGACCTCACAGGATGGACCAAGTCTTAATCCCTCGAGGTATACACCCACACTCCCGTCACCTAGCGTGAGTATCTCCTCCAAACAATCACATGATATCAAATTCTCTAGGTTTATACCCCTCAAGGCCAGAGTTAAAACTGTTACTTACCTCAACAACATAAAATCCTACTCCGGGATGTCCTCGTCCCTCGACTCGGTCTCCAAAAGCTCTGAATCTAACCATAATCAGAATAATATTATCAACATGGCTAGAGAATCGAATTCCACAATAAAACTATAAAAATAGGCCAAAATCCGAAATCGGACAAAACCCGGCCCCTGGGCCCACATTTCGAAACCAGACAAAAATGAAAGAATAATAAACCTCGTCTTCTCCCAAGTCTAACCATATAAAATTTATCAAAATCGGACTCTATTTGGTTCCTCAAATCCTCACTTAAAACACTCCAAAACTCAAATCCTAACTCCCTCAATTCACTTTGAAACTTTAATCAAATCCCAAAAACGAAGACGGATTCATGAAATATAACCAAAACCGAGTAGAGAACACTTTCCCCAATCCCTATGGCGAAAATCGTCCAAATTCGAGCTTCCCAACTCAAAGTATGATCGAATGAACAAACCCTTATTTTATATATTTTTCTGCCATTTATTTTGCCTCGTTTCTCATGCCTCACAATTTCAAAACTCTCTTTTTATGTCTCCAATGGATTTTTTGTGAAATTCTAGTCAAGTTAGGCTTTTGAATCACTCAATTTGACCTATTAATAAATCAGATATGTTGGTTTTAATATTTGTAAATAGTGCAGATTTTTAAATACGCCGTCAATGGCAATTTCGTAATTAATCTAAAAAAATTTAGCAACCTAATTCTTAGCAAAATGACCATAAAATCCTCATACGATGTCCAAATTCGACGATTCTTTTTGCTACGGGTCTGTAATTACGACATGGATCTAATGCTTCAATCATAACAGAAATCGAAGCTCATTTGTCTAATATGATATCATTTATGCTTGAAGAAATAGCGTCGAAACATAAGAAACACAAGCGCAACACAACCCAAACCTATCTGAAGCTCACCCGAGGCCCTCAGGACCTCAATCAACAATTTCAACAAGTCCTATATCAGTACCCGAACTTAGTCGAACCTCCGGTACACCCAAAACAACACCAAAACACCAAATCAACCTCGAGTTCAAGCCTAAGAACTTCTAAACTTCCAAATACGCCAACGATGCCGAAACCTATCAAACCACGTCCGAATGACCTCAAATTCCACACACGTCACAAATGACACTACGAACCTACTCCAACTTCCGGAATTCCATTCCGACCCCGATACCTAATTTTTCGTTGCTGACCAAAATCGCAAAATTTCTAACTTTTTCTAATTCAAGCCTAATTCTACCACGGACCTCCAAATTACATTCCGGACACACTCCTAAGTCTAAAATCACCCAATGAAACTAATCGAATCATAAAAATCGAAATCCGAATTAGATTACTCAAGTCAACTTCCAGTTGACTTTTCTAACTTAGCTTTCTAACTAAGAGACTAAGTGAACATTTCACTCCAAAAATACTCTGAACCCAAACCTACCAACTCAATACAACTCGACACAGCTGAACAACACATAAGGAAACAGAAATAGGGGAAACCGGGCTATAACTCTCAGAACAATTGACTGGGTCGTTCATCCTCCCCCTTTTAAACAAATGTTCGTCCTCGAACGAGTCTAAAATATACCTGAAATCTCATGATATACCACATAATTCAAATACTCACAATGATGATTTCTAATCATAGTAGTTGCCCAAAACAACCAAACGCTAGTAATAAACCTCTTATCAGACATAGCCTGAACAAGCTATATCAAGTCAAAAATCAAACACCCATAAGTCCTTGCTACATCTCAAGTAACACTTCTCGCCACATTCGATCAATCCGAACACAATCTCGCATTAAAATCATACTCACCACATAGCCATCAAATCACAAATCCCACTAATAGGGACACCAATGAACATATAAGCACGTGCTCACACAATTGAAATTTGTATTCCAGCTACAGACAAAGCCCAGCCTCAAGTCCCCCAAACTAGCCCAACATCAACACACAGAAATCACATATTACACCTCATCCAGGGAATCCCAATCCGTCGATGCACAACTGATACCGAGCGCTCATGTGCGCATACGAATGCGTGATAGGAATTCAAAGAGTTACACTTTAGGCTGAATCAATACCACACGACAAGAGTTCAAAAAGGTGAAGTTTTCTTAAAGGTTCTGCAGCCTCTCGAAGATAAGTACAGACGTCTCCGTACTGATCTGCAAGACTCTACTAAACTCGCTCATGACTCGTGAGACCTATGTAACCTAGGCTCTAATACCAAATTATCACGACCCAAAATCTAACTATGGTCGTGATGGCGCCTATCATGTTACAAGGAAAGCCTACTTCCTAAAATATTACTACTAATTAATTTAAGGATTTAATAAAACAATACCAACACTTAAATTTTTCATAAACTAAATCAACTCTAAATATAATTAATATAAATATATGGAAGCTAGCCCCAAACATTGGGGTGTCACTAAGTCATGAGTGTCTAAAACTATAAACTAAGATATATAAATTGTCTAACTGTTCGAAAGAAGAAATGACAAGAGGAGTAACAAGGTCCTGCGGACACTAGAAGCTACCTTGCAATCTCCACAAATAGCTGGCCTGAAATCAACGATTGCCGCGCTCTAACTCACCTGGATCTGCACATAAAGTGCAGGGTCTAGTATGAGTTCGACCGACTCAGTAGTAACAGAAATAACTAAGGAACTGAGAAGTAGTGACGAGCTAAGTAACAGTCCAATTATTTATTTTCACAATTTAAAATGAAAAAAAATACACAGATAAATTCCATAACACAGTAAATGCCATAAAGAAATTTAACAGATAAATGCAGCAACATCAAAAGTAAATGCAACCTCACAGCAATGTCACTCCATCTCTCAGCACTCGCACTCAGCAGTCAACACTCAATACACTTAACACTCTGCGCTCAGTGGGGGTGTGTACAGACTCCGGAGAGGCTCCTAAAGCCCAAGCGCTAAGCACATACAACTCACGTGCCATCATATCAATACCTGGATCTGCACGGTCAACTCACGTGCTACGCGGACAACTCATGCGCTATGGTATCAATACCTGGACCCGCACAGTCAACTAACATGCTACGCAGATAATTCACGCTCTATGGTATTAATATCCTGACAACCAGGCCCCTCGGCCTTACTCAATCATGTACCTCACTAGCCTCACCATCATCAACAAATAAGGGGACACAACCTACATCAAGTATCATAGAATATTAGCAAATAATAGAGACCGAGTTTAAATTGTACAATAATTTCTATGACCGAGTACAAACAACGTGAGCATGAATGAAGCCTAAACATGATCTCTAACGTAAAGGCAGACAAGTTCACCAACAAGTAAATGCATAGACATAGATAATGGTTATTAGGCCTCACAGGCTCACAGGACGAACCAAGTCTAAATCCCTCGAGGTATAAATCCACACGCACATCACCTAGCGTGGGTATCACCTCCAAACAATCACATGATATCAAATTCTTCGGGTTTATACCCTCAAGGCCAGAGCTAAAACTGTTACTTACCTCAACAACATAAAATCCTTCTTGGGGATGTCCTCTTCCCTCGACTCGGTCTCCAAAAGCTCCAAATCTAACCATAATAAGACTAATATTATCAACATGTCTAGAGAATAGAATTCCACAATAAAAACTACAAAAATAGGCCAAAAATCCAAAACCGGCCAAAACCCGACCCCCGATCCCACGTATCAAAACCAGTCAAAAATGATAGAATAATAAACCTCGTCTTCTCCCGAGTCTAACCATACAAAATTTATCAAAATCGGACTCCGTTTGGTCCCTCAAATCATCACTTAAAACTCTCCAAAACTCAAACCCTAACTCCCTCAATTTTACTTTGAATTCATCAATCAAATCCCAAAAATGAAGATAGATTCATAAATATAACCAAAACCGGATAGAGAACAATTACCCCAATTGTTATGATAAAAAATTACCTACAAAATTGTCCAAATCCGAGCTCTCTAACTCAAAATATGACCGAATGAACAAATCCTTATTTTATATATTTTTGTGCCAGTTATTCTGCCCTGTTTCTCATGCCAAACAATCCCGAAACTCACTTTTTATGCCTCCAATAGATTTCTTGTGATATTCTAGTCAAGTTAGGCTTTTGAATCACTCAATTTGACCTTATAATGAATGAGATATGTTGGTTTCAATATTTGCAAATAGTGCAGATTCTTAAATACGCCGTCAGTGGCAATTTTGTAATTAATCTGAAAAATCTAGCAATCTAATTCTTAGTAAAATGACCATAAAATCCTCATACAATGTCCAAATTCGATGATTCTTTTTGCTACGGGCCCATAATTACGATACAAATCTAATTCTTCAACCAAAAAAGAAATCGGGGCTCATTTGTTCAAAATGATATCGTTTATGCTTGAAGAAACGTCGTCGAAACATAAGAAAAACGAATACAACACAACCAAAACCTATCCGAAACTCACCCGAAGCCCTCGGGACCTCAACCAATAATTTCAACAAGTCATATATTACTACACGAACTTAGTCGAACCTCCAAAACACCCAAAACAACAATTAAACACCAAATCAATCTCAAATTCAAGCCTAAGAACTTCTAATCTTTCAAATTCGCCAACGACTCCAAAACCTATCAAACCACGTCCGAATGACCTCAAATTTTGCACATACATCACAAATGACACTACGAACCTACTCCAACTTCTTAAGTTTCATTCCGACCCCGATACCTAATTTTTCATTGCTAACCAAAATCGTCATATTTCTAACTTTCGCCAATTCAAGCCTAATTCTACCACATACCTCCAAATTACATTCCGGACACACGCCTGAGTCTAAAATCACCCAATAAAGCTAACCGAATCATAAAAATCCAAATTCGAATTCGATTACTCATAAGTCAACTTCCAGTTTACTTTTCTAACTTAATTTTCTAACTAAGAGAGTAAGTGATTATTTCACTCCAAAACTACTCAGAACTCAAACCTACCAACTCGATACAAGTAAACACATTTGAACAACACATAAAAAATAAAAATGGGGGAAATAGGGCTATAACTCTCAGAACAACTGACTGGGTTGTTGCATCGTGATACTAGTGCGGAGGTTCCTTCCATGGATTTTGTACCAGTTGTTTGTGAGTTTCCAGAGGTATTTCCTATAGACCTTCAGGGGATGCCACCCGATAGGGATATTACCTTTTACATTGATTTGGCTCCGGGCACTCAACTCATTTATATTCTATCGTACTGCATGGCCCCGCCAGAGTTGAAAGAATTGGAGGAGCAGTTTTAGGATTTGCTCGATAAGGGCTTTATTAGACCTAGTGTCTCGCCCTGGGGTGCACTGGTGTTATTTGTAAAGATGGAGGATGGGTCCATGAGGATGTGCACAGACTATCGATAGTTGAACAAAGTCACCATCAAGAACAAGTATACATCACCGATGATTGATGACTTGTTTGATCAGCTTCAAGGAGCCAAGGTGTTTTCAAAGATCGATTTGAGGAATGGCTACCATCAGTTGAGGATTAGGGCATCCGATGTCCCTAAGACAGTTTTTTGCACTCGGTATAGGCATTATGAGTTTCTAGTGATGTTATTTGGGTTGACAAATTCCCCAACAGTATTTATAGATTTGATGAACCGGGTATTCAAGCCCTATTTGAATTCCTTTGTGATTGTTTTTAATGATGATATCTTGATCTACTCCCGCAGTCTAGAGGAGCATGAGCAACATCTTCGGATCGTTCTTCAGACTCTGAAAGACAACCAGTTATACTAAGTTTTCAAAATGTGAGTTTTGGTTGAGTTTAGTTGAATTCTTGGGTCACATTGCATTAGAATAGGGTATTCAAGTGGATCCTAAGAAGATTGAGGCAGTCAAAGATTGTCCTAGACTCACATCAGCTACAGAGATCTAGAGTTTCTTGGGTTTGGCAGGTTATTACCGTCGATTTATGGCGGTGTTTTTATATATAGCAGCCACGATGACTATATTGACCCAGAAGGATGCCCCGTTCCAGTGGTCGGACGAGTGTGAGGTGAGCTTTCAGAAGCTCAAGATTGCTTTGACTACAACGCAGGTGTTAGTGTTGCCCACAGATTCAGGGCCTTATACAGTATATTGTGACACATCTCGTATTGAACTTGGTGCGGTATTAATGTAGGGAAGCAAGGTTATTGCATATACTTCACGACAATTGAAGATTCACGAGAAGAATTATCCAGTTCATGACTTGAAACTAGCAGCCATTGTTCACGTGTTGAAGATTTGGAGGCACTATTTATATGGCATGTCGTGTGAGGTGTTCATGGATCATAAGAGTTTGCAGTATTTGTTCAAGCAGAAGGAGATCAATTAGAGGCAGAGGAGATGGTTGGAGCTATTGAAAGACTATGATATCACCATCTTGTATTATCTCGGGAAGGCTAATGAGGTGACTAATGCTTTGAGTAGGAAGTCAGCTAGTATGGGCAGCCTTGCGTATATTCCAGTAGGTAAGAGACCATTTGTTTTAGATGTTCAGGCTTTGGCCAATCAGTTCGTGAGGTTGGATATTTCTGAGCCTAGTCGTGTTCTAGTTTGTACAGTCGCTCGGTCTTTGTTGTTTGAGCGTATTAGGGAGCAGTAGTATGATGATCCTTATTTGCTTGTCCTTAGGGATACAGTGTGGCATGGTGATGCCAAGCAGGTTACGGTTGGAGATGATGAAGTTTTGAGGATGCAGGTTAGAGTTTGTATGCCTAATGTGGATGGACTTTGTGAGTTGTTCCTGGAGGAGTCTTATAGTTCCATGTATTCTATTCATCCGAGCACCGCTAAGATGTATCAGGACTTGTGGCAGCATTATTGGTGGAGGAGGATAAAGAAAGATATTAATGCGTATGTAGCTCGGTGTTTGAATTGTCAGCAGGTAAAGTATGAGCATCAGAGACCTGGTGGTTTGCTTCAGAAGATTGAGACTCCTGAGTGGAAGTGGGAGAGTATTGCTATGGATTTCGTTGTTGGACTCCCTCGAACACAGAGGAAGTTCGATGTTGTATGGGTTATTGTGGATTGGCTGATCAAGTCAGCCCATTTCATTCCCGTGGTAGTTTTCTATTCTTCGGAGCGGTTGGCAGAGATATATATATCCGTGAGATAGTTCATCTTCATGGTGTGCCAGAGTCAATCATTTCAGATCGAGGTATGTAGTTTAACTTGCATTTCTGGAGGGCAGTACATTGTGAGTTGGGTAGGCGGGTCGAATTGAGCACAACGTTTCATCCTCAGACGGGCGGGCAGTCCGAGCATACTATTCAAATTTTGAAGGATATGCTCCACGCCTGTGTTATTGACTTTGGAGGTTCTTGGGATCAGCTCTTGCCATTAGCGGAGTTTTCCTACAATAACAGTTATCAGTCGAGCATCTAGATGGCTCCCTATAAGGCATTATATGGTAGACGGTGTCGATAGCCGATTGGGTGGTTTGAGCCGGGGGAGGCTCGGTTATTAGGTACAGATTTAGTGCAGGATGCCTTGGACAAGGTTAATATCATTCAAGATAGATTTTTACAGCTCAGTACAGGCAAAAGAGTTATGCCGATCGTAAGGTTCGTGATGTGGCATTCATGGTCGGAGAGAAAGTGTATCTTCGGGTGTCACCCATGAAGGGTGTGATGCGGTTTGGGAAGAAGGGAAAGTTAAGTCCTAGGTTTATCAGGCCTTTTGAGATCCTTGATCAAGTGGGGAAGATGGCCTATAGACTCGCGTTGCCACTAGGCTTATCAACGATACATCTAGTGTTTCATGTGTCCATACTTCAAAAGTGCGATCCACCCCACATGTTAGATTTCAGCACTATCCAATTAGACAATTATTTGACCTACGAGGAGGAGCTGGTAGCCATTCTAGACCGGCAGGTTCGTCAGTTGAAATCGAAGAGTTGTCCTTCGGTTCGTGTACAGTGGAGAGGTCATCCTATTGAGGCAGCTACCTGGGAGTTCGGGTTCGATATGCAGAGCAGATATCCCCATATTTTCGCTAGCTCAAGTACTTTGGAACCCAATTCGGGGTTCCAAGGCCTTGAAAACCTCATCTTATTTCTCCCCAGTTTGCGTGTGCAGTCCGGTCGCATTTCTAGAAAGTCTTTAAGTGAAAATTTGATAAAATAATAAGTTTTGCCTTTTAAATTTGAGAACAACTCTTTGCATTTGTGAAGTGAGTGTGGGGGAGGGACCTTCGCATTTGCAACTAAATGGTTCGAATTTGCTACATCAGCAGAAATGCGACAGGTTCGCATTTGCGATGCCTTTCTCGCATTTGCGAGCTTTGCAAATGCAAAGCTCAGGTCGCAAATGCGACATCTGCAACTGATAAGTTTGGAGTTAGACGGGATCTTTCAAAACCTAAACTTCAAGAGGTGATTTTCCAAGGGCTAGTTTATCCAAATCGTAGGTAAATGATTCTTAACTCATTTCTTTCAATCTATTACATCTTTTCACAAGATTTCATCCTAGAATCTAGGGTTTTCATGGTGGAATTGGGTGTTTTTTGGGTAGAACTTGGGAATTTCAAAATTCGGGGATTTAGACCTCAAATTGAGGCTCGAGGGGTGAATGGGTAATCGGATTTTGGTTCGATTTTCGAGTTTTGACCAAGCGGGTCTGGGATTGATTTTTGACTTTTTGGAAAAAATGCTAGGAAACCTATAATTGTGTATTGGAATTGATTTATTTAGCAATAATTGATATTATTAAGTTAATTATGACTAGATACGAGTGGATTGGAGGTGGAATCTAAAGGAAAAACAATAATTGAGGCTTGAGTTTGGCCGTAGAATCGAGGTGAGTGTTGTAGATATCCTTAGCTTGAGGGATTAGGTACTGTTTAGTCTATTTGCTATGTGTTTGATATTGAGTACAACGTATAGGTTAGGTGACGAGTACCTATGCGTTGTCGTCGAGTCATATCATGCGAGATAGTCTTATTCTTATAACTGTTGTACTCTTTGATCATATATGTCATGTTTAGACTTGTTATTCCATGTGTTGAACAACTCTTATCATGTTTTACGAAGTTTGGTACTGATTTAGTATTAACTCAGAGTTGAGACTAGTATTGTGGAATTAAATGTTGACGTAAGACTGGTTCTTGATATTTCTATCTCCGTGTTGTTATTATTCATTGTTTTGGTGAGGGAGAGTGTTAAAGCACTAAGGGTGATGTCGTGTAACCCATTTAAAAGTGAGTAATAATGCACGAAGGGTGATGCCGTGTTGTATCCTGTGAGTGATAATACACGAAGGGTGATGTCGTGCCATATTATGAGAGAGTTAATGCACGAAGGGTGATGTCGTGCCGTTTATATTATTTCTTATGGTAAGGCATGAGTAAAAGAAGGAAGGATGATGTCGTGCTTTTGTTTTCTATGTTATTACTTTCGTTGGTGTTAAGCATGTTATTTACTGCGTTTCCTTACTATACTATTTCAGGATTTTATATTCCCCTCAAAATGTTTCTCCCCCTTCCCGTTAATATTTGCTTAAATTTCTATTTGTTGTTATCTTCCCATATATGATTTAACTGCATAGGTTCATGTTATTGTCGTGTCCTAGTCTTGTCATTACTTCATCGAGGTTAGGCTCGGCACATACCAATACATGGAGTCGGTTGTACTGATACTACAATTTGCACTTTCTATGCAGATTTCGGTACTGGACTGCGTTGATCAGAGTTGGGTTGCTGCCTTCAGTTCAACAGGAGACCCAAGGTAGATCTGCTGGCATTCACAGACCCTAGAGTCCCCTTCCAGTTATCCTGGTTTCCCTATTTTCTTTTATTTCGAGAACAGATGTACTTTCTTCAATCCAGTATTTGTAGTGACTCTTAGAAGTTCGTGGATTGTGACACCAGATTCTGGGTAGCCATGTATTAGTACTTAGATTATTATGAATTTTCGCACTTCTTACTCTGTTTTGGTTTAATTACTGTTATTTACTATTTTGGATAATGGTTAGCATATTAAATCTCTATCTGTTAGCTTGCCTAGCATTCTGAAAAGTTAGGCTCCATCAAGATCCCGACGATGGGAAATCCGGGTCGTGACACCTCCGCAACGGGTGAGGATGATGGCTTCAAATAAATGCTTTAGATATTTATGACTAATAAATGAGATAAGCACAAAAATTAAGTAATAGTAATACAAACTAACCAAATCCGGTGGAAGATCCTCAACATCCCTCGGTGAATATGAGCCTTAACTAATTCGATGCCCTCTATCCACATCTTGTACCGGACGAGCATCACAACTAATTCGATGCCCTCTATCCCAGTCATGTGAGATAAAGTCTGTGCCGACAATCGACAATGGAGCTGACGGGGTCACCTGCAAAGTCCCTGAAGTAAGCCCTGTAGACATGTAATTTTGACCCTCCCCAAGATTTTACATTTTTAGTGTTTAAATAGTTTGTTTAGGTCTAATATAGCTATTTTAACTAGTTTTGACCCTTTTACTTTATTTTATCACATAAAAGAATTGCAAATATTCGCTCTTGTTTAGCTAATTGATATTTTATTTAGTTACTTTTAGTTTATCTACCTTTCATAAAATTAAAAAATATATACAAAATAATTTCACTTTTAGTATTTAAATTTATTCTAGTAATTTATTTTAATTAGGAATGATTTCACAATTTTATAGTTATTATTGTAGGAATAAATATTTTTAGTCTAGTAGAGTTAAATGGCCACTTTAAAGGTAAAGTTTTTCCAAAATTCGACCCAATTCGGATCTAGCCCATTTGCCCATTCCCCTCTTATATCTTAATTAAAAACTAACCGTTGTCAAAAAGACCCTTGAGCCGTTTCTACCATCTTAAAAACCTTACACACCCTAAGCTTCCTCTTCATCACAAAAAACACCATAGCAGCAACTCCTTCTCCAAAAAAACATCAGCAGCAACACACAATGACCTAGAGATAGCTACCTCCCCTAACTCATATACACATCTACCGCACCCCTACTTCCCTGGACCACGCCGACGACCACTCTCAAACCCCCCATATCGATTATATCTGGATGATTTGACTTGAAATCTCCATGTTTGGCCGAACTCCAACAATCTCTCCTTGTTCTATGCCACAGCTTCCTCATTTATTCGCACCGCTGCTCGTCGCCGTGGAAATAGCGGTGTGTGTGTTCGATTTTTTGATTTTTGCCAGAATTTCAGATTCGACTATTTTTTTTTACTTTTCAGAGAGTTTCGAGGCTGAAGAGTCGAGGTCTGTTTGTGTTTTATCGACTTCCGGCAAGCTCCGAAGTCAAAGTTCCATTGGTCTTGGTCGCGTCCCCATCCGATTCTGGAGCTGCAAATCAGCTAAGCTCAGATTCATTTCTAGAGAGGCTTGTTTTCTGTTTATTTTGGTTCTATTGTAATCATGTATTACTTTTGACTGGAATGATGCAAATATTATGTTCCGTTGAATGAAGATTATATGAGCTCGCCTCTATTTAAATTTGTTTCAAATTCTATAGTTGTGTAGATGTTTACCTTGTTTAAATGCTATATTGCTATTTGAAATGTCTATTCATGGTGTGAGATGCCTATCAAGAATTTTATTTATTAAATTATTGTCAAGATGAAAAGGAATCACGTTCGCAGTTGGTAAAAATGTTGCATCACTTTGCTTGGACATCATGTGTAAATTATGTCAGTAATGATTCTACCAAATGAAGGTTTAGGCTCATGAGGATTTGATTTGTTAAGTTGGTTTGCCTTGTTTAAAGCATCAATCTGTTGTAGTTAGTTCGACCTGAAGTAATCGAGTTAGCATGTAGTTGAAGAAAGAGTGTTAGTTCATAAAATTTCTTGTTAATTGTAAACAAATTTCGAATGTCAGTCTTTATAAATAATTTTGTATCGTGTTGAAATTTGAAAATCATATATTAGTGTTTGCCATATAACTCGTTAGTTCCATGTTGTGCTGGGTGATTGGAGTTTGGAAGAAAGTCTAATGACAACAACAACAACAACAACAACCCAGTATAATCCCACAAGTGGGGTCTGAGGAGGGTAATATGTACGCAGACCTTATCTCTACCACGAGGGGCAGAGAGGCTGTTTCCAGGAGACCCTCGGCTCAAAGGGGAAACAAGAAACATTATATTAGTACTATCAATAGACTCATAATAAAACAACATAAAATACCATAAAATCCATAACATAACATAAATACCATAAAATAACAAAGTGTCAGCAATATAAGAGATATAGGAAATACGAGAAAGATGTAAGGTATTAATACACAACAGATAAAGCCCGTCATCAGTAGTTGATCAATAACATCCTAAGACTAATTCCTAACTGGCTAGTCTCACTCTAGTGCGCTGTAGTAAAGACATCACAATTTCCCCTAACCTACAACCTTAATGCTCGATCTCCACAATTCCCTGTTTAGGGCCATGTCCTCAGTAACCCTAAGTCGCGCCATATCCTGCCTGATCACCTCTCCCCAATACTTCTTAGGTCTCCCTCTACCTCTCCTCGTACCCACCACCGCCAGTCGTTCACACCTTCTCACCGGTGCATCAGTGTTCCTCCTCTGAATGTGCCCGAACCATTTGAGTCTTGCTTCCCGCATCTTGTCCTCCATGGGGGCCACACCCACCTTCTCTCGAATATCTTCATTTCTAATCTTATCCTTCCTTGTATGCCCGCACATCCACCTCAACATCCTCATCTTTGCAACTTTCATCCTCTGGATGTGTGAGATCTTCACCGGTCAACACTCGGTCCCATACAACATAGCAGGCCTAACCACTGCCCTATAAAATTTACCTTTCAGTAACAATGACACTTTCTTGTCACACAGGACTCCCGTCGTTAACCTCCATTTCATCCACCCCACCCCTATACGGTGTGTGACATCCTCGTCGATCTCCCGGACCCCTGAATAAACGACCCCAGGTACTTGAAACTACCCCTATTAGGGATGACTTGAGAATCAAGCCTCACTTCCACTCCCGCTTCCGTCGGCTCTGTCCCAAATTTGCACTCAAGGTATTCCGTCTTCGTCCTGCTCAACCTGAAACCTTTGGACTCAAGGGTATGTCTCCAAACCTCTAACCTCTCGCTGACGCCGCGTCGTGTCTCGTCGATTAGGACTATGTCATCAGCAAATAGCATGCACCATGGCACCTCTCCTTGAATATGATGCGTTATAGCATCCATCACCAGGGCAAATAGGAAAGGGCTGAACGCAGGCCCTTGGTGCAACCCCGTAATAACCGGAAAATAATCGGAATCGCCTCCTGCTGTCCCAACCCGAGTCTTAGCTCCATCATACATGTCCTTAATCGCCCTAATGTAGGCAACCGGGACCCCTTTAGCCTCTAAGCATCTCCATAAGACCTCCCTAGGAACTCTGTCGTACGCTTTCTCTAGGTCAATAAACACCATGTGGAGATCCTTTTTCTTATCCCTGTATTGTTTCACCATCCTCCTAATAAGGTGGATAACTTCTGTGGTAGATCGCCCCAGCATGAACCCGAACTGGTTGTCTGAAATAGACACCGTCCTTCGCACTCTCATTTCTACCACTCTCTCCCAGACTTTGATGGTATGACTTAGTAATTTAATAACCCTATAGTTGTTACAGATCTGGATATCGCCTTTGTTCTTATACAACGGGACCATTGTACTCCACCTCCACTTTACGGGCATCCTATTAGTCTTGGATATAACATTAAGCAACTTAGTAAGCCATTCCAAGCCTGCTCTACCCACACACCTCCAAAGCTCAACCGGAATTTCATCTGGACCGGTAGCTCTGCCCCTTCTCATCTTACGCATTGCCTCCACGACCTCATCGACCTCAATGTCCCGACAATCACTTAGTTCATGGGGGCTGTCGGCATTCCTCAATTCACAACAAAACTTTGCCATCCTGATCCCCTTCCTCATTTAGAAGTTTATGAAAGTAGGTATGTCCTCTCCTCTTAATCTGGTCATCCCCCAACAAAACTTTGCCATCCTCATCTTTTATGCACCTCACTTGGTCCAAATCCCGAGTCGTCCTCTCTCTCACCTTAGCGAGTCAGAGTAACTTCTTCTCCCCGCCTTTGTTCCCTAGTTCCTCATACAAACGAGCAAAAGCTGTCGTCTTTGCCTCCGTCACTGCCATCTTTGCCTCCTTCCTAGCTACCATATATTTCGCAATCGCTCTCTTCTCCTCCTCTCCAGTGCTCCCCACTAACCGCAGGTAAGCCACCTTCTTCGCTTCCACTTTACCTTGTACAACTGCATTCCATCACCAGTCTCCTTTGTGGCCACCGGTGCGTCTTGAAGATACCCCTAACACCTCTCTCGCTGAATGCTCTGAAAATTATTGGGCCTGTTAATAGGCCCAAACACGGTTTTTGTTACCATCAACTTCATGCCTTTATTGTCGGACCCCAGTAATGGGTTCAAACATATTTCAAGAGTTTACATTGTTAGTGTCAAAATTCTACATTTTATTTCTCTAAATACAATTTTGCTCACAGATGATTCCACAATAAATCATTTCAGAACTTTGGCCTCACAATAATCTCAAATTAGTTTAATTAGAAAAATAATATCGATAAACATCGTAGCTTCCTTTAGGCGTGATTAATAAATCATCGCGACTGTGGGTACGGCTCCTGTGACATGGTTTGGATACGTAATTCCCAAAGTCGGGTGCATATTTCATGTGACCCGACCCCAACTTCGAATATTAATAAAATACGTGTGTTGCAGATTGTGGGTATGGTTCCCGTGACACGATTCGCAACATGTAGAAAAATAAACAAGTGTACGATAATCGTAACTTATTCCAGAAATAAATCCATAAATAATTAAAAGTGGTTGAAAAGCTAAAAGTGCACATTAAGTATAAAATATGTAATTAATCAGATAAGGCCAATTAATAATAGTTGAACGACCGTGCTAAAACCATGAAACCCAGGAATGCCTAATAACTTCTCCCACGTTAACATAATTCCTTACCCGAATTTTTGTGTTTTGCGGACTGTAAAACAGAGTCAAACTTCTTCGATTTGGGATTTTAAACTGGTGACTTGGGACACCATAAATTATCCCAAGTGGAGACTCTAAATTTGAATAAATAATCCCGTTTTGGTTTTGTTACCTTAATTGGAAAAACTCCTCTATACCCTTCCGAGTAGAAAAAGGAGGTGTGGCAACTCTGGTGTGATGAACTGGCCGGTCGTCTTAAGAATTTATAGTCCGATACCCTATTAACTGCCTTCCTTGAGTTTATTTCTGCTATTTTGATTTGCCGGGATGAACGATTTTGAATTTCGGAGAGTTTTGGGACACTTAGTTACTAAATGAGAGCTTAAGTATTGGAAAGTTGACTGTAGTCAGAACACTGTGAAGATGGAATCAGAATGGAAATCTGATGGTTCCGTTAGCTCCATTCGGTGAATTCGGGCTTAGAGGCGTGTTCGGATTGTGTTTTGGAGGTTCGTAGCTAATTTAGGCTTGAAATGCCGAAAGTTGAATTTTTGAAGTTTCTGGTCCGATAGTGAGATTTTGATCCAAGGGTCAGAATGAAATTCCGGAAGTTGGAGTACCTCCGTAGTATTGAATGTGACGTGTGTGCAAAATTTCAGGTCATTCGGACGAAGTCTGCTAGACTTTTTGATCGAAATCGTATTTTGAGAAAATTTGGAGTTCTTAGGCTTAAATCCTTGGTTAATTTGAAGTTTCGATGTTTTTTAGGTGTTTTAATTATTGGCAAAAGTTTGGGTAGTGTTTTGTGACTTGTTGGTGCCTTTAGTTGAGGTCCCGGAGGCCTCGGGATGAATTTGGATGGTTGACGGAAAGATTTTGGAGTTTAAGTTGTAGCTTCAGCTGCTGGTGCTGTCATAACCGCATATGCGGTTTGGGTTCCGCTGGTGCGGCGCCGCAAAAGCGGCTCAGCGATCGTAGGAGCGGAGTTGTGGAGTAGCAGCAGGTTCCGCAGATGCGGGTGGTTAACCGCAGAAACGGTACCGCACCTGTGGACGGTAAATCGTAGGTGCGACAGTTGAACCTTAAGTGTAAGTCGCAGATGCGACCCATTATTCTGCACATGCGGGACCACAGAAGCGGTCCCAAGGCCGCAGATGCGTAAACTTCTGGGAAGATTATTTTAAAAGGGGTTCCGCGACTTTGGGGTTTATTTCAACATTTTTATCATGGCTTGGGAGATTTTGGGACGATTTGAAAGAGAGATTTCAAGGGAACTTCATTGAGGTAAGGAATTTGGACCTAAAACTCGTTCCTATGCTATTATTCCATGGATTAGAGCTAGAAATCATGGAAATTAAGGGTGAAAATTTGGGGAAACTAGGGCTTAATATTGGAGACCTTTGAGTAATGATTTGAGGGACTATTTGAGGTCTGATTTTGGTAACTTTGGTATAAATTTTACCTGATTCGCATATTAGCTTAGAATTAATTTGTAGAATCAGTTACTTGAAGTGTTACTTACATTATGCAATTGAATTGAATAGATTTGGGTCATCTGGAGTCGAGTACTCGTGGCAAGAGCGTGGTTTTGGATTGATTATTGAGTCGGTTCAAGGTAAGTGGCTTGTCTAACCTTGTGTGGGGGACCTTCCCCTTAGGATTCAGTATATTTGATATTTGAAATGCCTTGTGCGTGAGGTGACGAGTGCGTACTTAAGCTAATCTTTGGAAATCTGGTTTTCTTTACGTAATTTAAATTGTGTTCATTTTCTTGTTTCATTTTAGATGCAATCTAAACCTCCTGTTAGCTTAGAAAGAGTATGCCTAATTGACTTAACAGTTTATTTGCTTAACATGCCTTAATTGCATTACATGAAGCATGTTAGGCTAGAATTAACTATTTACTTGGTATGGAATTAGCATTAAATTGAGTATTCTTGTGTTTCTTCTGTGTGTATTTAAATTGGGACTACGGGACGGCATCCCGGGAGATCCACTGTACAAAATTATGATATGGACTGAGGTGTGGGATACCAAGAGATACCTGGCACGTATATTGAGGATACCAAGAGATCCTCGGGATACCAAGAGATCCCTTGTATACATAGAGGATACCCAGAGATCCTCGGGATACCAAGAGATCCCCCGGTTATCATCCTTGCTATGAGTGGTATTTCCTCGCGGTTTGTCTTAATCTCTGTTTTTGTTATTGTACTCTTATTATCCTGTATAGATTCTTACTGTAGATTCTCAATTGTATTGCTTATCTTATCCTGTCATCTTATTATTTATTTAATTAATCTCATTAGGGCCTTGACCTTCCTAGTCACTACTCGACCGAGGTTAGGTTTGCCACTTACTGAGTACCGCTGTGGAGTACTTATGCCACTTCTGCGCATGTTTTTCATGTGCAGATCCAGGTATCGCTACTCAAGCCTACCATCCGTGAGGGAGGCGATTGCTTAAAGACTTCGAGGTACATCTGCCACGTCTGCAGACCGAGAAGTCCCTTTATATTACTGCTTTTAGTATTTAGCCTTTCTGTATTTTTCGCTCTTATTAGACATTTCGGAGTTAGAGCTATGTAATATTTTTCTTAGCTTGTGATTCGTGGGTTTCCAGGTCATGAATCTACGTATTGGTATTGAGAGTTAAACATGGTGTATGCCGGGCAACACCTTTAAAACACTGTTATTACTTTAGTTTCTATTTTAAACTATTTTACTTCCACAAATTTTGGTTTTTCTTCCGCAACTTAGGCTTACCTAGTCATAGATACTAGGTGCTGACATGATGGTTCATGGAGGGCGAACTGGGGTCGTGACATCTGGCGAGTCTGCTGGGGATAAGAACCTAGAATCTCTTGTTCAGAGTTCAGAATTCGAGCATAGAATAGCTGTTATAGATGACTTTTATTTATTATGTGATTTTTATTACATGTTTGAGCCTAATGTGCTAAATACCGCTTTTTACCGCTTTAATATTGTTTGAACTGTATATAAACTGTTATGAAACCCTTCTTCTCTCTGAGTCTTCTAAATATTCTGGGAAGTGTACGCCGGCGTAACTTCTTTTCTGTTAGAGTCATACCCTAATTTAGAACGAGAATCAAATCAGTTATAAAGTCGGATGGCCTTTTGGTTACCGGTACGTTTCCCTCCGGCTCGAGTTGTCTGCTCGGGTAAGCCAGCTATAGAACAATACACCCAGGTTTTTCAAAACCTAGAATAACATAGTTTCATGCCGGATCCCTAGTAGGGACGCTTGTTTTCATCACGTGCATTTGAATTTTGGTACTCAACACAGGGGTTGGGTCCGTCTAGGACAGGTGTACCCGAAATAAAAGACCATCCTGATGGATCTTTACGTACTATTTGTGCATTTATTTGTTTCGGCATGCATGTTGATCGGCTTTTAGATTAGGGAAGAAAAATCAAAGGAAAACCAAGATTGAGGTAGGAGAGAGAAAATCATCCATTTCCAAAAAAAAACTTGGTGTACAAATATCCCAAAATTCTGTGGAAATTTTGAGAAAAAAAGTAGAAAAGGAAAATTTATTTCAAAAGAAGTCATATTTACCGTTATGTCACAACTGATAGAACTACGTGGGTCTGATTCTCACCGGATGTGAGATACGTAGGCAAACCTCATCTGTTTCAGCCCCCAGTTTTAAAAAATCCAAAAATATTTTCCTTTAATTCCTTCTTTAGAGAAGTCTTTCTTTGAGAACCCAATTTTAAAAACCCAAAAATATTTTCTTTTAATTTCTTATCAAAATCCAAAAATATTTTCATTCTTCTTCAGAAGTTTTTCTTTCGAAAATTCAAAATTCAAAAATATTTTTTCTTTTCTTTCGAAGTATTTCTTTCATAAACTCAAAATAAAATTCCAAAAAATCCAAAAACATTTCCTTTCTTCTTTAAAAGTTTATCTTTTGAAATTCCAAAAAAAATGTCGAAATTCAAAAAAAAAAAATCTTTCTTCTTTAGAAGTTTTCTTTTCAAAAATTCTCAAAAAAAAAACAAATCGAAATCCAAAAAAAAAATTCTTTCTTCTTTATAAGTCTTTCTTTCGGAAATTATAAAAAAAAATCAAAATCCAAAAAATGAGTTAGTTTATTTATTTTATTCCTAATCTTCCTGAACTACGCGAGATCTGGTTTATGTTCCCACATGATACGTAGGCAGCCCACATCAGGTTCGATCGAATGGTTTTAAAATAATATATTAAAAAAAGAGAAAAAAAGAGAAAAGAGAAAAAAGGAAAAAAAGAAAGAAAGAAAGTGTTTATTCTAACATGCTTGTTGTTTTGAAATAAAAGCTAGTCAAAGGTGGTCGGTTTGTTGGTTTGCAATGGCAAGTCACAAAAACAATACAAGATCTCTCAGAAATAAAAGCATCTTTTCAACCAATGGAACAAGCATTATTGTTGTTGATCCAAGGTCACTAAAAGGTAAGTAGGCAATTTGGTGATAAAAATAAAAAATGGAGGCAAATGTGGGGTTGATTTTACCAGATTTGAGCAATAGGACATGCCCTGCTCAGGATGATTGTCAAAATTTGAGTGTTGAATCCAAAACAATCAAAATGGTTAAATGTCGTAGTAAGGCTGATGTGTGAATGTGTGGCTAAGATGTCGCTTAGTAACTGGAAAGTCACTCCACTTTTAGCCATGGTAGCTTATTTTTTGTCTCCTTTCTTCTTCTTTTTGCGATCAGATCCTGCTATCCTTTATACAATAAAAAGCACTCAGTCACTTTGTGTCCATTTTGTATATAGTTCTTTTCATGCTAGTTCTAGTGACATGACATGCATGTGGAATTTTTGGCTAGATCTTAGAAAACTAATTTAGTTTTGAATTTGATAAGTGAGAAAGAGACACTTTTGAAGATGAATAGAGACATAAAAAATTTAAAAAAATAAGCATGATCCAAGTTTACATGGAACTAAAGCAGTCATGCTCATGGAAGTTAAGGATCTCTACCTTTTGAATCATTTGAGAAGATCGAACTTAAGGTTGATCGGACGGGTTGAAATTTGTTTAGCTCTAAGAGAAAGAAAGTGTTTTTCAAAAGAAGGTGTATTCCAGACAACTTAAAAGGGATTAGTTAGTGGCAAAATGCATCTTCTTCATCAAGATAAAATCCAAGAAAAAGTCGCCCGAATTGACAAGGGGCATTCACTGCGAGGAAAGCATTGCCCATACAACTTTACACTGAAAAAAACCCAAAAAGCAACATGTCTATCAATGTCATGTTGGCATTCTCAAGGTTAGGATGATCCTTTGTTATACCCTTTGTTACCCCTTTTGAGCCTATGTTATTTTCTTTGATGATCCTCTTTTGGAATAAAATCTAGAGTCCAAAAAAATGAATGAAAAAATAACAATAAAAGTCCATGCCCTAACAGTACAAACTGGGGCAGCTTTTAGAAAGTTCTAAGTGAAAAAAAAGAAGAAGAAAATAATTGTCAAAGGTCCATGCCCTCAAAAATAGAAGCTGGGGCAACTTGTTTTGAAAAAAAAAACAGAAAGAAAGATGAAAAAAAGTTAGGTCAGATGTTTGAACTACATTAGACCTGATTCCTTTAAAAAAGGATACGTAGGCAGCCTCACGGTTCGGTCTAACCAAATAATAATAAAAAAAAAGAAAAAAAATTCCAAAAATCCTCAGTATCTGAAACTGTGGCAAAGATTTTATTTTACTTTTGAAAGAGTCGATTTCAAGAGTAGTAAGTCTACAACCATTCCTTTTGAATCTACTTTGAGCCTTCATGCCATCCTTTCTTTCCAACCCTATCCAAAAACCTTCCAAATAAAGACCTCCCAATATGCTTTCAAGAATGCCGAGAGACGCATGCAATGAGCAGCATTTGTCACACATCATAGAACACTATCAAATTGCTCAAGAAAGCAACAGAAAAAATAGATAAAGAAAAAATGAGAGAGTATTGCTAGTGAAAACCTTCACGGGCACTGTAAGACGATGGTAAGCAGAAATGAACAAATGAGAGAGACTTATTGGTGTAAACCCCTTGGGGTACCACTAGTCTAAAGTGAGTCATGAAGTTGATGCAAAGGATTGGCACGAACAAGCCCGACTTCAAAGGTTATAAGAATGGTAAAAGGGAAGATTGGATTAGTTTGGTAGATAGGCCGTTAAGTCCAAAATGCATGTCATGATAATTAATGCTAGTTATTAAAAAAAACTTTTTCTTCTGCCCGACAGGGGCATTTCCTGTTAATACTTGTTTGTTTGCATCATTGTGTCCTTCACCCTGAGTCCGTCCTTGTCAAAACAAGCAAGAAAAGATTTCATAATCTGCTACCAGCTTTTCAGTTGCATAAAGTAAATTTGGCCAGCACGCTCAGTTGTTACTGTCAATGGACCTTGAGGATTCATGCAAAAGCTTCCCAAAAAAACTCTTTTCAGCCTACAGGGCGCAAACAAAGATAACTAGTGATTCTCTCTGACAAACAGATTGCTCAAAAAGTAAGAAGTCATTCAAGATATCAGAAAAGATCACCTAAGAAAAGATCTCCAATTGGGATAAGGCTGATTGAGCCACAAACACAAATGGTATTGGGTGTGAAACAATTAGGGTTGATACAGAGCAAAAGTCTCTTGAAACCAACTCAAGCTGATTGAGCAGAAGCTAAGCTACCCAAGACTCAAGGCCACAAACCGACCACCATTTTCAAAATTGACAAATTTTTCTTTGTGTAAAACAGCAACAAAGCAGTGCAAGGAAAGTGGTTCAAAAAAAAAAGAAAAAAAAACAATAAAAAAGAGAAGAAAAAGAAAAGAAGAGAAGAGCCGACAAAGGAAAGTTTCTCAAATCTTTGCCTTTATTTGTCTTGCTATTGTGCATAAAATCTTGCTATTTATCTTCACTTTTTTTCTCCTAGGATAAAAAGTCCTAATCTGATGGATTTTCTCCCAATAAAAATGTTAGTCTGATGAATTTTTCTCCTAAGATAACAAAAAAAGGGACCTAGTCTGATGAACTTTCTCCTAGGTTCGAAATCTTAGTCTGATGAATCTTTCTCCTAAGATAAAAGACCTAGTCTGATGAACTTTCTCCTAGGATAGAAATCATAATCTGATGAATTTTTCTCCTAAGATACCAAAAAAATAAAGAAAAAAGACCTAGTCTAATGAACTTTCTCCTAGGATCAAAATCTTAGTCTGATGAATCTTTCCCCTAAGATAGAAAACCTAGTCTGATGAATCTTCTCCTAGGATAAGAATTTTTTTAAAAAAAAAAGGGGGGGGGGTCTCGATTTGAAAAAAGGGTCAATTTTTAGTTTCCTTAATTATTAATATTTAGTTTTCTTGAAATCAGGGGTCCCTCTTGGAGAATAGGGCCAGTTTTTATTTTAGTCAAGCTTAGTTTATAGTTTTCCGCAAGCTCAATCTTACATTTAGGAGACGCACTTCCTAGTTTGGGTCATTCAGGTTTTTTCAGTAGACGCATTTGCTAGTTGAAATTTTCTTGGTTTTACTCATAGGATATGCACATCCTAGTCGAGTCTTCAATTGCATCCTTCATCAATAGCATAGGCGATTTATAGATCTGCTAACAACTCACAAATCTTCCTAGTGCAAATTAGGGCAGAAAAGTTTCTTTTATTTTGTTTGTTTTGCTGTAGTAGCAGGCGCCCACATGGAGAACGAGGGAAGTCATTTCAGAAGTCAATTCAAGTTATAAGTAGCGGAAGCTCGCCTAAACCGGATGCAGATCGTAGCTTCGACGGAACCTTACTCGACTCTCGAACTCATCACTCCATCATTCTCTAAACTACACGTGGCCTGATTCCTTTATAGCCAAGGATATGTAGGTAGCTCAGATACCATGACTCGGTCACATTCTCCTTTATTTTAGTTTTTGGTCTCTCTAAATAAGGGTCGGGTCAAACCTGTCTTGTCGTTCTTTGTCTGAAAACTCTTCGTGTTTCCAGTCAAATAGAGGCAACTGTTGTAATGACCCGACCGGTCATTTTGAGCTCTAGCACGTCGTTTAATGGTTTGAGGCCATGAACATCTTCACTTCAGGTATTATGCCTTGTACGCAAGGTCGGAGTTGAATTCTGGGAAGTTCGTAGTAGATTTGAAAAGAGAATTCTCATTTCGGAAACTTTAAGTTGAAAAAATTGACTAAGATTGGATTTTTTAGTAAACGACCTTGGAATCGGGATTAAAAAGTTCTAAAAGGTTCTTATGATAATTTTGGACTTGGGCGTATGTCCGGATCGGGTTTTGGAAGACCTGGGAACATTTCGGCACCTATTGTGGAAGTTAGCACTTTTGGAAGGATTTCATAAGTTTGGGTTAAAGTTCCTTTCAATGTTATCAATGTCCGTTTGGGATTTCGAGTTTGGGAATAGATCCATATGGTTCTTCTGGTATTGGGAGTGTGATTGGAAGTGAATTCGGAGGTCCGTAGGTCATTTTGGAGTGATTTGGCTAAAGATAGAAATTTGAAGGTTTTTGAGGAGTTTGACCGGAAGTGGACTTTTTGATATCGGGTTTGGAATCCGATTTAGGAAGTTGGAGTAGGTCTGTAATGTCAAGTATGACTTGTGCGCAAAATTTGAGGTCAATCAGACGTGATTTGATAGGTTTAAGCAACGAAAGTAGAAGTTTGAAATTTTAAAGTTCATTAAGCTTGAATTGGAGTGCGATTCATGATTTCGACGTTGTTTGATGTGATTTGAGACCTCGAGCGAGTTCGTATCATGTTTTGGGACATGTTTGGTATAATTGGTTAAGGTCACGAGGGCCTCGGGTGGATTTCGGAAGGTTAACGGAATGGATTTCGGACAAAGAAAGCTGCTGAAATTCTGTTGCAGAAGTTGTTCGCCAGAAAATTTCTGATGCGAGGAGTCGATTTTGGAAGCTCATATCTTGCCATATATAAGGAATCTGAAAATTTGCAAAACATCGAAGTAGTAGCCCTTGTTTTCTTGTTTCTAGAAAGATAAACCATTCATCATTTGGATATTTGTACAGAATTTTATGATAATTGAATGAAGGTTGGTAAAGCTATTTTGCAATTTCCCCAGAAATTTTTGATGCGAGGAGCCTATTTTGGAAGCTTATATGTCGAAATCTATAAGGAATCTGAAAATTTACAAAACTTGAAAGTTGTATATCTTTGATTCTAGTTTCGAAAAAGTTAAACTATTCATCATTTGGACATTTGTACATAAAGTTATGGTCCATTAACTTAAAGCTA
This sequence comes from Nicotiana tabacum, assembly GCF_000715075.1. Classification (NCBI taxonomy): domain Eukaryota; kingdom Viridiplantae; phylum Streptophyta; class Magnoliopsida; order Solanales; family Solanaceae; genus Nicotiana; species Nicotiana tabacum. The sequence continues at coordinate 7,943,858 of NC_134091.1, forward strand.
GTAGTAGTTCATTTTTTGCCCGAAAATCAGGCAAAGTCACATTCATACATGCGACTTGCCTAGGCAGAATGCCTAAATACAGGAGTCAGCCATTTTTTACTCATTTTTTATTTTTGAGTCTCGGATTTGGGAGATTTTTGGAGCTTTTGGAAGAGGGTTTTCACCCAGCACTTTGAGATAAGTAATTTCTATACAACATGAGTTTAATACATAGATTATGAATAGATTAACATGTAAAAATTGGTGAACTCAAGAGTTTAGATGAAAACCTAGGTTTTATATAAAAATGAGATTTGACCACGAAAATGATTATGAAATTTGGTAATAATCATATATTTGACTTCATAAGGTTATGGGTAACAACTTTCTTCGAAAATTTTCAAAATCTTGATATGCGGGCCCGGAGGTGAATTTTAGGAATCTTACATTTAGGGTTGGGTAATCACCTCAATAGTCGAAATATGAATTTTTGAACATTTATTGATTAGTTTATGCACTATTTCATTGGTTTTGGATTGTTCTGCACCGAATTGAGGGTTTGAGCATAATCTTGGACAGGAAAGCGGGCTTCGAAGTGAGGTGAGTCTACTTTCTAACCTTGTAAGAGGGAATTGTCTACATAGGTGAATTTATTGGATATGTTCTCCTATTTGTGGGGGCTACGTACGCACAAGGTGACGAGAGTCCGTGCATAGCTACTATTATGCATAAGTCCGGGTAGTCTAGGACTAAATAACATGCTCTACTTGCAATATTTTGAATCTGGTTGTCGATTTAAAATACTTAAATCATATTGAATTGGTAAATAAATTTCTAAAGGAATTAAACATCATTTTCTTGACCGTTAAAGAGAATTGCTATTTCTTTGGGTAATTGTTTTTCCCAGATGAAGTCTGGATTGACTGTTTGAATATGAGTTTCAATGTGTACCTGCTTTGCATGTATGATTCGCGAAAGGGCTGATTGTTTATTTATATTTGATCGCGTCGCATGTATGATTCGCGAGCGGGGTAATAGATGCATCTATGGTTCACGCCATTCGACCCTCTGGCAGAGCACAATTTAAATGTTTGTTGGATCGGGTCGTACGACCTCGACATGATTTGCGCATGATTGTATTGCTTGCCTTGAAATTCATAAATGTTAATATTTATTTCTCCCTGGCCTGAGATAAATGTATAAATGATGAAAATAAATTTGGGAATTTCCTATAAACGAAAGAATTGTTTACTTGCCTCATGTTATTTGAGTTACCGTCATTTTTATGAAAATCCTCGATTTATGAAATTATTGTTATATTATCATTGGACCACTAGTAAGTATTGAAGTCGACCTCTCGTCTCTACTTCTTTGAGATTAGACGGGATGCTTACTAACTACACGTTGTTTATGTACTCATGCTACACTTGTTGTGCATTTTTGTTGCACAGGCATATGTATCTCTAACGACCTAATGGGCATAGTAACATGGATGATACGGAGACTTAGGCGAGCTGCATCTCTCGAGGCGACCCGTAGCTAGCATAGTCTCTTTTAGTGTTTTGTATTTACTTCCTGTCCAAATCTGTATTCCGAACAGTTATTGTACTTTATTTGATTTCCTAGTGATTGTTCATGCACTTGTGACACTGGGATCTAGGATGATTATGAGATATTTAATATTAAAAGTTGTAAACATTTTTATTTATTCAGTGATGATTACCTTTTTACTAGTTGAATTAAAGGAAATTATGGTTCCTAAATTATTAAAATGAGAGTTTAATTAATTACTCAATGTTGGCTTACCTGACCGAGGTGTCTGGCGCCATCACGACCTTTGATGGATTTTGGGTCATGACAACATGGTATCAGAGCACTAGGTTCCCTTAGGTACGAGTCATGAGTGAGTCTAGTAGAGTCTTGCGGATCGGTATAAAGACATTTGTACTTATCTTCAAGAGGCTGCAGGGCTATTAAGAGCACTTCCCTTCTTGATTCCTCATCATGCAGTTTGATTCCTTTGAGGCTTATGTCCCTATTTCCTTCCTACTCAATCATATGCGACGCGAAGCGCATATAAATTGGGAATTGAGGAATTGTAATAGTACTATAGATGTGGTGCGGGATATTTCTCCCAGTGTAGTTGTTTGGGCTGTTATCGTCACCTTGTAGAAGGTCGTTCTGTCGTTTCAGCTTAGTATCAATATTACCTAAGGTTTCGAGATTTGGCATAGATGTTATGACGATTCGTGCATTGCTATCGCCTAGTATTGATGTGATGGTAGGATATTTACCAATATGTTGGGGCAGTGAATGACTTGAAAGGAGGCCTACTCAGTACATGATTCAGAGACTTGGTATTTCATTCCCGGGAGAGGAAAGGCAACCAGACTATAATTGTTCAAGATTGAGTCAATGTTTCTAATGTCAACGACTCGAGAAAACATGATCTTCGGAAAAGTATAAAGTTAGTAGCAGTCTATTGGTTCAAGTGCTACAGAGATATATATTGATCTAAGGCAAGAACTGGGCAACAAAGGATGAGGAAGGATATGTGGAAAGTGTCATGCAGTGGTTAAATAACTAGAAGTCTAGGTGTAAGAAGCAGAAGCCGAGTAGTTTCTTAAAGAAGTGAGTTTGCCCAAAGTGGGAGTGGCAGAATAACATATGGGTTCAGTGTCAAGATAACTACACTCCTTAAGGAAAAGTGAGAGTGGTTTGGGAAATTTAGTGGATGGTGATTCGGTCTACGAGAGTAATTTGAAATATTGGCTAGCATACTACAGGCGATTTGACATGGCGAAAAGGAGATGCTTGATATGAAGAAGGATAAAACATAACTTTGAAATAGGGAGATATTTTCATGTATTTTAGTGGATGTCCACGAGGAATGAACGGATTCGTTTAGCTAGTGAATGAGTATAGGCTCAGTATGGGTTATTCATTTCGTAGTAATGGTGCATTGCAGCGTTATTGGAAGATGACGACATAAAATTTCTACAATAGGTTATCTATTGTGAGTAGATCAGCGGTGGCGTGGTAGGCGAAACTTCTGCAAAGAATCCTACTAGCTATCTAGTAAGAAGTTGAATATGTGAATATTACTAGAGATTCAGAGTGTTCATGAAATGCTAATGGAAGGATTTCGAGGAATTTGGTGGCGGATTGCGCAAGGTTATGTCAATGGGAGATAAAGAATCTTAGCGGGTTCTGGAGTTGTGTAATAGTGGCTTCAAGTTAAGTGAGAGAGTCCCACCGCCTACGGTTGGATTGCATGGTTGTCTATTCGTGAGATTTCAGGTTATTAGCATATGGATGGGTTATTTCAGCTAAGGGAAAGGAACATAAGAGGTAATTTGAGCAAAGGAATTGTAAAAGGTGTGCTATAGTTGGCCTTATTGACTTATGTTCAGACTTGGGGAAGGGTACATGATATATGCCTTGTGTAGATACGGGTTTCAAGGAAAGTGATTTGGCCAGGTGCTTCGTCGAGAGGGTGTTCATGTGCTAGAAGATTCATGGAGTTGATTATATTCGGGACCAAGTTAGACTGGGTGGCTCTCAGCAATGGTCCTAGTGAATTCAACGGATTTAAAAATGCGGAGCCTAAGGATTCAAGCCCGCAGTATGGTTAAGAATCGAGCTTTTGTAGCAGATTATGATAAGAGGCTCAGAATGATCTATGATATTTTTGACTTGCACTGTATTATCGGGAGGAAAAAAGGAAAAAAAATTCAGATTAATAGAGGGACTATTAGAATGGGTGCATCAGTTGAAGATGCGAATGTGCGTGCAAGGAGGGTATGAAGTGGTTCATGGGTTTGGAGACAATGTGGTCTCATGGAATGGGGTCACTTAAGATGAGTGCGGATTTAGGTTGGTGATGTAAGGAATGGAGCTAATATTATCTCCAAGGAAAGTTAAGGATGAATTAGAGGAAGTTAGATTGGCCAGCCATGGTTGAATTGGCATAGTGGTGGCGGTGCTCGCGAGACTCAATAGCCGCTGTAATAGATTATATTTGGAAATATTCAAGTATTATGGAATGTTATGTGTAGGAATATCCCGGAAGGGTTATGGCAATTTAGACCACTACTTGAGGATTTGAATGTTCTAAGGTTATGAGAAGTTACTCGCATGTTGCTATGGTCCTCTTGGAATGAGTTAAGTATAAAGTTTCCAGGTGAAGAAGTGTTTACCATATTAGTGGTTTAGGAGTTATGATGAAGATCTTGTGCTATCGCATATTGGCATGTTGGGTGCAGTGAGTGGTATGGAATTTGAAAGTGAGGATCAAGGTTGCGGTTCATTGTTGACAAGGATGTCACGAGCTCGGATAAGCAGGAAAGGGATTTGAATGTTTAGAGTAAGTTGGCATTGTCTTCAATGTCGCATGGGATCGGTGTTTTGTGAAAAAGGCTTTGCATCCTGATTAAGGATTCTTGATCTCTTTTTAGCGTTAGTGCGGCCAGTGGTATGGATGTACAAACCTATATCTGTTACGGAAGGTCGTGGGAGCGTGCCCCACAGAAACGTTGTATAAGTGTGGCATGTAGTCACTTGCTTGATTGAAAAATTAAACCTAGTATAAAAATTGTGGTGATATCGTTAATTTGAGAATTGATGCCTGGAGGGCATTAGATTTATTGGGTTGTGGACTGTGGAGGATTACTCCGGTTATGATGGTTGTTCTTGTGTGTTATGGGAAAAAGGGGGGGAAAGATTATGGACCTAGTTCGGTACGATCAAAATAGGCTTGAGGCCTGTGAATGGATTTATGTATGAATATGGGCTTTACATCAGGCCGGATGTGTTCATTTCAGCATAGTGCTCCTTATGGAGGAGTATTTGGACGTTGGATGTTATTTGGTCGTCGGCTATTTCATGTAATGCTATATTGAGTCGTGCAAGTTGTGAACGACTCGATAATTTTCTTATGTGTTGAGGTTCCGTGTAGCGATGGTATTATGTGAGCAGGATGACTCTTTAGTTTTAGAATATATATCACACCTCAGTTTTGCTTGAGTTTGTTAGCTTATGGCACTATATGTCTCCCCAAGGATGGTATTATGCACTTAGAGTGCTTGTGACCAATATTCGGTATTTTGTTGTAATGAGCAATTTAGCTCGGTGTGTATCTCCTTATGTGAATTTTATGTGTGGATCGGATGGTACGCCGACATGAGTATGTTGTTTGGATCGGGTTGCATGCCGCAACAGTGTGATGTTAAGTACAGTTCCCTATACCTATTTTTGTGTGTTTTGTTTTCCATATTCTGAGGAAAGTTTATATCAGTTGCGTGAGTTGAGTAGTCCCTTCCTAAGATTATTTTCCTTATGTATCACATTAGAGCTTGTAGCCTATTGGCACGTTACGACATCATATGTGACTTTTAATCATGACCGCGGTGGCTATTGCCTGAGCAGCTTATACTGGGTGAGACGAGATTATTGGATCTAAGATCAGCGTGGTCAGATTATATGATGCATATTAAAGAACAAAGATCATTATTTGGTTTAGAATGAGATAATGGTTCTTGTTAGAAGTAGAGACTCAATGATTTGTTGACTTGGCAGTTGGTTATAAATTTATACACATCTCTTCTGTTGTGGCGGTATTGCAAGAGCTAGAACAAGACTTATATATATATCATAAGGTGCGTTGTGAGCATCATATTTGGGGAATGTTGGTTATTATGATCAAAGAATGTTATTATGGTCCTATGAGTGATATGGTGCATGGTGAGAATTCAGCAAAGGTATGCAGTCATGTTCTGGTACCTCGTGTAGTGATTGACACGGTGTTCATATATTAGAAGCAGTCCTGACGCAGAATTTCAGATGTTGGAATTAGGCTCTAAGCTTATTTGCTTGAATAAAATGGAATATCTTCAGAATTGATCGAGCTAATGTGCTTAACTGGGTTGTAGAAGCACGGGTAGGTGCACGATGTGTTAAACAGTGATTTCGGACAACTCCAACGTAGTTCTTAGCACGTTCGAGGGAGAACATATGTTTAAGTTGGGAGAGAATGTAATGATCTGACCGGTCGTTTTGAGCTCTAGCACGTCGTTCAGTGATTTGAGGCCATGAGCAGCTTCACTTCAGGTATTATGACTTGTACGCATGGTCGGAGTTGAATTCCGGGAAGTTCAGAGTTGATTTGGAGAGAGAATTCTCATTTCAGAAGCTTTAAGTTGAAAGAATTGACTAAGATTGGATTTTTAAGTAAATGACCTCGAAATCGTGATTCGAAGGTTCCAGCAGGTTCGTATGACAATTTCAGACTTGGGAGTATGTTCGGATCGGGTTTTGGAAGACCCGGGAATGTTTCGGCACCTATTGTGGAAGTTAGCACTTTTGGAAAGATTTCATAAGTTTGGGTTCAAGTTCCTTTCAGTGTTATCAATGTTCGTTTGGGATTCTGAGTCAGGGGATAGCTCCGTAGGCGCTTCTGGTATTCAAAGCGCGATCGGAAGTGAATTCGGAGGTTCGTAAGTCATTTTGGAGTGATTTGCCTAAAGATAGAAATTTGAAGGTTTTTGAGGAGTTTGACCGGAAGTGGACTTTTTGATATCGGGGTTGGATTCTGATTTCGAAAGTTGGAGTAGGTCTGTAATGTCAAGTATGACTTGTGCACAAAATTTGAGGTCAATCGGACATGATTTGATAGGTTTAAGCAACGAAAGTCGAAGTTTGAAATTTTAAAGTTCATTAAGCTTGAATTGGAGTGTGATTCATGATTTCGACGTTGTTTGATGTGATTTGAGACCTTGAGCGAGTTCATATCATGTTTTGGATCATGTTTGGTATAATTGGTTAAGGTCCCGAGGGCCTCTGGTGGATTTTGAAAGGTTAACGGAATGGATTTCGGACAAAGAAAGCTGCTGAAATTCTGTTGCAGAAGCTGTTCGCCAGAAACTTTCTGATGCGAGGAGTCGATTTTGGAAGCTCATATTTTGCCATATATAAGGAATCTGAAAATTTGCAAAACATCAAAGTTGTTTTCCTTGCATTCTAGTTTCCAAAAATAAACCATTCATCATTTGGTTATTTGTACAGAATGGTATAATCAATTGAATGAAGGCTGGTAAAGCTTTTTTACAATTTCCCCAGAAATTTTTTATGCGAGGAGCCTTTTTTGGAAGCATATATCCCGAAATCTATAAGAAATTTGAAAATTTGCAACACAAGAAAGTTGTAGATATTTGATTCTAGTTTCCAGTAAATTAAACCATGCATCATTCAGACATTTATACATAAGGTTATGGTTCGTTAATAGTTCATTTTTTGCCCAAAAATCAGGCAAAGTCGAATTTCATACATGCGACTTGCCTAGGCAGGATGCCTAAATACGGTAGTCAGCCATTTTTTACTCATTTTTGAGTTTTGAGTCTCGGATTTGGGATATTTTTGGAGCTTTTGAAAGAGGGTTTCACCCAGTACTTTGAGCTAAGTAATTTCTATACAGCATGGGTTTAATACATAGATTATGGATATATTAACATGTAAAAATTAGTGAAATCAAGGGTTTATATGAAAACCTAGGTTTTGTATAAAAATGATATTTGACCACGAAAATGGTTATGAAATTTGGTAATAATCATATATTTGACTTCATAAGGTTATGGGTAACAACTTTCTTCGAAAATATTCGAAATCCGGGCACGTGGGCCTGGGAGTGAATTTTAGGAATCTTACATTTAGGGTTGGATAATCACCTTAATAGTTGGAATATGAATTTTGAACATGTACTGATTAGTTTATACACTATTTCATTAGTTTTGGATTGTTCCGCACCAAATTGAGGGTTTGAGGATAATCTTGGACAGGAAAGGGGGCTTCGGAGCGAGGTGAATCTCCTTTCTAACCTTGTAAGAGGGAATTGTCAACATAGGTGAATTAATTGGATATGTGCTCCTATTTGTGGGGGTTACATACACACAAGGTGACGAGAGTCCGTGCGTAGCTACTATTATGCATAAGTCTGGGTAGTCTAGGAACCAGTAGCATGCTCTACTTGTAATATATGGAATCTTGTTGTCGATTTAAAATACTTAAATCATATTGAATTGGTAAATAAATTTCTAAAGGAATTAAACATCATTTCTTAACCATTAAAGAGAATTGCTATTTCTTTGGGTAATTGTTTTTCCCTGATGAAGTCTTGATTGACTATTTGAATGCGTGTTTCTATGTGTACCTGCGTCGCATGTATGATTTGCGAGTGGGGTGAGTTTTTATTTATATTTGACCACATCGCATGTATGATTCGCGAGCGGGGTAATAGATGCATCTATGGTTCGCGCCATTCGACCCTCTGGCAGTGCACAATTTAAATATTTGTTGGATCGGGCCATACGACCTCGACATGATTTATGCATGCTTATATTGCTTGGATTGAAATTCATAGATGTTAATATTTATTTCTCCCTGTCCTGAGATAAATGCATAAATGATAAAAATAAATTTGGGAATTTCCTATAAATGAAAGAATTGTTTACTTGCCTCATGCTATTTGAAGTTATAGTCAATTTTATGAAAATCCTCGATTTATAAAATTATTGGTGTATTATAATTGGACCACTAGTAAGTATCGAAGTCGACTTCTCGTCTCTACTTCTTCGAGATTAGACGGGATACTTACTGAATACACGTTGTTTTTGTACTCATGCTACACTTGTTGTGTAGTTTTGTTGCACAGGCACATGTACCTCTAACGGCCTAATGGGCGTAGAAGCATGGATGATACGGAGACTTAGGTGAGCTGCATCTCTCGAGGCGACCCATAGCCAACATAGTCTCTTTCAGTGTATTGTATTTATTTCCTGTCCAAATCTGTATTGCGGGCAGTTATTGTACTTCATTTGATTTCCTAGTGATTGTTCATGCACTTATGACACTGGGATGTGGAATGATTATGGGATATTTAATATTAAAAGTTGTAAATATTTTTATTTATTCAGTGATGATTACCTTTTTACTAGTTGAATTAAAGGAAATTATAGTTCCTAAAATATTAAAATGAGAGTTTAATTAATTACTCAATGTTGGCTTGCCTGACCGAGGTGTCCGGTGCCATCACGGCCTTCGATGGATTTTGGGTCGTGACAGCTGTAGATATGTAATTTTTGACCCTCACCAAAATTTTACATTTTTAGCATTTAAATAGTTAGTTTAGGTCTAATATCGCTATTTTAACTAGTTTTGACCCTTTTACTTTATTTTATCACAAAAATGAAAATTACAAAAATATTTGCTCTTGTTTAGCTAATTGATATTTTACTTAGTTACTTTTAGTTTATCTACCTTTCTTAAAATTAAAAAATATATACAAAAACAATTTCACTTTTAGTATTTAGTTTTATTCTAGTAATTTATTTTAATTAGGAATGGTTTCACAATTTTATAGTTATTATTTTAGGAATTAATGTTTTTAGTCTAGTAGAGTTAAAGGGCCACTTTAAAGGTAAATTTTGGCCAAAACTCGGCCCAATTCGAATCTAGCCCATAAATCCAAGCTCATTTACCCATTCCCCTCTTATATCTTAATTAAAAAAATAACCCTAGTCAAAAAGACCCATGAGCCGTTTCTATCATCTTAAATACCTTACACACCCTAAGCTTCCTCTTCATCACAAAAAACACCATGGCAGCAACTCCTTCTCCAAAAAAACCATCAGCCGCAACACACAAAAACCTAGAGACAACCACCTCTCCTAACTCATGTACACATCTGCCACACCCCTACTTCCTTGGACTACGCCGGTGACCACTCTCAAACTCCCCATAGCGATCAGATCTAGATGATTTGACTTGAAAGCTCCATGTTTGGCCAAACTCTGACGATCTCTCTTTATTCTATGCCGCAGTTGCCTCATTTATTTGCACCACTGCTCGTCGCTGTGGAAATAGCAACGAGTGTGTGCGATTTTCTGATTTTCGACGGAATTTCAGATCCGGCTGGTTTTTTTTACTTTCCGGCGAGTTTTGAGGCTGAAGAGTCGAGGTATGTCTGTGTTTCATCAACTTCCGGCAAGCTCTAAAGTCGAAGTTCCATTGGTCTTGGTCGCGTCCCCATCCGATTCTGGAGCTGTAAATCAGCTAAGCTCAGATTCATTTTTGGAGAGGCTTGTTTTTTGTTTGTTTTGGTTCTACTATAATCAGGTATTACTTTTGACTAGTATGATGCAAATATTATGTTCCGTTGAATGAAGATTATATGAGCTCTCCTCTATTTAAATTTGTTTCAAATTCTAGATTTGTGTAGATATTTACCTTGCTTAAATGCTATATTGCTATTTGAAATGTCTATTCATGGTGTGAGATGCCTATCAAGAATTTTATTTATTAAATTATTGTTAAGATGAAAAGGAATCACGTTGGCAGTTGGTAAAAATGTTGTATCACTTTGCTTGGACATGATGTGTAAATTATGTCAGTAATGATTCTACCAAATGAAGGTTTAGGCTCATGAGGATCTGATTTGTTAAGTTGGTTTGCCTTGTTTAAAGCATCAATCTGTTGTAGTTAGTTCGATCAGCTATGTCTTCTATGGCTCTGTTGAGGTTGGACAAGTTCACCAAGATTTTTCTGGTTCATTATAGTAGGGCAGCTTCTGAGGACCCACGGGATTATCTTGACCACTGCCATGAGATGTTGCGGAACATGGGGATAGTAGAGACCAATTAGGTCAACTTTGCTGTATTCCAGATGTTAGGGCCCGCCAAGAGATGGTGAAATGATTTTGTGTTGACTAGACCAACTAGGTCGCATGCCTTGACTTGGGACCAGTTCTCTCAGCTATTTCTCGAGAAGTTCCTTCCTATCATTTAGAGAGAGGACTATCGCAGGCGGTTCAGGCATCTTCACTAGGGTTTTGTGACTGTCACTTAGTACGAGACTAGGTTTGTTGATTTGGCCCGTCATGCTCTTCTTATACTTCCTACCGAGAGAGAGAGAGATAGAGAGAGAGAGAGGAGGAGGTTTATTAAGGGACTCACTCAGCCTATCAGATTGCAGATGGCTAAGGAGGCAAGGAGCGAGATTTCTTTCCAGGATGCGGCCAGTGTGGCCAGGCGAGTTGAGATTCTTTTGGTAGAGGCTGTTCTCCCAAGCCGTTTCATTCAGCACTTCAGGCTTTTCACGGTGTTTCAGGTGGTCATAGCTCTCATATGCAGTATTCCGATCAGTTAGCCTACAGTGTACCACCAGCTCCTATCAGTGCACCTCCACTCTAGGGTTTTCAGGGTGGTTACCCAAGCCGTCAAGGTTAGTTTCAGTGTCAGCAGTCTCAACAGTCAAGGTTTTGTTATACTTGTGGTGATCTGAGGCACGGTGATAGATTATTCCCTCGAGCATCGAGTAGTTCTCAACATTAGGGTTATCATGCCATGGTTCTGGCACCAGGTGTTCCACCTCCTGCTCAGCCAGCTAGGGTAGGGGTCATAAAGCTAGAGGTAGAGGTCGAGGTATTAGAGGTGGAGGTCAGGCCACGAGAGGTGAAGGCCAGCCAACAGGAGGTCGTCCTAGGAAGTAGTTCAGAGTGGTGGGCCCCAGACCCGATGTTATGCTTTCCCATCCAGGCCTAAGGCTGAGTCATCCGATGTTATTGTCACATGTACTATTTTAGTTTGCAGTAGAGATTCTTCAGTTCTACTATGTGTCATCTTATTTTGCTACATATTTGGTTGTGCCTTGTTATTCTTTGAGTGCTCTTGTATATGTGTCCACACCGGTGGGTGATTCTATTATTGTAGATCGTGTTTGTCGCTCGTGTGAGGTTATTATTGAGGGACTTGAGACTAGCGTAGATCTTCTACTTCTCGATATTGTTGATTTTGATGTCATTTTGGGGATGGATTGGCTGTCACCTTACCATGATATATTGCACGGTCACGCTAAGACCGTGACCTTAGCCTTGCCGGTGTTGCCTCAATTGAAGTGGATAGGGACTCCTAGTCATTCTACCAGTAATGTTATCTCTTATATGAAGGCTCGGCGTATGGTTGAGAAAGGGTGTTGGCTTATTTGGCTTATGTTTGTGATTCTAGTGCGGAGGTTCCTTCCATGGAATCTGTAATAGTTGTTCATGAGTTTCCAGAGGCATTTCCTATAGAACTTCCGGGGATGCCACCCAACAGGGATATTGACTTTTGCATTGATTTGGCTCAGGGCACTTAGCCCATTTCTATTCCGACGTACTACGCTGCCCCGCCAGAGTTGAAAGAATTAAAGGAGAAGTTGTAAGATTTGATAGATAAGGGGTTTATTAGACCTAGTGTGTCGCCCTATGGTGTGCCGGTGTTGTTCATAAAGAATAAGGATGGGTCGATGAGGATGTGCATAGACTATCGATAGTTGAACAAAGTCACCATGAAGAACAAGTATCCATTGCCAAGGATTGATGACTTATTTTATTAGCTTCAGGGTGCCAAGGTGTTTTCAAAGATCTATTTGAGGTATGGCTACCATCAGTTGAGTATTATGGCATTCGATGTCCCTAAGACAGCTTTTCTCACTCGGTATGGGCGTATGAATTTCTAGTGATGTCATTTGGGCTGACAAATGCCCCAACAACATTTATGGATTTAATGAACCGGGTATTCAAGACCTATCTGGATTCATTCCTGATTGTTTTTATTAATGATATCATGATCTACTCCCGCAGTCGAGAGGCGCATGAGCAACATCTTCGGATCGTTCTTCAGACTCTAAGAGACAACTAGTTATATGCTAAGTTTTCGAAATGTGAGTTCTGGTTGAGTTCAGTGGCATTCTTAGGTCATATTATATTAGCAGAGTGTATTAAAGTGGATCCTAAGAAGATTATGCAATCAAGGACTGGCCTAAACCCTCATCAGCTACAGAGATCCGGAGTTTCTTGGGTTTGGCGAGTTATTACCATCGGTTTGTGGAGGGGTTTTCATCTATGGCAACCCCGATGACCAGGTTGACCCAGAAGGGTGCCCCATTTCGGTGGTCGAATGAGTGTGAGGCGAGCTTTCAGAAGCTCAAGACTACTTTGACTACGGCACCGGTGTTAGTGTTTAGTACAGGTTCAGGGCCTTATACAGTGTATTGTGATGCATATCGTATTTGACTTGGTGCGGTGTTGATGCAGGGTGACAAGGTTATTGCATATGCTTCACGATAGTTGAAGACTCACGAGAAGAATTATCCAGTTCATGACTTGGAACTAGCAGCCATTGTTCACGCGCTGAAGATTTGGAGTATGGTGTGTCATGTGAGGTGTTCACGGATCATAAAAGTTTGCAGTATTTGTTCAAGAAGAAGGAGCTCGATTTGAGGCAAAGGAGATGGTTAGATCTATTGAAAGACTATGATATCACCATCTCGTATCATCCCATAAAGGCCAATGTGGTGGCCGATGCTTTGAGTAGGAAGTTATCTAGTTTGGGTAGCCTTGCGTATATTCCAATAGGTGAGAGACCGCTTGTTTTAGATGTTTAGGCTTTAGCCAATTAGTTCATGAGGCTGGATGTTTTTGAGCCCAGTCGTATTCTAGCTTGTACAGTCGCTCAGTCTTATTTGTTTGAGCGTTTCAAGGAGTGGCAGTATGATGATCCTCATTTGCTTGTCCTTAGGGACACAGTGCGACACAGTGATGCCAAGAAGGTTACTATTGGAGATGATAGAGTTTTGGTGATGCAGGGTCGAGTTTGTATGCCTAATGTGGATGGACATCGTGAATTGATCCTGGAGGAGGCTCATAGTTCCTGGTATTCTATTCATCTGGGCACCGCTAAGATGTATCAGGACTTGCAGAAACATTATTGGTGGAGGAGGATGAAGAAATATATCGTTGCGTATGTAGCTCGATATTTCAATTGTCAGTAAGTAAAGTACGAGCTTCAGAGACATGGTGGTTTGCTTCAGAAGATTGATATTCCTGAGTGGAAGTGGGAGCGTATTGCTATACATTTTGTTGTTGGACTCCCACGGACGTAGAGGAAGTTTGATGCTATATGGGTTATTGTGAATAGGCTGACCAAGTCAGCACATTTCATTCCTGTAGCAGTTTCCTATTCTTCGGAGCGATTGGCAGAGATCTATATATGTGAGATCGTTCGTCTTCATGGTGTGCCCGTGTCTATCATTTCGGATCAAGGTACATAGTTTACCTCGCATTTCTGGAGGGTATTACAGCATGAGTTGGGTAAGCGGGTCGAGTTGAGCAAAATATTTCATCCTCAGACAGATGGGTAGTCCGAGCATACTATTCAAATTTTGGAGGATATGCTACGCACCTGTGTTACTGACTTTGGAGGTTTTTGGGATCCGTTCTAGCCATTAGCGGAGTTTGCCTACAACAACAGTTATCAATCGAGAACCCAAATGGCTCTCTATGAGGCATTATATGATAGATGGTGTCGATCGCGGTTGGGTGGTTTGAGCCGGGGGAGGCGTTATTGGGAATAGATTTAGCGTAGGATGCCTTGGACAAGGTTAAGGTAATTCAGGATAGACTTCGTACAGCTCAGTCCAGGCAAAAATGTTATGCCGACCGGAAGGTTTATGATGTGGAATTCATGGTCTAAGAGAGAGTGTTATTTCGAGTTTCATCCATGAAGTATGTGATGTAGTTTGGGAAGAAGGGAAAGTTAAGTCCTAGGCTCATCGGGCCTTTTGAGATCCTTGATCGAGTGGGGGAGGTGTCCTATAGACTCGCATTGCCACTAGTCTTATCATCGGTACATCCAATATTTCATGTGTCCATGCTTCGAAAGTATCATGGCGATCCATCCCATGTGTTAGATTTCAGCATTGTCCAGTTGGACAATGATTTGACCTACGAGTAGGAGTCGGTAGCCATTCTAGACCGGCAGGTTCGTTAGTTGAGATCGAAGATTTATCCTTCGGTTCATGTGAAGTGGAGAGGTCAGCCTATTGAGGCAGCTACCTGGGAGTCCGAGTCTGATATGCGGAGCAGATATCCCTATCTTTTCCCTAGCTCAAGTACTTTTCTATTTTCATTCGAGGACGAACGATTGTTTTAGAGGTGGAGAATGTGATGACCCGAAAGGTCATCTTGTGTTTTAGAACCCAATTTGGGGTTTCGAGGCTCTCAAAACCTTATCTTATTTCTCCTCGATTTGCGTGTGCAGTCTAGGCGCATTTCTCGAAAGCCTTTATGTGAAAATTTTAGAAAATAATAAGTTTTTCCTTTAAAAGTAAATTTTAGTTGACTTCGGTTAACATTTTTAGTAAACGGACCCAGACCTGTGTTTTGACGGTCCTGAAGAGTCTGTAGTAAAATATGGGACCGGGGCGTATGCCCGGAATCGAATATTGAGGTCCCTAGCCCGAAAAATGATTTTTTGATGAAAATTGTTAAACTGAAATTATAATAGTTTTGAGAAAATGGTTAATAGTTGATTTCATTGGTATCGGGTCCGTATTTTGGTTCCAGAACTCGGTAAAGGTCCATTATGATATTTATAACTTATATGTGAAATATGGTAAGAAACAGAACTGATTTGACGTGATTCAGACCCTTTGTTGTGAAAACAGAAGTTTTGGAACTTTCTTGAAATTCATGCAATTTGGGTTGGAGCCCTGAGGGCTCGAGTGAGTTTCGGATAGGCTACAGAGTGATTTGGAACTTAGAAATTTTGCTGGTATAGCTGAACTTATTGCAGGCCTCAGACCTAGCAAATGCAAGGTTAAGGTTCATATTTGCTACAACTGATGAGGTCGCATTTGCGAGCTTCTCATCGCAAATGAAAAGAGAAGATGGGCCAGCCCATGTTCGCAAATGTGAACAACACTTCGCATTTGCGAAGTGAGTCTGCGGGAGGGACTTTCGCATTTGCGACAGCAGCAGAAATGCGACAGGTTCGCATTTGCGAGCTTCGCAAATGCGAAGCTCAGGTCGCAAATGCGATATCTGCAACTGATATGTTTGGACTTAGACGGGATATTTCAAAACCTAAACTTCAAGAGGTGATTTTCCATGGGCTAGTTTATCCAAATCACAGGTAAATGATTCTTAACTCATTTCTTTAAATCTATTACATCTTTTCACAAGATTTCATTCTAGAATATAGGTTTTTCATGGTGGAATTGGATGTTTTTTGGATAGAATTTGGGAATTTCGAAATTTGGGGATTTAGACCTCAAATTGAGGCTCGAGGGGTGAATGGGTAATCGTCGAGTCATAGCATGCGAGATAGTCTTATTCTTGTAACTGTTGTACTCTTTGATCATATATTTCATGTTTAGACTTGTTATTCCATGTGTTGAACAACTCTTATCATGTTTTATGAAGTTTGGTACTGATTGAGTATTAACTCAGAGTTGAGACTGGTATTGTGGATTTAAATGTTGAAGTAAGACTGGTTCTTGATAATTATATCTCCGTGTTGTTATTGTTCATTGTTTTAGTGAGGGATAGTGTTAAAACACTAAGGGTAATGCCGTGCAATGCATTGTAATTGAGTAATAATGCATGAAGGGTGATGCCGTGTCGTATCCTGTGAGTGATAATGCACAAAGGGTAATGTCGTGCCATGTTATGAGAGAGTTAATGCACGAAAGGTGATGTCGTGCCGTTTCTATTATTTCTTATGGTAAGGACAAGAGTAAAAGTAGGAAAGGTGATGCCGTGCTTTTGTTTTCTATGTTATTACTTTCGTTGGTGTTAAGCATGTTATTTACTGCGTTTCCTTACTATACTATTTCAGGATTTTATATTCCCCTCAACATGTTTCTCCCCCTTCTCGTTAATATTTGCTTAAATTTCTATTTGTTGTTATCTTCTCATATATGATTTAATTGCATAGGTTCATATTATTGTCGTGTCCTTGTCTCGTCACTACTTTATCGAGGTTAGGCTCGGCACATACTAGTACATGGGGTCGGTTGTACTGATACTACACTCTGCATTTTTTGTGCAGTTTTCGAGACTAGACCGCGTAGATCAGAGCTGGGTTGCTACCTTCAGTTCAACAAAAGATCCAAGGTAGATCTGCTGGCATTCACAGACACTGGAGTCCCTTTCCAGTTATCCTGGTTTCTCTATTTTATTTTATTTTGGAACAGATGTATTTTCTTCAAACCAGTATTTGTAGTGAATCTTAGAAGTTCGTGGATTGTGACACCAGATTCTGGGTAACCATGTATTAGTACTTAGATTATTATGAATTTTCGCACTTCTTACTCTGTTTTGGTTTAATTACTGTTATTTACCATTTTGGATAATGGTTAGCATATTAAATCTTTTTGTTGGCTTGCCTAGCATTCTGAAAAGTTAGGCTCCATCAGGATCCCGACGATGGGAAATCCGGGTCGTGACACCTCAGCGATGGGTGAGGATGATGTCTTCAAAACAATGCTTTAGATATTTATGACTAATCAATGAGATAAGCACAAAAATTAAGTAATAGTAATACAAACTAACCAAATTCGGTGGAAGCTCCTCAGCATCCCTCGATGAATATGAGCCTTAACTAATTCGATGCCTACTATCCATATCTCATACCGGACGAGCATCAGCAACCGTCGATGCCTATGGATGGTCAGAAAACAATGCATCCCAGTCATGTGAGGTAAAGGTTGTGCCGACAATCGACAATGGAGCTGACGAGGTCACCTGCAAAGTCCCTGGAGTAAGCCTTGTAGACATGTAATTTTTGACCCTCCCCAAGATTTTACATTTTTAGCGTTTAAATAGTTAGTTTAGGTCTAATACCGCTATTTTAACTAGTTTTGACCCTTTTACTTTATTTTATCACATAAATAAAAATTACAAAAATATTCGCTCTTGTTTAGCTATTTGATATTTTATTTAGTTACTTTTAGTTTATCTACCTTTCATAAAATAAAAAAAATATATACAAAAATAATTTCACTTTTATTTTTTAATTTTAATCTAGTAATTTATTTTGATTAGGAATGATTTCACAATTTTATAGTTATTATTGTAGGAATAAATATTTTTAGTCTAGTAGAGTTAAAGAGCCACTTTTAAAGGTAAATGTTTGCCAAAATTCGGCCCAATTCGGATCTAGCCCATAAATCCAATCCCCTTTACCCATTCCCCTCTTATATCTTAATTAAAAACTAACCCTAGTCAAAAAGACCCTTGAGCCGTTTCTATCATCTTAAAAACCTTACACACCTTAAGCTTCCTCTTCATCACAAAAAACACCATAGTAGCAACTCCTTCTCCAAAAAAACCATCAGCCGCAACACACAAAGACCTAGATATAGCCACCTCCCCTAATTCATATACACATCTACCGCACCCCTACTTCGTTGGACCACGCCGATGACCACTCTTAAACCCCCCATATCGATCAGATCTGGATGATTTGACATGAAAGCTCCATGTTTGGCCGAACTCCAACGATCTCTCCTTGTTCTATGCCGCAGCTACCTCATTTATTCGCACCGCTGCTTGTCGCTGTGGAAATAGCGGTGTGTGTGTTCGATTTTCTGATTTTTGCCAGAATTTCAGATCCGGTTGTTTTTTTTTACTTTCCGGCGAGTTTCGAGGTAGAAGAGTCGAGGTCTGTCTGTGTTTCATCGACTTTCGGCAAGTTCCGAAGTCGAAGTTCCATTGGTCTTGGTCGCGTTTCCATCAGACTCTGGAGCTGCAAATCAGCTAAGCTCAGATTCATTTCTGGAGAGGCTTGTTTTTTGTTTGTTTTGGTTCTACTGTAATCAGGTATTACTTTTGACTGGAATGATGCAAATATTATGTTCCGTTGAATGAAGATTATACGAGCTCACCTCTATTTAAATTTGTTTCAAATTCTAGAGTTGTGTAAATGTTTACCTTGTTTAAATGCTATATTGCTATTTGAAATGTCTATTCATGGTGTAAGATGCCTATCAAGAATTTTATTTATTAAATTATTGTCAAGATGAAAAGGAATCACGTTGGCAGTTGGTAAAAAAGTTGTATCACTTTGCTTGGACATTATGTGTAAATTATGTCAGTAATGATTCTACCAAATGAAGGTTTAGGCTCATGAGGATCTGATTTGTTAAGTTGGTTTTCCTTGATTAAAGCATCAATCTATTGTAGTTAGTTCGACCTGAAGTAATTGAGTTAGCATGTAGTTGAAGAAAGAGTGTTAGTTCATAAAATTGCTTGTTAATTGTAAGCAGATTTCGAATGTCAGTCTTTATAAATAATTCTGTATTGTGTTGAAATTTGAAAATCATATGTGTTTGCCATATAACTCGTTAGTTCCATGTTGTGCTGGGCGATTGGAGTTCGGAAGAAAATCTAATGAATGCTTTGAAAATTATTGGGCCTGTTAATAGGCCCAAACAAGGTTTTTGTTACCATCGACTTCATGCCTTTATTGTCGTACCCAAGTATGGGTTCAAACATATTTCAAGAGTTTAAATTGTTACTGTCAAAATTTTATATTTTATTTCTCTAAATACAATTTTGCTCACAGATGATTCCACAATAAATCATTTCATAACTTTGGCCTCGCAATAATCTCAAATTAGTTTAATAAGAAAAATAATATCCATAAACATCGTAGCTTCCTTTAGATGCTATTAATAAATCAGCGTGACTGTGGGTACGGTTCTTGTGACATGGTTATGATACGTAATTCCCAAAGTCGGGTGCATATTTCATGTGACCTGACCCCAACTTCGAATATTAATAAAATACATGTGTTGCAGATTGTGGGTACGGTTCCCGTGACACGATTCGCAACATGTACAAAAACAAACAAGTGTACGACAATCGTAACTTATTCCAGAAATAAATCCATAAATAATTAAAAGCGGTTGAAAAGCTAAAAGTGCACAATAATTATAAAATATGTAATTAATCAGATAATTAGGCCAATTAATAATAGTTGAATGACCGTGCTAAAACCACAGAACCCGGGAATGTCTAACACCTTCTCCCAGGTTAACATAATTCCTTACCTGAATTTTTGTGTTTCGCGGACTGTAAAACAGAGTCAAACTTTTTCGATTCGGGATTTTAAACCGGTGACTTGCGACACCATAAATTATCCCAAGTGGTGACTCTGAATTTGAATAAATAATCCTATTTCGGTTTTGTCACTTTAATTGGAAAAACTCCCCTATACCCTTTCGGGTAGAAAAAGGAGGTGTGACAGCTCTGGTGTGATGACCCGGCCAGTCGTCTTAAGAATTTACGCCTCGATCCCCTATTAACTGCCTTCCCCGAGTTTATTTCTACTATTTTGATTTACCGGGATATACGGTTTTGAATTTCGGAGAGTTTTGGGACACTTAGTCTCTAAATGAGAGTTTAAGTATTGGAAATTTGACCGTAGTCAGAACACTGTGAAGATGGCCTCAGAATGAAAATCTGATAGTTCCGTTAGCTCCATTTGGTGAATTCAGGCATAGGGGCTTGTTCGGATTGTGTTTTGGAAGTCCGTAGCTAATTTAGGCTTGAAATGCCGAAAGTTGAATTTTTGAAGTTTCCGGTCTGATAGTAAGATTTTTATCCAAGGGTCGGGATGAAATTCCGGAAGTTGGAGTAGCTCCGTAGTGTTGAATGTGACGTTTGTGCAAAATTTCAGGTCTTTCGGACGAGGTCTACTAGACTTTTTTATAGAATGCATATTTTGAGAAAATTTGGAGTTCTTAGGCTTAAATCCTTGGTTAATTAGAGGTTTTGATATTGGTACAAGTTTGGATGGTTTTTTGTGACTTGTTGGTGTCTTTGGTTTAGGTCTCGGAGGCCTCGGGATGAATTTGAATGGTTGACGGAAAGATTTTGGATTTTAAGTTGCAGCTTCAGCTGCTGGTGCTATCATAGCCACACCTGCGGTTTGGGTTCCGCAGGTGCGACACCGTAGATGCGGCTCAGCGAACGTGGGGGCGGAGTTGTGGAGTAGCAGTAGGTTCCGCAGATGCGGGTAGTTAACCACAGAAGCAGTACCGCACATGTGGATAGTAAATCGAAGGTGCGGCAGTTAGACCGTAAGTGTAAGTCATAGATGTGACCAATTATTCCGCACATGCGGGACCGTAGAAGCAGTCCCAAAGCCACAGATGCGTAAACTGCTGGGTAGATTATTTTAAAAGGGGTTCCGCGACTTTGGGGTTTATTTCAACATTTGTATCACTGCTTGGGAGCTTTTCGAACAATTTGAAAGAGGGATTTTAAGGGAACTTCATTGAGGTAAGGAATTTGGAGCTAAAACTTGTTCCTATGATATTATTTCACGGATTAAAGCTAGAAATCATGGAAATTAAGGGTGAAAAATTGGGGAAACTAGGGCTTAGTATTGGAGAACTTTGAGTAATGATTTGAGGGACCATTTGAGGTCCGATTTTGGTAACTTTGGTATGCATGAACTCGTGAGAGTGTGTGGTTTCTTAAAATATAAATTTTACCCGATTCCGAGACGTGGGCCCAAGGGGCATTTTGGTCATTTTACATAATTTCACATATTAGCTTAGAATTTCTTTGTAGAATCCGTTACTTGAAGTGTTATTTACATTATGCAATTGAATTGAATAGATTTGGGCCATTTGGAGTTGAGTACTCGTGGCAAGAGCGTGGGTTTGGATTGATTATTGAGCCGTTTCGAGGTAAGTGGCTTGTCTAACCCTGTGTGGGGGACCTTCCCCTTAGGATTCAGTATATTTGATATTTGAAACACCTTGTGCATGAGGTGACGAGTTTGTACTTGAAGCTAATCTTTAAAAATCCGATTTTCTTTACGTAATTTCAATTGTGTTCCTTTTCTTGTTTCATTTTACATGCAATTTAAACCTGTTGTTAGCTTAGAAAGAGTATGCCTAATTGACTTAACTATTTATTTGCTTAACCTGCCTTAATTGCATTACATGAAGCATGTTAGGCTAGAATCAAATGTTTACTTGGTATGGAATTGTCTTTAAATTGAGTATTCTTGTGTTGCTTCTGTGTATTTTTAAATTGGGACTACGAGACGGCAGCTCGGGAGATCCCCTGTATGAAATTATGATCTCGACTGAGGTGCGGGATACCAAGAGATCCCTGGCAAGTATATTGAGGATACCAAGAGATCCCTAACATATATTGAGGATACCAAGAGATCCTCGGGATACCAAGAGATCCCTTGTATACATAGAGGATACCCAGAGATCCCCCGGTTATCCTCCTTGTTATGAGTGGTATTTCCTCGCATTTTGTCTTAATCTTTATTTTTGTTATTGTACTCTTATTATCTTGTACAGATTCTTGCTGTAGATTCTTAATTGTAATGCTTATCTTATCCTGTCATCTTAGTATTTATTTCATTAATCTCAGTAGGGCCCTGACATTCCTAGTCACTACCCCACTGAGGTTAGATTTGACACTTACTTAGTACTGTTGTGGAGTACTCATGCCCCTTCTGCCCATGTTTTTCATGTGCAGATCTAGGTACTGCTACTCAGGCCTACCATCTTTGAGGGAGGCGACTGCTTAGAGACTTCCAGGTACATCTGTCGTGCCCGCAGACCGAGAAGTCCCTTTCTATTCCTGCTTTTAGTATTTAGCCTTTTTGTATTTCCCCTCTTATTAGACATTCTGGAGTTAGAGTTATGTAATATTTTTCTTAGCTTGTGATTCGTGAGTTTCCGGGTCTTGGATCTATGTATTGGTATTGAGAGTTAAACATGGTGTATATCGAGCAACACCTTTAAAACATTGTTATTACTTTAGTTCTGTTTTAAACTATTTTACTTCCACAAATTTGGTTTTTCTTCCGCAACTTAGGCTTACCTAGTCGTAGATACTAGGTGTCATCATGATGGTTCACAGAGGGCGAACCGGGGTCATGACAAGTTGATATTATATCTCTAGGTTCACAGGAGTCATGGATCACAAGCCGATTTATTAGAGTCCCGCTGATCGGTACGGAGACGTTTGTACTTATCTACGAGAGACTATGTAAGTGTTAGGAAAATTTCCACTTCATTTGATTTCCTTGTCGTGCGATATTTTGACATCACAATTCTAAACTTCTATATTCTATTCTCTCACAGATGGTAAGGACACGTGCTACCTAAGATGATCAGGCACCCGCGCCCCTACTGTAGCCGTTAGAGGCTGCAACCAGGGTAGAGGACACGGGCGGGGTAGAGGCCGAGGATGCGCACGTGGTGCAGAAAGAGCACCTGCGCGAGCTACCACCAAGGTACCACCAGTAGTTCTAGCCGGAGTCCAGGCACCTGACACGCCTACTGCTACTACTACTCCAGCTTTTCAGGAGACTGACACAGTTCATGAGCATGTACACCATTTTGGCTCAGGCAGGGTTGCATCCCCTTACTGCAGCTGCATCTCAGGAAGGGGGAGGAGCACAGACTCCCGCCACCCGCACTCCTGAGCAGCGAGTGCATGTTGAGCAGGTCCCTGAGATTATTCCTGTACCGCCTACAGTGCCAGTTCAGCCTGAGGTCAGGGTAGCAGTTTTCGAGGAGGAGCAGCTGAGGCTTGAGAGGTTCAAGAGGTACAAGCCTCCTTTATTCAGTGGTCTAGAATAGGAGGATGCTCTGGGATTTCTAGATGAGTGTTACCGCATTCTCCACACCATGTGTATAATAGGATCGAGCGGGCTTTCCCTCACTACCTTCCAGCTTCGAGGAGCTGCCTATGAGTTAGACAGTCCAGATGAGGCTGCTTCACTGACTTGAACTCAGTTTTCATATCTGTTCCTGAGGGAGTATGTTCCTCAAAGCCTCAGGGACGCATGGCGCATAGAGTTTGAGCATTTGTACCAGGGTACTATGACTATCTCAGAGTATGCTGTCTGTTACACCAGTTTGGCTAGGCATGCACCAACCTTGGTTTCTACTGTTCGCTAGATGGTTCGTCGGTTTATTGAGGGCCTTATTCCCAACATCAAGTCTAGCATGGCTCGTGAGTTGGAGATGAATATTTCTTATCAGCAGGTGGTGAGCATTGCTAGGAGGATTAAGGGTATGCATGCTAGGGAGAGGGAGGACAAGAGGTCTCGAGAGTCGAGCCATTTCTCTGGCGCCCGTGCCCCAACTGTAGGTCGTCATGGTATGGGTTATATGAGTCGCCCTGTTCATTTAGCTCTTCCAGCAGCCAGTGGTATTCTAGCTTCTCCTAGGCCTCAGGAGCCTTATTATGCACCTCTAATTTCTAACGCGCCTCCTGCGCGGGGTGTTTTCAGGGTTCAGTCCAGCAAACCTGGCCCGAGACAGTCATAGCCGCCACATCCTCCTAGAGCTTGTTTTGAGTGTGGTGACACACGCCACGTGGTGAGGGATTGCCCTAGACTTGGGAGGAGTGCACCACCACAGACTTCTTAGCCACAACATGCCCTAGAGAGTTTTCAGGCTATGGTTATTGCTTCAGTTGCTACCCCACCTACTCAACCAGCCAGAGGTGGAGGTCGGGGAGGTAAATGTCACCCTAGAGAGGGAGGCCAAGCCCGATACTATGCCCTTCCTACCCGTACTGAGGCTGTTGCCTCCGATTCTGTCATCATATGTATTATACTGGTTTGTCACAAAGATGCATCGGTTCTATTCGATCCAGCCTCCACTTATTCTTATGTGTCTTCTTATTTTTCTCTACATTTGGGTGTATCTCGGGATTCTTTAAGTTCCCATGTTTATGTTTCTACTCCTATGGGAGATTCTCTTATTGTGGACCGCGTTTATCGGTCGTGTTTGGTTGCTCTTAGTGGTTTTGAGACCAGAGCCAATTTATTGTTACTCAGTATAGTTGACTTTGATATTATCTTGGGCATGGACTGGTTGTCGCCCAATTATGCTATTCTTGATTGTCACGCCAAAACTATGATGCTGGTTATGCTAGGTGTATTGCGTGTTTAGTGGAGGGGTACTTTAAATGACACTCCCATTAGAGTTATTTCTTTTCCTAAAGCTCAGCGTATGGTTGAGAAGGGGTGTGACACGTATTTAGCTTATGTGAGAGATATAAGCATTGATACCCCTTTAGTCAATTCAGTTCCAGTAGTACAGGATTTTCCCGATGTGTTTCCAGCTAATCTTCCAGGCATGCCGTCTGATAGAGATATTGATTTTGGCATTGATCTGTCGCCGGCCACTCACCCCATTTCTATCCCTATATATCGTATGGCTCCTCTTGAGTTGAAGGATCAGTTATATGAATTGCTTGATAAGGTTTTATTCAGCCCAGTGTACCACTTTGGGGTGTTCCTATCTTTTTTGTGAAGAAAAAAGATGGTTCTATGCGTATGTATATTGATTATCACTAGTTGAACAAGGTTACAGTGAAGAACTGTTATCCTTTACCTCGTATTGATGATCTGTTTGACCAGCTTTAGGGCGCACGAGTGTTTTCTAAGATTGACTTGCGCTTAGGTTACCATCAGTTGAAGATTCGGGAGCCAGATATCCCGAATACTGCTTTCAAGACTCGGTATGGTCGTTACGAGTTCCTTGTTATGTCATTTGGGCTGACCAATGCCTCAGTAGCCTTTATGCATTTGATGCACAGTGTGTTCCGGTTGTATCTTGACTCGTTTGTCATTGTCTTTATTGATGATATTCTGGTGTATTCCCGGAGTCGGGAAGATCATAAGCAGCACCTGAGGACTGTGCTTCAGACTTTGAGAGAGAAGAAGTTATATGATAAATTCTTGAAATGTGAGTTTTGGTTGGATTCAGTGGCATTCTTAGGCCATGGTATCGAGTGAGGGTATTCAGGTGGATCCGAAGAAGATAGAGGTCGTGCAGAGTTGGCCTAGACCATCCTCAGCTACCGAGATCCGTAGTTTCCTTGGTTTGGCAGGCTACTACCATCGTTTTGTGGATGGGTTTTCATCGATTGCAGCCCCTATGACCAGGTTGACCCAGAAGGGTGCTCTGTTCCAGTGGACGGGGGAGTGTGAGGCGAGCTTTCAGAAGCTTAATATAGCTTTGACCACAGCCCCAATTTTGATACTGCCTACAAGTTTGGGGTCTTATATGGTCAATTATGACGCCTCGAGGGTTGGCCTCATAGTGGTGTTGATGCAGGACAAAAGGGTGATTGCCTACGCGTCCAGACAGTTGAAGTACATGAGAAGAACGACCATGTTCATGACCTTGAGTTAGCTGCCATTGTTCACGCACTGAAGATTTGGCATCATTATTTATACCGGGTTCCCTATGAGATTTATACTAACCATTGGAGCTTGCAGCACCTGTTCAAGCAAAAGGATCTAAATTTGCACCAGAGGCAATGGTTAGAGTTGCTAAAGGACTATGATATCACTATTTTGTATCACACGGGCAAGGCCAATGTGGTGGCCGATGCTTTGAGTCACCGGGCAGAGAGTTTGGGAGTTTGCCTTATCTACTAGCATCGGAGAGGCCTATGGCGATGGTTGTTCAGGCCTTAGCCATCCAGTTTGTGATATTAGATCTTTCGGAGCCTAGTCCGGTTCTAGCTTGCGTGGTTTCTCGGTCTTCCTTATTTGATCGTATCACAGAGCGACAATATGATGACCCTCATTTGCTTGTCCTCAAGGACAAGGTTCAGCACGGTGATGCCAGAGATGTGACTATTGGTGATGATGGGGTATTAAGGATGCAAGGTCAAATTTGTGTGCCCAATGTTGATGGGCTGCGAGAGTTGATTCTAGAGGAGGCCCATAGTTCGCGGTATTCCATCCATTCGAGTGCCGCAAAGATGTATCAGGATTTGAGACAACACTATTGGTGGAGGAGGATGAAGAAAGATATAGTTGGATTCGTAGCTCGGTGTCTCAACTATCAGCAGGTGAAGTATGAGCACCAGATACCAGGTGGATTACTTCAACAGATAGAGAACTCGAAGTGGAAGTGGGAGAGGATCACCATGGACTTTGTAGTTGGGCTCCCACAGACTTTGAGAGAGTTCAATGCTATTTCGGTGATTGTGGATCGACTGACCAAGTCCGCTCATTTCATTCCTGTGTGCACTACTTATTCCTCGGAGCGATAGGCGAATATTTATATCGGAAGATTGTTCGTCTGCATGGTATTCCAGTGTCCATCATTTCAGATAGAGGTACGCAGTTCACATCAAAGTTTTGGAGGGTCGTTCAGCATGAGTTGGTTACTCGGGTGGAGTTGAGTACAACATTTCACCCTCAGACGGACGGATAGGCCGAGCGCACTATTTAGATTCTTTAGGATATGATCCGTGTGTGTGTGACTGAATTTGTAGGGTCTTGGGATCAGTTCTTGCCATTGGCGGAGTTCTCTTACAACAACAGTTATCATTCCAGCATTCAGATGGCACCGTATGAGGCTTTATATGGTAGGGAGTGTAGATCTCTGGTGGGTTGGTTTTAGCCGGGTAAGGCAAGACTATTGGGCACGGGCTTAGTTCAGGATGATTTGAAGAAGGTTAAGGTGATTCAGGATAGACTACATACAACCCAGTCTAGACAGAAGAGTTACGCGGACCGGAATATTCGTGATGTTGTTCAGCTTCGGGTTTCGTCTATGAAGGGCGTTATGAGATTTGGAAAGAAAAGAAAGTTGAGTCCGAGGTTTATTGGCCCTTTTGAGATATTGAGCCATGTTGGCGAGGTTGCTTATGAGCTTGCCTTACCTCCCAGCTTGGCAGGAGTTCATCCGATATTTCATGTTTCGATGCTCTGGAGGTATCACGGTGATCCGTTGCACGTGTTGGATTTCAGTTCAGTCCAATTGGACAAGGATTTATCTTATGTTGAGGAGCCAGTGACAATATTGGACAGGCAGGTTAGAAAGCTGAGGTCAAAGAACATTGCTGCAGTAAAGGTTCAGTGGCGGGGTCAGCCGGTCAAGGAGGCAACCTGGGAGACCAAGTAGGATATGAGCAGCCGTTACTCTCATCTTTTCACTACTTTAGATATGTCTTTATGCTCTTTCGAGGATGAACGAATGCTTAAGTGTAGGAGGATGTGACGACTCGGCCGGTCGTCTTAAGAATTTATGCCTCGATCCCCTTTTAACTGCCTTCCCCGAGTTTATTTCTGCTATTTTGATTTGCCGGGATGTACGGTTTTGAATTTCGAAGAGTTTTGGAACATTTAGTCCCTAAATAAGAGCTTAAGTGTTGGAAAGTTGACCATAGTCAGAACAGTATAAAGAAGGCCTCGTAATGGAAATCTGATGGTTCTGTTAGCCCCGTTAGGTGAATTCGAGCTTAGGAGCGTGTTCAGATTGTGTTTTGGAGGTCCGTAGCTAATTTAGGTTTGAAATGCCGAAAGTTGTTTTTTGAAGTTTCCGGTCCGATAGTGAGATTTTGATTCGAGGGTTGGAATGAAATTCCGGAAGTTGGAGTAGCTCCGTAGTTTTGAATGTGACGTGTTTGCAAAATTTCAGGTCATTCGGACGAGGTTTGCTAGACTTTTTGATCAAAAGCGTATTTTGAGAAAATTTGGAGTTCTTAGGATTAAATCCTTGGTTAATTCGAGGTTTCGACGTTGTTTTTAGTGTTTTAAGGATTGGTATAAGTTTGGGTATTGTTTTGTGACTTGTTGGTGAATTTGGTTGAGGTCCCAGAGGCCTCGGAATGAATTCGGATGGTTGACGGAAAGATTTTGGAGTTTAAGTTGCAGCTTCAGCTGCTGGTGCTATCATAACCGCACCTGCGGTTTGGGTTCCGCAGGTGCGGCGCTGCAGATGCGGCTCAGCAATCGCAGGAGCAGAGTTGTGGAGTATCAGCAGGTTCCGCAGATGCAGGTGGTTAACCGCAGAAGCGGTACCGCACTTGCGAACGGTAAATCGCAGGTGCGACAATTGGCCTTACGTGTAAGTCGCAGATGCGACCCCTTGTTACGCATATGCGGGACCGTAAAAGCGGTCCCAAGGCCGCAGATGCGTAAACTACTGGGCAGATTATTTTAAAAGGGGTTCCACGACTTTGGTATTTATTTCACCATTTTTATCACGACTTGGGAGCTTTCAGGACGATTTGACTGAGGGATTTCAAGGGAACTTCATTGAGGTAAGGAATTTCGACGTAAAACTAGTTCCTATGCTATTATTTCACGGATTAGAGCTAGAAATCATGGAAATTAAGGGTGAAAATTTGGGAAAACTAGGGCTTAGTATTGGAGACCTTTGAATATTGTTTGAGGGATCATTTGAGGTCTGATTTTGGTAATTTTGGTATACATGAACTCGTGAGAGTGTGAGGATTCTGAAAATTTAATTTTTACCCGATTCCGAGATGTGGGCCCGAGGGGCATTTTGGTCATTTTACATAATTTCGCGTATTAGCTTAGAATTTCTTTGTAGAATCAGTTATTTGAAGTTTTAGTTATATTAAGTAATTGAATTGAATAGATTTGGGTCATTTGGAGTTGAGTACTCGTGGCAAGATCGTGGTTTCGGATTGATTATTGAGCCGGTTCGAGGTAAGTGGCTTGTCTAACCTTGTGTGATGTGTACTTGAGATAATTATTTAAAATCCGATTTTCTTTACGTAATTTCAATTGTGTTCCTTTTCTTGTTTCATTTTACATGCAATTTAAACCTCTGTTAGCTTAGAAAGAGCATGCGTAATTGACTTAACTATTTATTTGCTTAAACTGCCTTAATTGCATTACGTGAAGCATGTCAGGGTAGAATTAACTGTTTACTTGGTACGGAATCCGTAATTGCATTAAGCATTAAATTGAGTATTCTTGTGTTGCTTCTGTGTGTTTTTAAATTGGGACTACGGAACGACATTTTGGGAGATCCTCTATACGAAATTATGATCTGGACTGAGGTGCGGGATACCAAGAGATTTCGGGCATGTATATTGAGGATACCAAGAGATCCTCGGGATACCAAGAGATCCTTTGTATACATAGAGGATACTCAAAGATCCTCGGGATACCAAGAGATCCCCCGATTATCATCCTTGCTATGAGTGGTATTTCCTCGCGGTTTATCTTAATCTCTGTTTTCGTTACTGTACTCTTATTATCCTGTATAGATTCTTATTGTAGATTCTCAATTGTATTGCTTATCTTATCCTGTCATCTTATTTTTTATTTAATTAATCTCAGTAGGGCCCTGATATTCCTCGTCACTATCCGACTGAAGTTAGGCTTGTCACTTACTGAGTACCGTTGTGGAGTACTCATGCCCCTTCTGTGCATGTTTGTCATGTGCAGATCTAGGTACCGCTACTTCGGCCTGCAATCCTTGAGGGAGGCGACTGCTTAGAGATTTCGAGGTACATCTGTCGCTTCCGCAGACCGAGAAGTCCCTTTCTATTCCTGCTTTTAGTATTTGGCCTTTCTGTATTTTCCGCTCTTATTAAACATTCCAGAGTTAGAGCTATGTAATATTTTTCTTAGCTTATGATTCGTGGGTTTCCGGGTCTTGGATCTACGTATTGGTATTGAGAATTAAACATGGTGTATGTCGAGCCGCACCATTAAAACACTGTTATTACTTTAGTTCTGTTTTAAACTATTTTACTTCTGCAAATTTTTGTTTTTCTTCTGCAACTTAGGCTTACCTAGTTGTAGATACTAGGTGCCATAACGATGGTTCATGGAGGGTGAACGGGGGTCGTGACTTCTAGCGACTCTACTGGGGATAAGAACCCAGAATCTCTGGTTCAGGGTTCAGAATTCGAGCATAGAATAGCTGTTATAGATGGCTTTTATTTATTATGTGATTTTTATTACATGTTTGAGCCTAATGTGCTAAATATCGCTTTGATATTGTTTGAACTATATATAAACTATTACGAAACCCTTCTTCTCTCTGAGTCTTCTAAATCTTTTGGGAAGTGCACGCTGGTGTGACTTCTTTTCTGTTAGAGTCATACCCTAATTTAGAACGAGAAGCGGATCAGTTACAAAGTCGGATGACTTTTTGGTTACCGGTACGTTGCCCCCCGGCTTGAGTTGTCTGCTCGGGTAAGCTAGTTCTAGAAAAATACACCCAGGTTTTTCAAAACCTAGAATAACATAGCCTTATGACGGATCCCTAGTAGGGACGCTTGTTTGCATCACGTGCATTTGACTTTTGGGACTCAACACAGGGGTTGGGTCCATCTAGAATAGGTGTACCCGAAATAAAAGACCATCCTGATGTATTTTTACGTACTATTTG
Organism: Nicotiana tabacum; assembly: GCF_000715075.1. Taxonomy (NCBI): domain Eukaryota; kingdom Viridiplantae; phylum Streptophyta; class Magnoliopsida; order Solanales; family Solanaceae; genus Nicotiana; species Nicotiana tabacum. The sequence continues at coordinate 7,974,881 of NC_134091.1, forward strand.
AGCATTTATTTGTTTCAGCTTGCATGTTGACCGGCTTTTAGATTAGGAAAGAAAAATCAAAGGAAAACAAATATTGTGGTAGGAGAGAGAAAATCATCCATTTCCAAAAAAACCTGGTGTTCAAATATCCCGAAACTCTGCCAAAATTTTGGAAAAAAAAAAGTAGAAAAAGAAAATTTATTTCAAAATAAGTCATATTTACCGTTATGTCACAACTGACAAAACTACGCGGGTCTGATTCTCACCGGATGTGAGATACGTAGGCAAACCTCATCGGTTTCGGCCCCCAGTTTTCAAAAATCCTAAAATATTTTCCTTTACTTCCTTCTTTAGAGAAGTCTTTCTTTGAGTACCCAATTTTAAAAATCCAAAAATATTTTCATTCTTTTTCAGAAGTTTTTCTTTCAAAAATTCAAAAGAAAATTCAAAATTCAAAAATATTTTCTCTTTTCTTTCGAAGTATTTCTTTCATAAACTCAAAATAAAATTCCAAAAAATCCAAAAACAATTCATTTCTTCTTTAGAAGTTATCTTTTGAAATCCCAAAAAAAAATGTCGAAATCCAAAAAATGAGTTATGTCTAAATCCAAAAAGAAAATTCTTTCTTCTTTATGTCTTTCTTTCGGAAATTAAAAAAAAAATTCAAAATCCAAAAAATGAGTTAGTTTATTTATTTTATTCCTAATCTTCCTGAAATACGCAAGATCTGATTTATGTTCTCACATGATACGTAGCCCACATAAGGTTCGATCGAATGGTTTTAAAAAAATATATTAAAAAAAGAGAAAAAAGGAAAAAAAAAAGAGAGAGTTTATTCTAACATACTTGTTGTTTTGAAATAAAAGCTAGTCAAAGGTGGTCGGTTTGTTGGTTTGCTATAGCAAGTCACAAAAACAATACAAGATCTCTCGGAAATAAAAGCATATTTTCAACCAATGTAACAAGCACCATTGTTGTTGATCAAAGGTCACTAAAAGGCAAGTAGGCAATTTGGTGATAAAAATAAAAAATAGAGGCAAATGTGGGGTTGACTTTACCAGATTTGAGCAATAGGACATGCCCTGCTCGGGATAATTGTCAAAATTTGAGTGTTGAATCCAAAACAATCAAATTGGTTAAATGTCGTAGTAAGGCTGATGTGTGAATGTGTGGCTAAGATGTCACTTAGTTACTGGAAAGTCACTCCTCATTTAGCCATGGTAGCTTATTTTTGTCGGTTTTTCTTCTTCTTTTTGCGATCGGATCCTGCTATCCTTTATTCAATAAAAAGCACTCAGTCACTTTGTGTCCATTTTGTGCATAGTTCTTTTCATGCTAGTTCTAGTGACATGACATGCATGTGAAATTTTTGGTCAGATCTTAGAAAATTAATTTATTTTGAATTTGATAAGTGAGAAAGAGACACTTTTGAAGATGAATAGAGACATGAAACATTTGAAAAAATAAGCATGAGCCAAGTTTACATGGAACCAAAGCAGTCATACTCATGGAAGTTAAGGATCTCTACCTTTTGAATCATTTGAGAGATCGAACTTAAGGTTGATCAGACGGGTTGAAATTTTTTTAGCACTAAGAGATAGAAAGTGTTTTTCAAAAGAAGGTGTATTCCAGACAACTCAAAAGGGATCAGTTAGTGGCAAAATGCATCTTCTTCATCAAGACAAAATCCAAGAAAAAGTCACCTGAATTGATAAGGGGCATTCACTGCGAGGAAAACATTGCCCATACAACCTTACACTGAAAAAGACCCAAAAAGCAACATGTCTATCTATGTCGTGTTGGCATTCTCAAGGTTACGAGGCCTTTTTTTGCTGCTACCCAAACACGTTATACCCTTTGTTATCCCTTTTGAGAGTATGTTATTTTCTTTGATCACCCTCTTTTGGAATCAAATATAGAGTCCAAAAAAATGATTGAAAAAATAATAATAAAAGTCCATGCCCCAAGAGTACAAACTGGGGCAGCATTTAGAAAGTTCTAAGTGAAAAAAAAAAGAATTGTCAAAGGTCCATGACCTAAAAAATAGAAGCTGGGGCAACTTGTTTTGAAAAAAAAAACAGAAAGAAAGATGAAAAAAAAGTTAGGTCAGATGTTTGAACTACGCTAGACCTGATTCCTTTAAAAAAGGATACATAGGCAGCCTCACGGTTCGGTCCAACCAAATAAGAATTCAAAAAAAAAAAAAAAAATTCCAAAAATCCACAGTATCTGAAACTGGGGCAAAGATTTTATTTTACTTTTGAAAGAGTCGATTCCAAGAGTTGTAAGTCTACAATCATTCCTTTTGAATCTACTTTGAGCCTTCATGCCATCCTTTCTTTCCCACCCTATCCAAAAACATTCCAAATAAAGACCTCCCGATATGCTTTCAAGAATGCCGAGACACACATGCAATGAGCAACATTTGTCACACGTCATAGAACACTGTCAAATTGCTCAAGAAAGCAACAGAAAAAAGAGAGAAAGAAAAAATGAGAGTCTTGCTAGTGAAAACCTTCACGGGCACTGTAAGAGATGGTAAGCAGAGATGAACAAAGGAGAGAGACTTATTGGTATAAACCCCTCGGGGCACCACTAGTCGAAAGGGAGTCATGAAGCTGATGCAAAGGATTAGCACGAACAAGCCCGACTTCAAATATTATAAGAATGGTAAAAGGGAAGATTGGATTAGTTTGGTAGATCGGTTGTTTAGTCCAAAATCCATGTCATGATCATTAATGCTAGTTATTGAAAAAAAAAGCTCTTTCTTCTGTCCTTCCGACAGGGCCATTTCCTGTTAATACTTGTTTGTTTGCATCATTGTGTACTTCACCCTAAGTCAGTCCTTGTCAAAACAAGTAAGAAAAGATTTCATAATCTGCTACCTGCTTTTTAGTTGCATAAAGTAAATTTGGCCAGCACACTCAGTTGTTACTGTCAATATACCTTGAGGATTCATGCAAAGGCTTCCCCAAAAGACTCTTGTCAGCCTACTTGGTGCAAGCAAAGATTACTAGTGATTCTCTCTGACAGACAAATTGCTCAAAAAGTAAGAAGTCATTCAAGATATTAGAAAAGGTCACCTAAGAAAAGATCTCCAGCTGGGATAAGGCTGATTGAGCCACATACACAAATGGTACTGGGTGTGAAACAATTAGGGTTGATGCAGAGCAAAAGTCTCTTAAAACCAACTTAAGCTGATTGAGCAGAAGCCAAGCTGCCCAAGACTCAAGGCCACAAACCGACCACCATTTTCAAAACTGACAAATTTTTCTTTGTGTGAAACAACAACAAAACAGTGCAAGGAAAGTGGTTCAAAAAAGAAAAAAAACAAAATAAGAGAAGAAAAATAAAAGAAGAGAAAAGCCGACAAAGGGAAGTTTCTCAAATCTTTGCCTTTATTTATCTTGCTATTGTGCATAAAATCTTGCTATTTATCTTCACATTTTTTTCTCCTAGGATAAAAAGTCCTAGTCTGATGGATTTTCTCCCAATAAAAATCTTAGTCTGATGAATTTTTCTCCTAAGAAAACAAAAAAAAGGGACCTAGTTTGATGAACTTTCTCCTAGGATCGAAATCTTAGTCTGATGAATCTTTCTCCTAAGATAAAAGACCTAGTCTGATGAACTTTCTCCTAGGATAGAAATCATAGTATGATGAATCTTTCTCCTAAGATACCAAAAAAAATGAAGAAAAGAGACCTAGTCTGATGAACTTTCTCCTAGGATCAAAATCTTAGTCTGATGAATCTTTCTCCTAAGATAGAAAACCTAGTCTAATGAATCTTCTCCTAGTATGATAATTTTCATATTAAAAAAGGAGGGTCTGGATTTGAAAAAAAAGGGTCAATTTTTAGTTTTCTTAAGCTATTAATCTTTACTTTTCTTGAAATCAGGGGTCCTCTTGGAGAATAGGGCCAGTTTTTATTTTAGTTAAGCTTAATTTATAGTTTTCCGCAAGCTCAATCTTAAATTTAGGAGACGCACTTCCTAGTCTGGGTCATTCAGGTTTTTTTAGCAGGCGTATTTGCTTGTTGAAATTTTCTTGGTTTTACTCACAAGAGACGCACATCCTAGTCGAGTCTTCAATTGCATCTTTCATCAATAGCATAGGTGATTCATAGGTATGCTAACAACTCATAAATCTTCCTAGTGTAAACTGGGGCAGAAAAGTTTTTTTTGTTGTCTGTTTTGCGGTAGTAGCAAGCGCCCACATGGAGAACGAGGGAAGTCATTTCATAAGTCAATTCAAGTTAGAAGTAGCGGAATCTCGCCTAAAAATACGAGTCGACAGTCCGAGATAACCAAAAAATAAGTCTAAATCCAAAAAAGGGAAGTGAATCCAAATGCAGAAGAAGATGAAAGATGTGAACTGCTCAAGAAATGGTTGAAGTCACAAGCGCTGCATGTCCGATCTTGATCAGAAGAAGTCGTGGAAGAATGACCTAACACCTGCAGCTAACAAGCATCAAGATTCAGATCAGAGTCCGCATGAAGAACCAACCAAAGCACAAGATCAAGTTTGAGAAGACTCATATATAGGAATCTTGTAACTCGTTGCTGATAGGCTTAGTTAGTCTTTTTAATTTTGATTTTGATGTAATAACAGGACCGCGAACCGGAGCTTCGATGAAACCTTACTCGACTCTCGAACTCATCACTCCATCATTCTCTAAACTACACGTGGCTTGATTCCTTTATAGCCAAGGATATGTAGGCAACTCAAATACCAGGGCTCGGTCCCATTCTCCTTTATTTTAATTTTTGGTCTCTCTAAATAAGGGTCGGGTCAAACCTGTCTCGTCGTTCCTTGTTTGAAAACTATTCATGTTTCCAGTCAAATAGGGGCAACTATTGTAACGACCTAACCGACTGTTTTGAGCTCTAGCACGTCGTTCAATGATTTGAGGCCATGAGCAGCTTCACTTCAGGTATTATGACTTGTACGCATGGTAGGAGTTGAATTTCGGAAAGTTCGTAGTTGATTTGGAGAGAGAATTCTTATTTCATAAGCTTTAAGTTGAAAGAATTAACTAAGATTAGATTTTTGAGTAAACAACCTCGGAATTAGGATTCGAAGGTTCCAGCAGGTTATATGATAATTTTGGACTTGGGAGTATGTCCGGATCAGGTTTTGGAAGACCCGGGAACGTTTCGGCACCTATTGTGGAAGGTAGCACTTTTGGAAGGATTTCATAAGTTTGGGTTAAAGTGCCTTTCAGTGTTATCAATGTCCGTTTGGGATTCTGAGTCTGGGGATAGCTCCATATGGTGCTTTTAGTATTAGGAGCGCGGTTGGAAGTGAATTTGGAGGTCCGTAGGTCATTTTGGAGTCATTTAGCTAAAGATAGAAATTTGAAGGTTTTTGAGGAGTTTGATCGGAAGTGGACCTTTTGATATTGGGATCGGATTATAATTCCAAAAGTTGAAGTAGGTCCATAATGTCAAGTATGACTTGTGCGCAAAATATGAGGTCAATCGGACATGATTTGATAGGTTTAAGCAACGAAAGTAGAAGTTTGAAATTTTAAAGTTCATTAAGCTTGAATTGGAGTGCGATTCATGATTTCAACGTTGTTTGATATGATTTGAGGCCTCGAGTGAGTTCGTATCATGTTTTTGGACATGTTTGGTATAATTGGTTAAGGTCCCAAGGGCCTCGGGTGGATTTTGGAAGGTTAATGGAATGGATTTCGGACAAAGAAAGATGCTGAAATTCTGTTGCAGAAGTTGTTCGGCAGAAAATTTCTGATGCAAGGAGTCGATTTTGAAAGCTCATATCTTGCCATATGTAAGGAATCTGAAAATTTGCAAGAAATCGAAGTTGTAGCCCTTGCTTTCTTGTTTCCAGAAGATAAACCATTCATCATTTGGATATTTGTACAGAATGTTATGATCGATTGAATAAAGGCTGGTAAAACTATTTTGCAATTTCCCTAGAAATTTCTGAGGCGAGGAGCCTATTTTGGAAGCTTATATCTCGAAATCTATGGAATCTGAAAATTAACAAAACATGAAAGTTGTAGATCTTTGATTCTAGTTTCCAAAAATTTAAATCATTCATCATTTGGACATTTGTACATAAAGTTATGGTCCATTGACTTAAAGCTTGTAGTAGTTCATTTTTTGACCGAAAATCAGGCAAAGTCGCATTTCATACATGCGACTTGCCTTGGCAGAATGCCTAAATACGGGAGTCAGCCATTTTTTACTCATTTTTGAGTTTTGAGTCTCGGATTTGGGCAATTTTTGGAGCTTTTGGAAGAGGGTTTTCACCCAGCACTTTGAGGTAAGTAATTTCTATACAACATGAGTTTAATACATAGATGGCAAAATACATAAGTTGGCACCCGAACAATGGACCAAATCCCTGTTACACACTTTCTGTGGACACAAATAATATTACACACTCAACCTTTTAAAAGTGTGTCTAATACACCCCACTTTTTTCTTGACCACTTTACCTAAATATGGGTAATGTCACACACCAATAAGGTCATGACACGTGTCATTAACATAAATAAATAAAACAAAAAATATAAAATTACACATATACCCTCATCTTCTCCAACCCCATCTCTTCAACCTCCATGGACCACCCGAAAAACTAGAACACACAATTCAACCCAAAAATTAGGAGCCCAAGTGATTTAATCCCAGAAAGAAATAAAAACATCAAAAGCTAATAAGCCATGGCTCACACCACCGTATTATCACCACAACAAGGCCATTGTTCAAAAAAAATGCAACAATGGCAAAGGTAGATCGAAAATTACAACTGCTTGGGTACCATATCTATTGAAGCTTATCTACATCAACAAAGACATAAACGGACTATTTTCATTTATAGCTCTCTTCCAAAATTTTGTTTGTCATTTCCGTGGCTGCCATCACCACCACCAACTTTCAGAATAAAAGATTCAGCCTCCTCTTCAACATGAGAAGCTAAGAATCTTAAATTTGAGATAGATAACCGCAAAATTTAAGGAAAAGGCAGATGCACGCGATAGATGTAGCCGAAATTACTCACAAAGAAAAAAAAGCTATATTAATTGAAAAATTGGCGATGATGACAAAATTTTATTAAATTTGGATGAAATCAAACATATAAAAAAGGAGGCTGGAGACAGAAATAGATTGGAAGCTTGAGATTAATACAAAATATGTATATTTAAGAGGAAATCAGAAAGAAAAAGAAAAAGAAGGGATTTGGTGGGGGGAGGTGTTGGCTGGCGGAAGAGAGTGATATAGGAAGGGTGGGGAAGATGAGGAAATTTCAGACACGTGGCATTGAATAAATAATTAGACAGTATTTTTATTAGTAGACGCGCTTCTATCGTGGTGTTTTACACATGCTGAGTCCTGGTCAAAAGCGGTGTGTATTAGATACACTTTTAAAAGGCTGAGTGTGTAATATTATTTGTGTCCACAGAAAGTGTGTAACAGGGATTTGGTCCATTGTTCGGGTGACAAATTATGTATTTTGCCTACATAGATTATGGATAGATTAACATGTAAAAATTGGTGAAATCAAGGGTTTAGATGAAAACCTAGGTTTTGTTAAAAATGAGATTTGACCGCGAAAATGGTTATGGAATTTGGTAATAATCATATATTTGACTTCATAAGGTTATGGTAACAACTTTCTTCGAATATTTTCGAAATCCGGGCACGTGGACCCGGAGGTGAATTTTAGGAATCTTACATTTAGGGTTGGGTAATCACCTCAATAGTTGGAATATGAATTTTTGAACATGTATTGATTAGTTTAAACACTATTTCATTAGTTTTGGATTGTTCTGTACCGAATTGAGGGTTTGAGGATAATCTTGGATAGGAAAGTGGGCTTCGGAGCGAGGTGAGTCTCCTTTCTAACCTTGTAAGAAGGAATTATCCACATAGGTGATTAATTGGATATGTGCTCCTATTTGTGGGGCTACGTACGCACAAGGTGATGAGAGTCCGTGCATAGCTACTATTATGCATAAGTCCGGGTAGTCTAGGACCAAATAGCATACTCTACTTGTAATATTTGGAATCTTGTTGTCGATTTAAAATACTTAAATCATATTGAATTGGTAAATAAATTTTTAAAGGAATTAAACATCATTTTCTTGACCATTAAAGAGAATTGCTATTTCTTTGGGTAATTATTTTTCCCTGATGAGATCTTGATTGACTGTTTGAATGTGTGTTTCTATGTGTACCTGCGTTGCATGTATGATTAGCGAGCGGGGTGATTGATTATTTATATTTGACCGCGTCGGTTGTATGATTCACGAGGGGGGTAATAGATGTATCTATGGTTCGCGCCATTCGACCCTCTGGCAGAGCACAATTTAAATATTTGTTGGATCAGGTCGTACGACCTCGGCATGATTTGCGCATGTTTGTAGTGCTTGCCTTGAAATTCATAGATGTTAATATTTATTTCTCCCCGGCCTGAGATAAATGTATAAATGATGAAAATAAATTTGGGAATTTCCTATAAACGAAAGAATTGTTTGCTTGTCTCATGCTATTTGAGTTACCGTCATTTTTATGAAAATCCTCGATTTATGAAATTATTGGTATATTATCATTGGACCACTAGCAAGTATCAAAGTCGACATCTCGTCTCTACTTCTTCGATATTAGACGGGATACTTACTGAATACACGTTGTTTTTGTACTCATGCTACACTTGTTGTGCAATTTTGTTGCACAAGCACATGTACCTCTAACGGCCTAATGGGCATAGCAGCATGGATGATATGGACACTTAGGCGAGCTGTATCTCTCGAGGCGACCCGTAGCCAGCATAGTCTCTTTCAGTGTATTGTATTTACTTCCTATCCAAATCTGAATTCCGAATAGTTATTGTACTTTATTTGATTTCCTAGTGATTGTTCATGCACTTGTGACACTGGATTCTGGGATGATTATGAGATATTTATTATTAAAAGTTGTAAACATTTTTATTTATTCAGTGATAATTACATTTTTACTAGTTGAATTAAAGGAAATTGGGTCGTGACAACATGGTATCAGAGCACTAGGTTCCTTTAGGTTTCACTAGTCATTAGTGAGTATAGTAGAGTCTTGAAGATCGGTACAAAGACGTCAGTACTTATCTTCGAGAGGTTGCGGGGCTGTTAGGAGCACTTCCCTTCTTGATTCCCCATCGTACAGTTTGATTCCTTTGAGGCTTATGCCCCTATTTCCTTCTTACTCAATCCCATGGGATGCGAAGCGCTTAATATAAATTGCGAATTGAGGAATTATAATAGTACTATAGATGTGGTGCGGGATGTTTCTTCAGTGTAGTTGTTTGTACTATTGTCGTCACCTTGTAGAAGGTCGTTCTGTTGTTTCAGCTCAGTATCAGTATTACCTAAGGTTTCGAGATTTGGCATCGATTTTATGATGATTCGTGCATTGCTATCGCCCAATATTGATGTGATGGTAGGATACTTACCAATATGTCGAGGCATTGAATGACCTGAAAGGAGGCCTACTCAGTGCATGATTCAGAGACTCGGAATGATCTATGATATTTTTAACTTGCAGTGTAGCATCGGGAGGAAAAAGGGAAAAAGAATTCAGATTCATAGAGGGATTATCAGAATGGGTGCATTAGTTGAAGATGCAAATGTGCGTGCAAGGAGGGTATGGAGCGGTTCATGGGTTTGGAGACAATGTGGTCTCATGGAATGGGGTCACTCAAGATGAGTGCGGATTTAGGTTGGTGATGTAAGGAATGGAGATAATATTATTTCTAAGGAAGTTAAGGATGAATTAGAGGAAGTTAGATTGGCCAGCCATGGTTGAATTGGCATAGTGGTGGCGGTGCCCGCGAGGCTCAACGGTCGCCGCAATTGATTATATTTGAAAGTATTCAAGTATTATGGCCTGTTATGTGTAGGCGGATCTGGGAAGGGTTATGGCAATTTAGACCACTACTTGAGGTTTGAATGTTCTGCGGCTATGATAAGTTACTCGCGTGTTGCTATGGTCTTCTTGGAATGAGTTAAGTAAAAAGTTTCCAGGTGAAGAAGTGTTTACCATACTAGTGGTTTAGGATTTATGATGAAGATCTTGTGCTATCGCATATTGCCATGTTGGGTGCAGTGAGTGGTATGGAATTTGAAAGTGAGGATCAAGGTTGCGGTTCATTGTTGACAACGATGTCACGAGCTCGGATGAGCATGAAAGGGATTTGAATGTTTAGAGTAAGCTGGCATTGTCTTCAACGTCACCTCAGATTGGTGTTTTGTGAAAAAGGCTTTGCATCTTGGATAAGGATTTTTGATCTCTTTTCAGCGTTAGTGTGGACGGTGGTATGGATATACAAACCTGTTATCTATTACGGAAGGTTGTGGGAGCGTGTCCCACGAAAATGTTGTATAAGTGTGTCATGTAGTCACTTCCTTAATTGAAGAATTAAACCTAGGATGAAAATTGTGGTGATATCGTTAATTTGAGAATTGATGCCTGGAGAGCACTCGATTTATTGGGTTGTGGACTGTGGAGGATTACTCTGGTTATGATGGTTGTTCTTGTGTGTTATGGGAAAAAGGGGGGAAAGATTATGGACCTAGTTCGGTACGATCAGAATAGGCTTGAGGTCTGTGAATGGATTTAAGTATGAATATGGGCTCTACATCAGGCAGAATGTGTTCATTTCAGCATAGTTCTCCTTATGGAGGAGTATTCAGACGTTGGATGTTATTTCATCGTCGGCTATTTCATGTAATGCTATATTGTGTCGTGTAAGTTGTGAATGGCTCGATAATTTTCTTATGTGTTGAGGTTCAGCGTAGCGATGGTGTTATGCGAGCAGGATGGCTCTTTAGTTTTAGAACATATATCACACCTCAGTTGTGTTTGAGTTTGTTAGCTTATGGAGTTATATGTCTCCCCAAGGATGGTATTATGCACTTAGCGTGCTTGTGACCGATATTTGGTATTTTGTTGTAATGAGCAATTTAGCTCGATGTGTATCTCCTTATGTGTGGATCGGGTGGCACGCCGACATGGGTATGTTGTTTGGATCGGGTTGCACTCCATAGCAGTGTGATGTTGAGTATAGTTCCTTATACCTATTTTTGTGTGTTTTGTTTTCCATATTCTGAGGAAAGTTCATATCAGTCGCATGAGTTGAGTAGTCGCTTCCTGAGTTTATTTTCCTTATGTATCACGTTAGAGCTTGCAGCCTATTGGCACGTTACGACATCATATGTAACTTTTAATCATGACCGAGGTGGCTATTGCCTGAGCAGTTTGTACTGGGTGAGACAAGATTATTGGATCTAGGATCAGTGTAGTCAGATTATATGAAGCATATTAAGGATCAAAGATCATTATTTGGTTCAGAATGAGGTAATGGTTCTTGTCAGAAGTATAGAATCAATGATTTTTTAACTTGGTGGTTGGTTATAAATTTCTACAAATCTCTTCTATCGTGGCGGTATTGCGAGAGTTGGAACAAGACTTATATATATCATGAGGTGTGTTTTGAGCATCAGATTCGGGGAATGTTGGTTATTATGATCAAAGAATGTTATTATGGTCCTGTGAATGATGTGGTGCATGGTGAGAATTCAGCAAAGGTATGCAGTCATGTTCTGGTACCTCGTGTAGTGATTGATACAGTGTTCATATACTAGAAGTAGGCCTGACGCAGAATTCCGGATGTTGGAATTGGGCTCTAAGCTTATTTGCTTCAATAAAAGGGAATATCTTAAGATTTGACCGAGCTAATGTGCTCAACTGGGTTGTATAAGCACGGGTAGGTGTATGATGTGTTAAACAGTGATGTCAAACAACTCCAGCGCAGTTCTTAGCATGTTCGAGGGCGAACATATGTTTAAGTGGGAGAGAATGTAACGACCCGACCTGTAATTTTGAGCTCTAGCACGTCGTTCAGCAATTTGAGGCCACGAGCAGCTTCACTTCCGGTATTATGACTTGTATGCATGGTCGGAGTTGAATTTCGGGAAGTTCAGAGTTGATTTGGAGAGAGAATTCTCATTTCGGAAGCTTTAAGTTGAAATAATTGACTAAGATTGGATTTTTAAGTAAATTACCTCGAAATCGTGATTTGAAGGTTCCAGCAGGTTCGTATGATAATTTCAGACTTGGGAGTATGTTTGGATCGGGTTTTAGAAGACACGAGAACGTTTCGGCACCTATTGTGGAAGTTAGCACTTTTGGAAAGATTTCATATGTTTGGGTTCAAGTACCATTTAGTGTTATTAATGTTTGTTTGGGATTCCAAGTCTGGGGATAACTCCGTACGGTGATACTGGTATTCGGAGCACGATCAGAAGTGAATTCGGAGGTCCATAGGTCATTTTGGAGTCATTTGGCTAAAGATAGGAATTTGAAGGTTTTTGAGGAGTTGATCGGAAGTGGACTTTTTGATATCGGGGTCGGATTCCGATTCTGAAAGTTGGAGTAGGTCCGTAATGTAAGTATGACTTGTGCGCAAAATTTGAGGTCAATTGGACGTGATTTGATAGGTTTAACAAACGAAAGTAGAAGTTTTAAATTTTAAAGTTCATTAAGCTTGAATTGGAGTGTGATTCATGATTTCGACGTTGTTTGATGTGATTTGAGGCCTCGAGCGAGTTCGTATCATGTTTTGGGACATGTTTGGTATAATTGGTTAAGGTCCTGAGGGCCTCGGGTGGATTTTGGAAGGTTAACAGAATAGATTTCTGACAAAGAAAGCTTCTGAAATTCTGTTGCAGAAGCTGTTCGCCAGAAAATTTCTGATGCGAGGAGTCAATTTTGGAAGCTCATATCTTGCAATCTATAAGGAATCTTAACATTTGCAAAACATCAAAGTTGTTTTCCTTGCATTCTAGTTTCCAGAAAGATAAACCATTCATCATTTGGATATTTGTACAAAATGGTATGATCGATTGAATAAAGGCTGGTAAAGCTGTTTTACAATTTCCCCCAAAAAATTCTGATGCGAGGAGCCTATTTTGGAAGCTCATATCTCGAAATCTATAAGAAATCTGAAAATTTGCAAAACATGAAAGTTGTAGATCTTTGATTCTAGTTTCCAGAAAATTAAACCATTCATCATTTAGACATTTGTGCATAAAGTCGAATTTCATACATGCAACTTGCCTAGGCAAAATGCCTAAATACGGGAGTCAGCCATTTTTTACTCATTTTTGAGTTTTGAGTGTCGGATTTGGGATATTTTTGTAGCTTTTGAAAGAGGGTTTTCACCCAGTACTTTGAGTTAAGTAATTTATGTACAACATGAGTTTAATACATATATTATGGATAGATTAAAATGTAAAAATTGGTGAAATCAAGGGTTTAGATGAAAACTTAGGTTTTATATAAAAATGATATTTGACCACGAAAATGGTTATGGAATTTGGTAATAATCATATATTTGACTTCATAAGGTTATGGGTAACAACTTTCTTCGAAAATATTCGAAATCCGGGCACGTGGGCCTGGGGGTGAATTTTAGAAATCTTACATTTAGGGTTGGGTAATCACCTTAATAGTTGGAATATGAATTTTTGAACATGTATTGATTAGTTTATACACTATTTCATTAGTTTTGGATTGTTCCGCACCGAATTGAGGGTTTGAGCATAATCTTGGACAGGAAAGTGGGTTTGGGAGCGAGGTGAGTCTCCTTTCTAACCTTGTAAGAGGGAATTGTCAACACAGGTGAATTAATTGGATATGTGCTCCTATTTGTGGGGGCTACGTACGCAAAAGTTGACGAGAGTCCGTGCGTATCTACTATTATGCATAACTCCGGGTAGTCCAGGACCCAATATCATGCTCTACTTGTAATATTTGGAATCTTGCTGTCGATTTAAAATACTTAAATCATATTGAATTGGTAAATAAATTTCTAAAGGAATTAAACATCATTTTCTTGACCGTTAAAGAGAATTGCTATTTCTTTGGGTAATTGTTTTTCCCTGATGAAGTCTTGATTTACTATTTGAATGCGTGTTTCTATGAGTACCTGCGTCGCATATATGATTCACGAGCGGGGTGATTGTTTATTTATATTTGACTGTGTCGCATGTATGATATGCGAGCGGGGTAATAGATGCACCTATGGTTCGTGTCATTCGACCCTCTGGCAGTGCACAATTTAAATATTTGTTGGATCGGGCGATACGACCTCGGCATGATTTGCGCATGCTTGTATTGCTTGCATTGAAATTCATAGATGTTAATATATATTTCTCCCTGGCCTGAGATAAATGTATAAATGATGAAAATAAATTTGGGAATTTCCTATAAACGAAAGAATTGTTTACTTGCCTCATGCTATTTGAGTTACAGTCAATTTTATGAAAATCCTCTATTTATGAAATTATTGGTGTATTATCATTGGACCACTAGTAAGTATCGAAATCGACCTCTCGACTTTACTTCTTCGAGATTAGACGAGATACTTACTGAGTACACGTTATTTTTGTACTCATGCTACACTTGTTGTGCAGTTTTGTTGCACAGGCACATGTACCTCTAACGGCCTAATGGGCGTAGCAGCATGGATGATATGGAGACTTAGGCGAGCTGCATCTCTCGAGGTGACCCGTAGCCAGCATAGACTCTTTCAGTGTATTGTATTTACTTCCTGTCCAAATCTATATTCCGGACAGTTATTATACTTCATTAGATTTCCTAATGATTGTTCATGCACTTGTGACACTGGGATCTGGGATGATTGTAGGATATTTAATATTAAAAGGTGTAAATATTTTTATTTATTCAGTGATAATTACCTTTTTACTAGTTGAATTAAAGGAAATTATGGTTCCTAAAATATTAAAATGAGAGTTTAATTAATTACTCAATGTTGGCTTGCGTGACCGAGGTGTCCGGCGCCATCACGGCCTTTGATGGATTTTGGGTCGTGATAGCTGTAGATATGTAATGTTTGACCCTCCCCAAGATTTTACATTTTTAACGTTTAAATAGTTAGTTTAGGTCTAATATCGTTATTTTAACTAGTTTTGACTCTTTTACTTTATTTTATCACAAAAATGTAAATTACAAAAATATTTGCTTGTTTAGATAATTGATATTTTTATTTAGTTACTTTTAGTTTATCTAATTTTCATAAAATTAAAAAATATACACAAAAATAATTTCACTTTTAGCATTTAGTTTTATTCTAGTAATTTATTAATTAGAAGTGGTTTCACAATTTTATAGTTATTATTTTAGGAATTAATGTTTTTAGTCTAATAGAGTAAAAAGGCCACTTTTAAAGGTAAATTTTAGCCAAAATTCTGCCCAATTCGGATCTAGCCCATAAATCCAAGATCATTACCCATTCTCCTCTTATATCTTAATTAAAAAAATAACCCTAGTCTGAAAGACCCATGAGCCGTTTCTATCATCTTAAAAACCTTACACACCCTAAGCTTCCTCTTCATCACAAAAAACACCATAGCAGCAACCCCTTCTCCAAAAAAATCATCAGCCGCAACACACAAAAACCTAGAGACAGCCACCTCCCCTAACTCATGTACACATCTGCTACACCCCTACTTCCTTGGACCATGCCGGTGACCACTCTCAAACTCCCATATCGATCAGATCTGGATGATTTGACTTGAAAGCTCCATGTTTGGATCTGAAGAAAATAGAGGTCGTGCAGAGTTGTCCCAGACCATCCTCAACTACAGAGATCCATAGTTATCTTGGATTGGCGCATTACTACCGTCATTTTGTTGAGGGGTTTTCATCGATTGCATCCCCTATGACCAGACTGATCCATAAGGGTGCTCCGTTCCGGTGGACGGAAGAGAGTGAGGCGAGCTTTTAGAAGCTCAAGACAGCTTTGACTACAGCCCCAATTTTGATACTGCCTATAGGTTCTGGGTCTTATATTGTCTATTATGATGCCTCGAAGACTGGCCTCGGAGTGGTGTTGATGCAAGACGGTAGGGTGATTGCATACGCTTCTAGGCAGTTGAAGATACATGAGAAGAACTACCCTATCCATGACCTAGACTTAGCTGCCATTGTTCATGCACTGAAAATCTGGTGTCATTATTTATACGGTGTGCTTTATGAAATTTATACTGATCATCGGAGCTTGCAGCACCTGTTCAAGCAAAAGTATCTAAATTTGCGCTAGAGGAGATGGTTAGAGTTGTTGAGGGATTATGATATCACTATTTTGCATCACCCAGTCAAGGACAATGTGGTAGCCGATGCCTTGAGTCGCTGAGAAGAGAGTTTGGGGAGTTTGGCTTATTTACCACCATTGGAGAGACCTATGGCGATGGATTTTCAGGCCCTAGCCAGCCAGTTTGTAAGATTGGATCTTTCGGAGCCCAGTCGGGTTCTAGATTGTGTGGTTTCTCCGTCTTCCCTATTTGATCGTATCAGAGAGCGGTAGTATGATGACCCTTATTTTCTTGTCCTCAAGGATAAGGTTCATCATGGTGATGTCAGAGATGTGACTATTGGTGATGATGGGGTATTGAGGATGCAGAGTCAG
Source organism: Nicotiana tabacum (assembly GCF_000715075.1). Lineage (NCBI taxonomy): Eukaryota > Viridiplantae > Streptophyta > Magnoliopsida > Solanales > Solanaceae > Nicotiana > Nicotiana tabacum. The sequence continues at coordinate 7,991,355 of NC_134091.1, forward strand.
ACTTGTGTACCCAATGTTGATGGGCTTCGGGAGTTGATTCTGGAGGAGGCCCATAGCTCACAGTATTCCATTCATTCGAGTGCCAGAAAGATGTATCAGGATTTGAGGCAGCACTACTGGTGGAGGCGGATGGAGAAAGATATAGTTGGATTTGTAGCTCGGTGCCTCAACTGTTAGTAGGTGAAGTATGAACACCAGAGACCGGGTGGGTAGCTTCAGTAGATAGATATTCCGGAGTGGAAGTGGGAGCGGTTCACCATGGACTTTGTAGTTATGCTCCCACAGGCTTTGAGAAAGCTCGATGCTATTTGGGTGATTGTGGATCGGCTGACCAAGTCCGCTCACTTCATCCCTGTATGTACTACTTATTCTTCGGAGCGGTTGGCGGAGATCTATATCCGGGAGATTGTTCGTCTGCATGGTATTCCAGTTTCCATCATTTTAGATAGAGGTACTCAATTCACATCACGATTCTGGAGAGTTGTTCAGCATGAGTTAGGTACTCGGGTGGAGTTGAGTACAACATTTCACCCTCAGACGGACAGACAGTCCAAGCGCACAATTCAAATTCTTGAGGATATGCTTCGTGCGTGTGTGATTGAGTTTGGAGGGTCTTGGGATCAGTTCTTGCCATTGGTAAAGTTTGCTTACAACAACAACTATCAGTCCAGCATTCAGATGGCACCACATGAGGCTTTATATGGGAGATGGTGTAAATCCTCAGTGGGTTGGTTTGAGCTGGGTGAGGCAAGATTGATGGGCACGGACTTGGTTCAAGATACTTTGGAGAAGGTTAAGGTGATTCAGGATAGACTCTGTACAGCCCAGTCCAAACAGAAGAGTTATGTGGACCGGAAGGTTCGTTATGTTTCCTATATGGCTGGAGAACGGGTTCTGCTTAAGGTTTCACCTATGAAGGGAGTTATGAGATATGGGAAGAAAAGGAAGTTGAGTCCGAGGTTTATTGGCCCTTTTGAGATATTGAGGCGTGTTGGGGAGGTTGCTTATAAGCTTGCCTTACCTCCCAGCTTGGCAGGAGTTCATTTGGTATTACATGTTTCGATGCTCCGGAGATATCACGGTGATCTGTCGCACGTGTTTCAGTTCAGTCCGGTTGGACAAGGATCTATCCTATGTTGAGGAGCCGGTTGCAATATTGGACAGGCAGGTTAAAAAGTTGAGGTCAAAGAACATTATATCAGTAAAGGTTCAGTAGCGGGGTCAGCCGGTCGAGTAGGTAACTTGGGAGACCGAGCAGGATATGCGCAGCCATTACCCTCATCTTTTCACTACTTTAGGTATGTCTCTATGCTCATTCGATAAAACGAATGTTTAAGTGTAGGAGGATGTGACGACCCGGCCAGCCGTCTTAAGAATTTACGCCCCAATCCCATATTAACTACTTTCCCCGTGTTCATTTCTACTATTTCGATTTGCCGGGAGGTTCGGTTTTGAGTTTCGGAGAGTTTTGGGATACTTAGTCCCTAAATAAGAGCTTAAGTGTTGGAAATTCGACCGTAGTTGGAGGAGTGTGAAGACAGCCTCGGAATGGAAATCTGATGGTTCCGTTAGCTTCGTTGGGTTATTTCAGGCTTAGGGGTGTGTTCGGATTGTGTTTTGGAGGTCCATAGCTAATTTAGGCTTGAAATGCCGAAAGGTCGAATTTTGAAGTTTCCGGTCCGATAGTGAGATTTTGATCCGAGGGTCGTAATGGAATTCTGGAAGTTGGAGTAGCTTTATAGAGTTGAACGTGACGTGTGTGCAAAATTTCAGGTCATTCGAACGAGGTTTGATAGACTTTTTGATCGAAAGCGTATTTCTAGAGTTTTGGGGTTCTTAGACTTGAATCCATGGTTGATTCGTCGTTTCAATGTTGTTTTAGGTGTTTCAAGGATTGGTATAAGTTTGGACAGTGTATTAGACTTGTTGGTGCTTTTGGTCGAGGTCCAGGGGGCCTCGGGGTGTTTCGGATGGTTGATGGAAGGATTTTGGAGTTTCGAGTTGCAGCTTCAGCTGCTGGTTTTCTGTCATAACCGCACATGCGAGTTTGGAACAGCAGGTGCGGCGCCACAGAAGCGGCTCTGTGGTCGCAGAAGTAGAAAGGGGGAGGTTCAGCAGGAGGCGCAAAAAGGTAGAATTTCTGCAGAAGCGGTACCACATCTCCGGATGGGGAGTCGCAAATGCGGAAGCTGGTCGTAAGTGAAAGGTCGCAGGTGCGGCCATTTTTTCCCAAAAGCGGGACTGCAGATATAGTCCCTTGACCGCAGATGCGGTAATAGTTTGGCAGAAATATGAAATTTCGAGAGTTTAGTTTCAAAAGTTGGAAATTTGATTTGGAGCTCGGGAGAGGGCGATTTTGAGAGGAAATTGAAGAGGTGGTCATTGTGTAACAATTCTTTAATCCTTTCTAGTTATATTCCATCCATCTATAGTTTGTTTCATCATTTAATTTCGGATTGGAGATGAAAAATTGGGAAAAAGTTGGAAGAAAGTTCTTAGACCTTAAATTCGACTTTTGATTGGGAATTTGACCTTAGATTTTGATAATTTTGGTATGCATGAACTCGTGAGAGTGTGAGGATTTTGAAAATATAAATTTTACGCGATTCCGAGACGTGGGCCCAAGGGGCGTTTTGGTCCTTTTACCTAATTTCGCGTATTAGCTTAGAATTTAATTGTAGAATCAATTACTTGAAGTGTTATTTACATTATGCAATTGAATTGAATAGATTTGGACCATTTGGAGTCGAATACTCGTGGTAAAAACGTGATTTCGAGTTGATTTTGAGCTGGTTCGAGGTATGTGGCTTGCCTAACCTTGTATGGGGGACCTTCCCCTTTGGATTTGGTATATTTGGTAATTGAAATGCCTTGTACGTGAGGTAACGAGTGCGTACTTGTGCTAATTGTTGGAAATCCGATTTTCATTAAGTAACTACTAGTATGTTTCCTTCCTATTTTTATTACTTGCACTATTAAGCCTGTTGTTAGCTTAGGAAAACATGTCTAAGTGACCTAATTGCTTACTTGCTCAAACTGCCTTACCTGAATTCTGTGCAGCATGCTAGGCTAGAATTACTTGTTTGCCTTAATATGAAATTTATCATTTCTGAATATTTTCCTATTGCTGCTGTGTATTTACATTGGGACTACAGATGTGGGATTCCAGTAGCTCCCCCTTGTCTATTTATTTTAGGACTACGAATGTGGGATTCTAGTAGATCTCCCCGTACAGTTATATGAAACTACGGGAATGCACCCGGTAGATTCCCCCAGTACTGTGTATTTATATTTGGGACTACGGAACGGGATTCTAGTAGATCCCCGTGCACTATGAGTTGGACTACGGGACGGGATCCCAGGAGATCCATTGGATATGTATTACGGTATCCTGGGAGATCCCGTGGTGTTGAACCGTATTTCTTTCTGTGTTTACCTTGTATCTGAAATAGTTGTTGTTGCCTCTTCTATCTAGTGTTACTTTTATTGATGTACTTATTTATACTGTTTTATTCTGCACAGTTGAACTTTATATTTTATTTAACCTCAGTAGAGTACTGACCTTCCTCATTGCTATTCGACCGAGGTTAGACTTTGCACTTACTGAGTACCGCTGTGGTGTACTCATGCCCCTTCTGCGCATGTTTTTCATGTGCAGATCCAGGTACCTTGACTTAGTCCTATCACCCTTGAGGCGAGGCGACTGTTCCACAGATTTCGAGGTATATCTGTCGCGTCCGCAGATCGAGGAGTCCCTTTCTATTCTCCCTATTGTATTAGCCCTTCTGTATTTCTTTTCCTTGTTAGATATTATGGAGTTAGAGCACTATGTAGTATCCTTAGCTTGTGATTCATGGGTTTTCGAGTTAAATATTGTGTATGCCGAGCGGTACTTTTAAACGTTGTTTTATTACTCTATTTCTATTTTAAATTGCTTTCTTTTCTTCCGCAAGTTTGGTTTATTTTCCGCATTTTAGGCTTACCTAGTCGTAGAGACCAGGTACCGTCACGATGGTTCACGGAGGGCGAACCGGGTCGTGACAAAGACTTATGCTTGGCCTATAGCAGTAGTAGCTCTAGGGAGGCAGGTCCGGGATGCAAAGGCAGAACCTCCATGACGACTACTGTAAGTTGAACAAAATTAATTACATTATTTTTCTTTTCCACTACTTAAATATATTGCAATACCTTGAATATTAAATTTTATTCGATATTTTTACTATATTGTTAATTAGGTTGTTACATTTTCAATATTATAATTTTATATTTTATACATTACTTTAATATGTTAGTTTTATTATTTTATATGTTAGTTTTATTAATTTATATATTAGTTTTATTATTTTATATGTTAGTTTTATTATTTTATATGTTTGTTAGCTATTCACCTATTTTTTACTATATATGATTTAATTATTAAATATTCACATTTTGGTTCCAAACACAATATTTGAGGCCCAGTAGCACCAATGTATCCTGAATTCTTATGTTCATGATGAGAATTTTTTTTGATTTTTTACTCAACAGGTATGTTATTTTATATGTTAATTTATTATTGTATATGTTAGTTTTATTATTTAATATGTTAGTTTATTATTATATATGTTAGTTTTATTATTTAATATGTTAGCTTTATTATTTAAATATGTTAGTTTATTATTGTATATGTTAGTTTTTATTATTTAATATGTTAGTTTTATTATTTAATATGTTAGTTTTATTGTTTATTATGTTTTTTTGTTTATTTGTTTGTTAATGACTTATTTTTTTACTATACTAAAATTAAATAATTACTTTTCATAACTATACAAGATTTAATTATTAAATAATTATATTTTGGTTCCGGACACAATATTTGAGGCCCACTAGCACCAATGTATCCTGAATTCTTATGTTCTTACGTTTGTTGACTATAATTGGAGATAATTTGTGTTTCGACATATTTTTGGGAATAAAAGATACTTAAATGATTCATTTCTATAACTACAATGATACTACGGTAAAGGGCACTACGTTTTACTACGCTAAAAGGTCACTAAATTACAAATACGAACACTACATTAGGCCACAAGATACCACTACAAGGTACTAAAGTAAAAATTTATCTAGTTTAATAGTCTTTTAGCAAATTAATAATCTAAATCGAATAAAAATAATAAATTAATTTAATCACAAAACAATCACGAAATTACATATACCACAGTAAAAAGTAACTAATTAACTTTTTTTTAACAACTAATAATAATTTCTCTATTTTATAATTTTTTTAGCATACTAATACTATAGTCCGGATAAAAAATAACAAATTAGTTAAATCGCAAAAAAAAATTACAAAATAACATAGGGTACATAAAAACAAATAATATGCATTTTTAATACAAGTTTTAACAAAAATTAAGTCGAAATACCTCAATTTAAGGTTTTTAGAAAGTCGAAAATTTTATGATTTTGAGCCGGAACAACCAACAACGTACGAAATAACGCCTTAGCTAGCACGTGGGACCGAGAGTCTTTACTTTTTGTAGGACGGGCTGGGCTCCACTCAAGCTTTTTTGGTTTAAAAATTGGGGGGGGGGGGGAACGTTTCTGTTTTGGGGGAAGGGAAGGAGATAATATATTTTTCCGCTTAAATTAATTCAGGTATAGCGTCTTTTTGAATCACGCTATACTTAACTGGCCAAACGACCGTTAAAGTATAGCGTGATTTCAAAAAACGCTATATGTATTTATGTCACTAAGTTTTTTTTTCCACATTTTTGTTGTTTGAGTCCAAAAGAACCACATTGATTCCGGACTCGGGCTGAGGGGGAGATTAGTAAAGCCTTTGCTTTAGGACCCTTAAATTTTGGGGCCCCAAAAATATTTTTAGTTGTAGATTTAGTACCTTATTTTCGCTTAGATAATATTGAAGTTTATAGAAAAAAAGAAAAAAAATACTAAATCCTTATTGAAATGGAAAGAAAGACTATCTATTTTTTAACAATAGAAATATTTTACAACTTTTACTTGAGATACTCAAATCTTCGTATTGATAAATAACGTTTTTACAATAAGATCCAATGTAACGAATTATAAATATGTGGCTTCGTATTGATAAATAACGTTTTTACAATAAGATCCAAGGTAACGAATTATAAATACGTGGCTAACATCTTCTTAACTTGAATTTTCTTACCAATATAAATATTAATATTATATTTAAAGATAACTACACTATAAACAAAATAAAGAAAGAAAAAAAAACAATGTAATATTAATACTATATTTTGCAAGATAACTATAGTATAGACAATAAAAAAAATTAAGATTGCATTGCAAGAGCATAGAGGTGGTGCTCCTTGTTTAATTTATTGTTGGGTCTGTTCTAAGAGTAGAGTCTAATTGAGGGAAAATATTTGATTTCCGTTGTGACTATTTTATACAATTTTTTTTCGCTTAGCTGAGACGATATTTTAGGCACCTGGGTAATACTTTCTTGCCCTTGTTCATCTCTAAGAATGATTTCTCGATCTTTCCATTGATTTTTTGGCTTACTATCTGGCTAAGCTGGGTGTTGGATAACAGATTACGAAGACGAAATCTGCTTAGTGTGCTTATTATTGGTAGAGATCCTGCACCACAACCATTAGTTAATATTGGAGATCCAATTGCTGAACAACACAAGATGGTGTTGGAGCTTGTAATGCTAACATTCTAAGATTTATGCCACCATAAAGTGGTGGTAGAGCTCCAATCGTTGAACCACCACAAGGTGGTGGTGTTGGTAATGCACAAGTTCCAATACCGATACCTCCACAAGATGGTGCTGGGGCTCCAATACCCGACCCACCTCAAGCTGGTGCTGGACCTGGTAATGCTCAGATACCTCAAATACTACCGGGGGATCTAGAATCAGCGTTATTGCATGATATAATTCGCAAAAATCAGGTATGCTTTTGTACCTCTATATCCTTTAATGTTTCCCTATTTTATGTATTAGTTGGTGATATAAGATTTTTCCTGTTCTTTCATCTGGGGCTCCAAGAAAATTGGCAATTCTATGATTAAATTTGTTTGTCTTTGATTAACTATTATGGCTTAACAATTGTGATATGTGTTGCTGTTGCACTTGGTGTTATTTCTCTTGCCCAATTTATTCTATTGTCATTGATTGCTATTCCAAAGATTCATGCTCATATGTCGATTAGTTTAAGGCCAAAAGGGTGTTAATACCTTGTTTAGGAACGTTAATTTTTAGGATATGTTAGTATTATGGCAGGAGAAGTTGAGAATCCAAAAAATACATTTCCTGTAATATTAACTTTTTCTGTGTTTTGACTTGTGTTGGGTATATTATTCCATTTTGCCCTTCACTGGATTTGTTTAGTTAAGAAAAATGATTGAGACACACTGTATTTATTGCAAATGCTGCAGAAATGAATTCTGGAAAATGGTTGAAATTTTGGATCGAAATTGATGTTGTTTTATCAGCCATTTGATTATTTGAATCTCAATTGAATAGTTTCGTATTTCAACTTTTGGGCATGACTGATATAGATTTATTTGCCAAGTTATTTTGCTTAAGGTCTAAATGGTTCAATACACCTTGGGTTGGTATAGTGTTATCAACAAAAATTTCATTGGGAATGTCTTAAATTAATTTTCAAGATATCATTTCTTCAGTAAATATTTAGGTTTGCTTCTGGAATTTACTTCATTACTCTGGCTGAGCGCCAATAAAATTGCCCACTTTTGGTAATTATGTGTTTATTACCCTTCCCATGAGTTTGTTTTTGTTGGAAATTATGTGTCCATGAAGTTTTTTGGTTATAGCAACCAAACATGTGTAATTGATTAATGGTTTGATGGCTATTGGAGGGATTATATGATTTTTTTGATGAAGATTTGTAAGACAAAGAGGTTGCTTACATTCAATAATTAAGGTAGACAATAATTACTAAGAAAGGCAGTTGGTGTATGCTTTTTTTTTGCTAGAAAGAAACTTGTCGTGACATTTTTATAATATGTGACTACTGTTGGAAAAACATTCTTATTTGCCACTTCTACTTGTATATTATGCATAAAATTGTTATTTTTATTCATTTTGACTAAAATTTGTTAACTTTTAGGCTTACCTCAAGAAGGTGTTTGATCTGTGGAGTGCACATATAACCCTAGTCGATGGAAGAGCTTTAACATTGAACGCTTGGACAATGAGGGTTAGCGAAAATGACCAGCCAATTAGTTGGTAGCTACCTGCAATGGATTTTGTTGCACTCTACTTCTCGTTGGTGGACGAGACTAGCGTCAATGGTGTCAACCTGGACAATGGTGACCATCTAATAATAAATACTTAATTTATTAGTGGTGTTGTTGAGATCTTTGTCCCTATCTGACCAGAGAGAATCAGTATTTTTGCTGCTGAGGGTAGGGATATTAGTAACTCCTAATTTGTGCCAAAACTTAATAGCATTGTGACATTCAATGATAATATGGTCAACCGTTTCTTCATCTCTATATTTAGTGTAATGTTCAACAGTATTAATACCTTGCTTATGAAGATAATGACGGGTATGGTGCTTATTGTGGTAGTTGAGCCAGATGAAGTATTTTATCTTCAGAGTACGAAGATTACTTCAAGAAAAATTCCTAGTATTATCTGAAAGCTGACTTATCAATCTTTAAATTGACCATACTACAGTAGGAATATGGATACAGAATGCTCTTAGTAGCAGTATTAGAAGTCAAAAGGAATATTATCAGAACTCCAATTATTATTATTAAGGTTAGAGCTGACCTGCATCTCATAGTGTTGTCCCATCAATGGACCGTGAATTGTTTCTAAAAGACTTGTTGTCAGGGATCCAGTTGTTGTCCCATAACCTGATATTATTCCCATTAACTATAGATTAACAGACTACATTCCTACAAATGCTAAAGATATTCTTCCAACTCCTAGATTTTACTTTAAGTTGCGTGATGGGATGAGGTCTAGAAAGGGCATTGGAACAATGTTTATGAAACAAAGTTTGTGCCCAAAGGGTGCAGAGTTGATTGAAAAACCTCAAAGATAGACAAGATAATGTGAGCTAGAGTTTTGGTTTCAATTTTAATCACCACCCCCCCCCCCAAAATTTCTTCCAAGGTAGTAATATTCTAGTTAACTAGGTGAAGTTTTGACTTAGTGTCAGCCTGTCAGCAGTACCCCAAATAACATTGCGCTAAATTCTGTAAGTGGAAGCAGTTCTTAGGGACTTATATGTACTACATAGGGTGGTTTGGGGTAGTATTGAGAAGGGACTAGGGTAACCCTACCAGGCATAGTAAGGAATTTCCATTTCCAGCCTGCCAATCTCTTCTTCATATTATCAATTATCAATAATATACTGAGAATTCTAAGGTCTTTGGTGAAACTTTAGAAAATCGAGGTACTTACCAAAGGAGGATCCTATAGTTAGATTAAGGGAGCAGGATATCGGTTGTCTAGTGGTCCTATGGCTGTTGTTGGAAAAGAATATATTTCACTTAGAGAAGTTTATGTTCTACCCTAAAATAGTACAAAATTCAGAATTCCTAAAAGTATTACTTGATTTGGAAGTTGCTCTATGTCACGATCCTAAACCTAGACCCGATCGTGATGGCGCCTCTCGTAAAGACAAGGCCAGCCGACACTTTCCATTTCAGTTTTTAAGCAATTAAACAACAAGATTCAAATCTAAAGCATGATAAAATAATCTAAAGTTTAAGCAGTCAACAGTACAAATTTACGAAAGAACAACCTAACACAGACCGATAGGCGTCACTAGTCATGAGCATCTAAAATCCGGAATAATCAAGAAAAGTCTACAGAGTTCTGTACAAAACTAAAACAAGAAGAAACAAGATAAGGAAGAAGCTTTGGGCTGCGAACGCGGACAGCTACCTAGAGAATCCTCGGATCCGCCTGAGCTGGAAGGATCAACATCAAGAGTGGGACCAGATGTGCCTGAATCTGCACACGGGGTGCAGGGAGTAAAGTGAGTACTCCAACTCAGTGAGTAATAATCATAAATAAAGACTGTAAGCATGAATTCACGTAAGGTACATTATAGGCTATAATGAGGTAGTAAAACCAGTAAAACCAGTAAATCAAAAAAAGATATGTGAAAGTTATTTTAGTTCAAATTACACTTCATGAAAAACCTTTCTCAACAATTAAGCAGGTAAATGACATGCAATTAAGTAAGTTAAACACATAAAGGTTCGCCCCTCGGGCATAGCATCAACAAATCCGCCCCTCGGGCATAGCATCAACAAATCCTCCCCTCGAGAAATATCTCAGAATAATAGTAGCCCCTCGGGCTATATCTCACATCACAATGGGTACCCGCGCTCACTAGGGGTGTGTAGACTCCTAGAGAGGCCCTTTACGGCCTAAGCGCAATATCAAGCCATCTCGTGGCATCATCACTAGGCTCTCGACATCATATCAACAAGCCACCTCGTGGCGTACACATCTCAGGCCCTCGGCCTCATAAGAATAATCAGTATTTCCTCACAACATAGGCCCTTGGCCTTACTCAGTCAAAATCTCACAGCCACTCGGGCAACAGTAAAACATAGTGCTTAGCCCAAAATATCATTTAAGTATTAAAGTAGAGTAAACATGGCTGAGTTATGAAAATAGTAGAATACAACATGATTGAGTTCAAGTATAAAGTCAAAACAGTAAGGAATATCAATAAAAATCCCCTAAGGGTTCAAATAGTTGGCACGAAGCCCAAATATGGCATTCAGCCTAAAACAAGATGATATCAAATAGATTGCAGTCAAATATGCGGTAAAATAGTCATTCGGGACAGACTAAGTCAAAATCTCCAATAGTGCACAACTCCACGCTCGTCATCTAGCATGTGCGTCACCTCAATATAGCATCACGATGTGCAATCCAGGGTTTCATATCCTCATGACATCATTTACAATCATTACTCAACTCAATCCGGTCAAATCTCTAGCCCGCAACGCCTTTGCCCCTCGAATCGGCCTCCACTCGCATTGAATCTATCCAAAATCAGAAACACGGCATGAAAATATGCTAAGGGAACGAAGCCCAAGCGAAAATAATCAATATACAACACAAATCCCGAAATTACCAAAACCCGACCCCCGGGCCCATGTCTCAGAATTCGATAAAATTCACATCAATGGATTTCTTATCTCCCCACGAGTTCATACATATCAAAAGTACCAAAATCCGATCACAATAGGTTCCTCAAATCCACAAGTCTAGGTCTCCAATACCAAGCCCTAGTTTCCCCAATTTTAACCCTTAATTTCCATTAATTATGGCTCTAATCCGTGAAATAATACATAGGAACGAGTTTTATGACCAAAATTTTTACCTCAATAAAGTTCCCTTGTAATCTCTCTTCAAAATCGTCCAAAAAGCTCCAAAGCCGACTTAAAAATGGTGAAATAGCTCAAAAATCGCGAAGGACACAATTTATACCTTCTGGCCTAGGCATTTTCGCATCTGCGGCCATATACCCGTTTTTGCGGTATCGCATTTGCGGCCAAAGAACTGCCTCTGTGGTTTTCACTTATTCTGTCCTGATCCGCATCTGCGATGCACCAGCCGCACCTGCGCCATCGCAGGTGCGGTCCACTAACCATTTTTGCGGCTTCCTGCCTACCTAGCTCCATTCTGCTTCTGCAGCTCCCCTCCACGCATCTGCGAGATCGCACTTGCGCACCCTAATCCGCATGTGCAGAAATACCAGAAGCAGCAAAAAATTTGCAGCCTACCAAAATTCCAAACTTCTCCGTTAACCATCCGAAATCACCTCGAGGCCCCTAGGACCTCAACTAAAAACACCAACCTATTCCAAAACCTAATTCAATCTTGTACCAATCTTCAAAACACCTCAAATAACATCGAATCAACCAAACCACATCAGATTCAAACCAACTGGACCGTGATGAAATCCAGAACATGAGATGGATACCCGGAGCATGGAAACATGAATTACCTGGTGCACACTCGACAAGCTGAGTGGTAAAGCAAGCTCATAAGCCACCCCCCAATCCTCTGAAGCACCTCAAAAGGCTCAATGAACCGAGGACTCAATTTCCCTTTCTTCCCAAATCTCATAGCACCCTTTATGGGCGAAACCTTCAACAGAACCTTCTCGCCAACCATGTAGGACACATCTTGAACCTTCCTGTCAGCGTAACTTTTTTGTCTCGACTGTGCTGTACGAAGCCTCTCCTGAATTACCTTCACCTTTTCTAAGGCATCCTGCACCAAGTTTGTCCCCAATAGCCTAGCCTCACCTGGCTCAAACCAACCAACTAGAGATCTATACCGTCTCTCATACAAAGCCTCATATGGAGCCATTTGAATACTCGACTGGTAGCTGTTGTTATAAGAAAACTCTTCAAGCGTTAGAAACTGATCCCGTGACCCTCCGAAATCAATGACACAAGCACGCAACATGTCCTCCAATATCTGAATAGTGTGCTCGGTCTGCCCGTCTGTCTGAGGGTGAAAAGTTGTGCTCAACTCAACCTAAGTACCCAACTCTCGCTGCACAGACCTCCAAAAATGCGAAGTAAACTGAGTGCCCCTATTTGAGATGATGGAAACTGGGACACCATGCAAACGAACAATCTACCAGATATAGATCTCTGCCAACCACTCTGAAGAATAGGAAGTAGACACAGGAATAAAGTGCGCGGACGTAGTCAGCCGATCCACAATCACCCAAATGGCATCGAACTTCTTTAAAGTTCGTGAAAGTCCAACTACAAAGTCCATAGTGATCCTCTCCCACTTCCACTCTGGAATATCCATCCGCTGAAATAAACCACCTGGTATCCGATGCTCATATTTCACCTGCTGACAATTGAGAGACCGAGCTACAAATCCCACAATGTCTTTCTTTATTCTTCTCCACCAATAATGCTGCCTCAAATCCTGATACATCTTTGCAACACCTAGATGAATGGAATACCGCGAGCTATGGGCCTCCTCCATAATCAACTCCCGAAGCCCATCCACATTGGGAACACATATCCGGCCCTGCATCCTCAACACCCTATCGTCACCAATGGTTACATCTCTGGCATCATCATGCTAAACTTTGTCCTTAACGACAAGCAAATACGGATCATCATACTAGCGCTCTCTGATGCGATCATATAAGAAAGACCGAGAAACCACACAAGCCAAAACCCGATTGGGCTCCGAAATATCTAACCTCACGAACCTATTGGCCAAGGCCTGAACATCAACTGCAAGAGGTCTCTCCCCAACTGGAATATATTCCAAACTCCCCATACTCACCGTCTTTCATCTCAAAGCATCGGCCACCATATTGGCCTTTCCTGGATGGTACAATATAGTGATATCATAATCCTTAAGCAATTTCAACCACCTCCGTTGTCTCAAATTAAGATCCTTCTGTTTGAACAAGTGCTGGAGACTACGATGATCAGTAAACACCTCACAAGACACACCATATAAGTAATGCCTCCAAATCTTCAACGCGTGAAATATGGCAGCCAACTCCAAATCATGAATGGGGTAGTTCTTCTCATGGGGCTTCTACTGACGAGAAGCATAAGCGATAACTCTACCCTCCTCCATCAATACACAACCAATACCAACTCTCGAAGCATCATAATACACGGTATATAAACCTGAAGCTGATGGCAAAACTAACACTGGAGCTATGGTTAAGGCTGTCTTGAGCTTCTGAAAGCTCTCCTCACACTCATCCGACCATACAAATGAAGAACCTTTCTAAGTCAACTTGGTCAAGGGCGATGCGATGGATGAAAATCTCTGAACAAACCGGCGATAATAGCCTACCAGACCAAGAAAGTTATGAATCTCTATGGCTGAAGACGGTCTAGGCCAACTCTGAACTGCCTCTATCTTCTTCGGATCAACCTGAATACCCTTGTTGGACACCATGTTCCCCAAGAAAGCCGCCAAAACTCACACTTGGAGAATTTTGCATAAAGCTTCTCCTCTTTCAATATCTGCAACACAACTCTTAAATTCTCTGTGTGCTCCTCCTGACTACGCGAATACACCGGAATATCATCAATGAAGACTATGACAAACGAGTCGAGATAAGGCCGAAACACGCTATTCATCAAATGCATGAATGCTGCTGGGGCATTGGTCAGCCCAAAACATATCACCAAGAACTCATAAGGACCATATCCGGTCATGAAAGCTGTCTTAAGAATATCCGAGTCCCTGATCTTCAACTGGTGATACCCTGAACGGAGATCAATCTTGGAGAACACTCTCGCTCCCTGAAACTGGCCGAATAAATCATCAATAGAGGCAAAGGATACTTACTCTTAACTATTACTTTGTTCAATTGCCTATAATCAATGCACATCCTCATAGTGCCATCCTTCTTCTTCACAAATAGAACCGGCGCGCCCCAAGGTGACACACTAGACCGAATGAACCCCTTATCAAGGAGTTCTTAAAGCTGCTCTTTTAACTCCTTCAACTCCGCTGGTGCCATACGATACGGCGGAATAGAAATGGGCTGAGTGTCCGGCACTAGGTCAATACCAAAATCAATATCCCTGTTCGGTGGCATGCCCGACAGGTCTGCAAGAAACACATCGGGAAAATCCCTCACAACTAGAAAAGAATTATTACTGGGAGTCTCTGCATCGACATCCCTCACAAAGGCTAGATACGAAAAACAACCCTTCCCAACCATACGTTGGGCTTTCAAGAAAGATATCACTCTACTAGGAACATAATCAGTCACACCTGACCACTCAATCCGTGGCACACCCGGTATAGCCAATGTTACTGTCTTAGCATGACAGTCCAGAATAGCACTATACGGAGATAGCCAATCCATGCCCAAAATGACATAGAAATCCACCATACATAATAATAAAAGATCCACTCGGGTTTTTAGACCCCCAATAGTCACCACACACGACCGATACACACAGTCTACAACAACAGTATCGCCCACTGGGGTAGATACATGAACAGGTGATACAAGAGACTCATGGGGCGTATCCAAATAATGAGCAAAGTATGATGACACATAAGAAAAGGTGGAACTAGGATCAAATAATACAGAGGCATCTTTTTGGAAGACTGAAACAATACTTATAATAACAGCATCGGAAGCAATATTCGGGTCTAGCTGGAAGTGCATAAAAATGGGCCTAGCCGCCACCTGATCGACCTCCCCCTCTGGGACGGCCTCTAGCTGACTGACCTCCACCCCTAGTTGGCTGGGTGGGTGATGATGAAGTAACTAGCGCTGAATCCGATGACTGACCCCTCTGCTGAGATGAACCCGCAAGACGACGAGGGCACTGACTCCACATATGACCCATATCTCTACAATCATAACAACTCCCAAGTGCTGGAGAAGGGGACTGAAGGGAACCCCTCGCACCTGAATGACTAGCAGATGCACCTGGCATAGAAGAGCCCTGAACTGATGGAGCACGGGACGAACTTTGAGCTGGATTGGCACTAAGTGATGATTGGCCCTGATGAGAACCGTAAGAACCATGACTCGATGACACTCCACGATAACCTGGGTGAGCTGGCTGAGCATGCCTGAATAGATGGCCTCTACCGTGCTGAAACTGGCCTCTTGAAGGAGCACCACGATAACTACCAGATCCTCGAGGCCTCTTGGCCTCCCTCTCCTCTCGCTCCTAGCGATGAACAGACTCAATCTCACGGGCGATATCCACAACCTCCTCGTAAGTTGCACCAGTACCCTCTCCCTGGTCATGAGAATGCGAAGCTGATAAGTGAGGCCATCAACAAACCTCTTAATCCTCTCTCTATCTGTCGAAACCAACCAAATGGCATGACGAGCTAACTCGGAGCACCTCAACTCATACTGCGACACGGTCATCTCTCCCTGATGCAACCACTCAAACTGCCTGCGCAGCTCCTCTCTATGAGACTGCGACACATAATTCTCCAGAAAGAGAACGGAGAATTGCTGCTAGGTAAGGGGTGCTGCACCAACAGGCCTACACCTCTCAAAATCCTCCCACCAAGTGAAGGAAGCTACAGAAAACTAATAAGCAGTGAAAGCGACCCCGCTGGTCTCCAGAATACCCGCTGTACAAAGCATCCTCTAACACTTATCTAAGAAACCCTGGGCATCCTCGCCCTCTGCACTACTGAAGGTCGGAGGCTGAAGTTTACCAAACCTCTCCAACCTACGTTGTTTGTCCTATGACATGGCAGGAACTACATAATCCTAAGCAGCTGCAACTGGCTGGGCTGGATGTGCCCCCGGTATCTGAAGTCCCTACACGACCTGCTCAGATGTGCGGGCGAGGGGAGTCTGATTTCCTCTCCCGGCCTGAGAAGTAGCTGTGGCTGTAGTAGGTGAGACTACCTGAGCTAGGCCAGTGCAAACTGATAGAATCTGAGCCAAGGCCTCTTGAAGACCCGAAATCACAATGGCCACAGCTGGTGCTTGAGCTGGTACTTCTAGAGTGTCCATAACTGGGACCTGATCCTGAAGTGGGGTTGCTGGTGGATCTGCAGGTGCAGCCCTAGTTGTTGTGCGAGCCACACCTCTGCCCCTACCGCGACCACGATCGTGTCCTCGGCCTCTAGTGGCCATAGTTGGTGGTACTGGTGGTCGTCTATCCTGACTGATAGCGCGATGTCCTCACCATCTGTGAGAGAATAGAATAACAGAATGTTAGTACTCGGATCAACAAATTCGCACGACAAGAATTTTAAGAATATGAAGTTTTTCCTAAAGGTTCTGCAGCCTCTTGAGGATAAATACAGATGTCTCTGTACCGATCTGCGAGACTCTACTAAACCTGCTCATAACTCGTGAGACCTATGTAACCTAGGCTCTGGTACCAACTTGTCATGACCTTAAACCCGGACCCGGTCATGATGGCGCCTCTCGTGAAGTCAAGGCCAGCCGACATTTCCCATTTCAGTTTTTAAGCAATTAAACAATAAGATTCAAATCTAAATCATGATAAATAATCCAAAGTTTAAGCAGTCAATAATACAAATTTGCAGAAGAACAACCCAACACAGTCCGATACCAGGGTGTCACTAGTCATGAGCATCTAAAATCTGAAATAATCAAGAAAAGACTACAGAGTTCCGTACAAAACTAAAACAAGGATAAACAATACAGGGAAGAAGCTCTGGGCAGCAAAAGCCGGCAACTACCTAGAGAATTCTCGGATCCACCTGAGCTGGAAGGATCAACACTCGGGAGCGGGACTAGATGCGCCTGAATCTGCACATGGGGTCCAGGGAGTAAAGTGAGTACTCCAACTCAGTGTAATAATCATAAATAAACACTGAAAGCATTAATTCACGTAAGGCACATTACAGGCTATAACTAGGCAGTAAAACCAATAAAAACAGTAAATCAGTAAAAGATATGTGAAAGTCATTTTAGTTCAAATTACACTTATGAAAAGCCTTTTTCAACAATTAAGCAGGTAAATGATAGGCAATTAAGGAAGTTAAACACATAAAGGTTTGCCCCTCGGGCATAGCATCAACAAATCCTCCCCTCGGGCATAGCATCAACAAATCCTCCCCTCGGGAAGTATCTCAGAATAATAGTAGCCCCTCGGGCTATATCTCACATCACAATGGGTACCCGCGCTCACTAGGGGTGTGCAGACTCCTGGAGAGGCCCTTTACGGCCTAAGCGCAATATCAAGCCATCTCGTGGCATCATCACTAGGCTCTCGGCCTCATATCAACAAGCCACCTCGTGGAGTACACATCTCAGGCCCTCGGCCTCATAAGCATAATCAGTATTTCCTCACAACATAGGCCCTTGGCCTTACTCAGTCAAAATCTCACAGCCACTCGGGCAACAGTAAAACATAGTGCTTAGCCCAAAATATCATTTAAGTGTTAAAGTAGAGTAAACATGGCTGAGTTACGAAAATAGTAGAATATAACATGATTGAGTTCAAGTATAAAGTCAAAATAGTTGCGGTACCGCATTTGCGGTTATTTCTCCGCTTCTGCGGAAATCACTTAACTTACGGTTTTCTGCTTATGCGATCCCTCATCCGCATTTGCGACATTGCAGATGCGGTCCATCTCACCGCTTCTGCAGTTCCTGACTCCCTCAGAACTTCAGTTTCTGCTACCTCCCTTATTGCACATGCGGTCCCCAATTCGAATGTGAGGAAATACCAGAAGCAACACCTTCAACAGCTGCAACAAAATTCCAACTTCTCTGTTAACCATCTGAAATCACCCCGAGGCCCCCGGAACCTCAACCAAAAGAACAAACATATCCTAATACCTTATTCAAACTTGTACCAATCTTTAAAACACCTCAAATAACATCAAATCAACCAAAACCCATCAGATTCAAGCCAAATTTTCTAAAATCTTCCAAATTCCGCTTTTGATCAAAAACCCAACCAAACCTCGTCCGAATGACATGAAATTTTGCACATACATCCTAAATGATACAACGGAACTACTGCAACTCTCAGAATTCCATTCCGACCCCTCTATCAAAATCTCGCCTACCAACCGGAAATTGCCAAAATATCAACTTTGCCAATAAAAGCCTAAATCTACTACGAACCTCTAAAATTCATTTCGATCACGCTCCTAAGTCACAAATCACCTCCCAAAGATAGCCGAACCATCAAAACTCACATACGAGCCCTCTAACACATAAGTCGATATCTGGTTGACTTTTCCAACTTAAACTCACTCTTAAGAGACTAAGTGTCTCAAACCTTACCAAATCCTTTCCGAACTCGATACGACCAACCCGATACCACATAACACGGATAACAAGGCATAACAAAGCAGAAATAGGGAAAACGGAGTGGTAACTCATGAGACGACTGGCCGGGTCATCATAATATTCCCCTACCTCTCCCCCTTGTGTGAGATTTGTTCTGAAGCTGTATGTTCTCTAGCCTGCTTTCTAACTATTTTTTTTAAATGCCTTATTAAATTGTTCCTACTCTTTACTCTGTTCTGACTTTCATAAATGTTCTTTCTACTAGTAAGATCTTCATTCTCTATCTACCAAACCCTTTCAAAGTCATTATGCACTCCCACATTACTCCTAGAGTATTAGGTTCTGCCCCTCTGGCATGTCAGAGCTGGCCTTTCCACACTGCACTTAAATCAGTTATTGTTGAGAAAGGGTTTAGGTGTGAGCACTACCCGGGATCCTTGAGGTCCTTAGGGAACTTTGACACACCTAGACATGATATCGTCTATGGAACTTTGGTATTGAGGCTATCGGAGGCTTGGGAAATCATTTGGGCCTGCTTCAGGCTCCCTATAGTTAACTTCTTTTTTTTTATTTGTTTATGTAATTTATTTCAGACGGTATGTAATAATTATATATAAACAACATTGGGGTGATTAGTGAAAAGGGATGGGTAGTTATATCTGTTAGGGTAATTCGGGTAGATACCATGCCTATAGGATTGTGTTAATACACTTGTTATGTTTGCTTTACTTTCACAATATTAGAAATTATGTCTATAGGGTTAAAATCAACTTTATAATTAGAAATCATGCTTATAGGATCTAAATGGCTTTGTAATTAGAAATCATGCCTATAGGATTTAAATGGCTTTAATAACTAGATACCATGCCTATAGAGTGTAAAGTAATTGAGTTCAATTTCTGCCACTACATGTATTTGCATTTGTTTCACTAAAAATCATGCCTATAAGTTCCAACATCAGCTCTTAACAATTAGATACCATGCCTATATGAATTAAAATCAAAAATCCTACCTACAGAACTAAAATCAGTTTGGTTAAACAAGTCAGTTTAATTCATGTCTAATTCGTGTTCAAATTGGTTCAATTACTGTCCATTTCTTTAAATGAGTTTCCAAACACTGCCTTAATTTACTACCGCTAGAAAACATGTCTATAGGATCTCAAATATCTATTTAAAACTGTTCGCTATTTTACTAAATCAAGGTAGATATCCTGCTCTTAGGACATCACTGTCTGCGTTTAGGCAAGCCTATAGGGCGATTAAAATTTTGCAACTCTGAAATTGTGTTTTTGCTATTTAAACTGTCCAGATTTAATAGGTTTAAACCAGTAGGCAAGCTAAATAGGATTTTGACACTTTGTCCTAATTCAAGGCTGTGTAATCCCTGCTCACCTAGATACCATGTTCTAGGATCTTCTCTTAAATACTGGACTATTGTTTGAAGACGTGCAATTACTTGTTATATTTGTGGAGGTAACTTTGGGCCTATAACTTGTTCCCTTTAAATGCAATCCTAACCGTTCTTGATTGATTCCTAGACTTTTATCCTTTAAAACCTTAGGAGGGTCTAGAACTGTCCAAAAGTAGAGGTCCTGAAATACCTCCAGGGCCACGAGGAGGGGACGGGTAGTGCACACATAAGACATTTTAATGTTATTAGAATGCTTTAGGTTATGATGACTACGCGCTAATATCACGTCTAGCCCCTTATTGAGGAGTGTTTACCGGGCATTGTGTGGGGTGATCCTGTAGGCTAATCAACATAGGATCCCTTTCTCCAATTCCCAATGTACTTTACTTTTTTATATGCAACTTGCTCAAATTCTTTGTCTTATTATTATTTGAGTCAAACAGTGTCCGATATACTTTTATTTACAAATTATGTGTTTCAACTTCTTGTTTTTAAAGGACTAATTCA
The DNA here is from genome assembly GCF_000715075.1 of Nicotiana tabacum. Taxonomy (NCBI): domain Eukaryota; kingdom Viridiplantae; phylum Streptophyta; class Magnoliopsida; order Solanales; family Solanaceae; genus Nicotiana; species Nicotiana tabacum. The sequence goes on from NC_134091.1 coordinate 8,012,027, forward strand.
TAAGTATGAGTTCGGCCAGGACCCACTATTGTGGACCAAGAGGGGTGCCTAACACCTTTCCCTCAAGGTTATTTCGAGCCCTTACCCTAAATCTCTAGTAATGCAAATTAGTCTAAGTGTTAATTACTCTAGGTGCCCTAACGCACCATAAATCCGTTAGGTGGCGACTCTTCAAATACCCAAATCCCAAAACCCCCCATGAACGTCGGAACCCGGAATTCTCTCCGCGAAGAGAAAAAAGGGGCGCGACACTACTTATTTCCTGCATCGTTAGTGTGGAAGTTTCAAATAATTTTTTACTGTGCTGTTTTGGATTGGATAACCAGTCGTTGGATGATTTTTTTTTCTTTTCTTGTTTTGCTATAAAAAGAAATAATCAAAGCTGAAGGGAGAAATAAATCAAAGATTGATTGAAGCATCTAAAAGGAAAAAGAGCGCTAAGAATCCGACAAGAAAATCAATCAGAGATTGCCTGAAGAGTTAAAAAGGAAAAAACGCATTAAAGATGGAAGGAACCATATTTAAGGAGCAAACACGGCGCTATTAAGGCTTGAAGATGGAAGGTGTCAAAGTCCACACATCAAGGAAGAGTAACGGGCATTTACCTTATTCTTGGAAAGAATCAATTTCTTTCCAAGGATCAAATCTCTTGGGTTGACAAATCTGTTCAGTAACAGTCTCCTACAAAGTATTTATACGCAACCTTAGGACTTAGAGACATATACTTTGATCAAACCAATTATCCTCTCTTTGTTCTACCACAAACAAACATTGTAGCTTTACTAGATCTACCGTGTAACAACTTAGAGAAGAAAGAGAGAAAAATACTAGTGAGGCATTGTATCAAGAAAAGACGAGTGACATAAAAACTGAGTTGTTGGTGTAAACTACACCATTCACTTTGTACTCAAGAAACTCAATCCCTGAAAGAGAAATCCCTTGCAACCCAAGGGAACTGGACTAGGATTCACATTGAATCCGAACCAGTATAAAACCTCCGTGTCTTTAATTCTTGCAATTTACTTCTGCATTTTAATTCTGCACCTTTTGATATCTTGCTATTACATCTAGCCGACTAATTGAAAAAATAATCAACTTATAACAATTAATTTTAATAATAAATCAATTCACCCCCCTCTTGTACTTTCATGTACTTATCTTCTAGAGGCTATGAAGTTTAGGAACAAATTTCACTTTTACTCTTCTTTGTCGTGTGATTTTACTCTCTCATTGCTCATTGAACTCTTCTACTCTTGTTCTCTCACAGATGGTGAGAACATGTACTGCATTTCAATCGGAGACCCCAGTGGCAGCTCCTATGAGAAGTAGAGGTCGAGGCTGAGGTAGAGGTAGAGCTCAGCCCAGAGCTCGAGCACCAGCACCAGCACCAGTAGTAGAGTCTTAGGTGGAGTTTGATGAGGAGGTTCCATCCTAGACTGTGCCTATTGGACCAGCTCAGGTCCCGGAGGGGTTCATCGCCACCCTTGTGCTTCAAGACGCTCTAGTCCGTTTATTGGGCCTTATGGATAGTGTGTCCCAGGCCGGTACATTCCCTATAGCACCACCCATATATCAGGCTGGGAGAGGAGCAAAGACTCCCACTACTCACACTCCGGAGCAGATGAACCCTAATACCAGACTCCAGCAGCCCAGCCAGTTAGGGTAGTTTAGCTGGTGTTGTGGCATATGCCGGTGATGGACTAACCATGTCTTCTGAGGGCTTATTGAGATTGGACAAGTTTACCAAGCTCTTACTAGTTCACTTCAGTGGTGCACCTTCTGAGGAGCCACAGGATTAGCTTGGCCGCTGTCATGAGGTGCTGCGGAACATGGGGATAGTTGAGACCAATGGGGTCGATTTTGCTTTGTTTTAGATGATGATTTCCACCAAGAGATGATGGAAGGATTTTGTAGCTACTAGACCAGTCGGGTCGTATGCTCTTACTTGGGACTAGTTCTCTCAGATATTTCTTGAGAAGTTCTTTCCTGTCATACTGAGAGAGGATTATCGCAAGCAGTTTGAGCGTCTCCATCAGGGCAGTATGTTAGTCACTCAGTATGAGACTCGTTTTGTGGATCTGGCCAGTCATGCTATTCTTCTGCTTCCTACCAAGAGAGAGAGAGAGAGAAGGTGTGGAGGTTTATCGAGGGACTCGCTCAGCCTATCAAATTGCAGATGGTTAAGGAGACCGGGAGCGATATTTTTTTCTGACAGCTGCTAATGTCACCTGGCGAGTCGAGATGGTTCTTGCATAGGGGGAGGTAACGGATCTGACAAGAGGCCTCGTCATTCCAGTGGGTTCAGTGGTGCCTCGTCTGGAGGCAGGGGTACTTTCGGTAGAGGCCATCCTCACAGGCCGTTTTATTTAGCACTCCAGGCGTCCCATAGTGCTACAGGTGGTTGTGGCCCTCATATGCCTCATTCTGACTAGCTAACCTATAGTGCACCACCAGCTCCTATTAGTGCACCTCGGCTCCAGAGTTTTCAGGGTGGTTTCTCGGGTTGACATGGTCAGTTTTAGGGTCTGCAGTCACAGCAGCCAAGGTCCTGTTATACTTATGGTGATCTGAGGTATATTGCTAGATTTTTTCCTCGGGCATCGAGCATCTCACAATATCAAGGTTCTCGTGCCATGGTCCCAGCACTGGTGCTTTACTGCCCGCTAATATAGCTAGAGGTTGGGATCAGACAGCTAGAGGTAGAGGTTAGGCTATCAGAGGTGGTGGTCAGTCTGCTAGAGGTGGAGGCCAGCCAGCTAGGGCCCGTCCATAGAGATATAGTTCAGAGTGGTGGGGCCCAGCCTCGATGCAATGCTTTTCCAGCTAGGCCTAAGGCTGAGTCATCTGACGCCGTTATCAGATGTATTGTTTCAGTTTGCCGTAGTGATGCTTCAGTTCTATTTGATCCGGGCTCTACTTATTCCTACGTGTCATCCTATTTTGCTTCATATTTGGTTATGCCTCGTGATTCTTTGAGTGCTTCTATGTATGAGCCTACACCTATGGGAGATGCTATTGTTGTAGATTGTGTTTATCATTTGTGTGTGGTTACAATTGAAAGTCTTGAGACTAGTGCAGATCTTCTACTTCTTGATATGGTAGACTTCGATGTTATCTTAGGCATAGATTGGCTATCACCGTATCACACTAGATTGGATTGTCACGCCAAGACGGTGACCTTAGCCTTGCCAGGGTTGCCTCGATTAGAGTGGAGAGGGACTCCTGGCCATTCTACCCGGAGGGTTATCTCTTATGTGAAGGCTCGGTATATGGTCGAGAAGGGGTGTCTAGCTTATCTGGCTTATGTCCGCGATTCTAGTATGGAGGTTCCTTCCATGGATTCAGTACCTATTGTTTGTGCGTTTCCAGAGGTATTTCCTACAGACTTGCTGTCATGATCCTAAAACTCACCCGGTCATGATGGCGCCTATCGTGAAACTAGGCCAGCCGACACAAACCCAAAACCAACTAGAAAATCATAAGAAGCCATTTTAAGCCATTAATTAACTAAAATCCCATAATATAAGTTTAAACAAGCAGTGCGGAAATATAACACAAGCCCGACATCGGGGTGTTACCAGTCATGAGCAACTACAAACTTTTCTAAGAACAAGGAAAGGCTAACATAGTCCGAAAATAAAATACTAAGACAATCTGAGTAATAAGAAGGAGAAATGTAGGGCTGCGAACGCCAAGAAGCTACCTAGCCAACTCTGGAGACCTGCTGGAAGACTGATCAGCACTCACTATCACGTCCCGAGACTCATGAATCTACACACATGGTGCAGGGAGTAATGTGAGTACGCCAACTCAGTAAGTATTAAAAGTAAAAGAAGCTAAGCAGTAAGAAAACATGTAATTCCACGTCATAGAACTACAACAAAATAGTATATGTCCAGAACAATACAGTAAATCAATTAACTCGTAAAACAACTCGGTTCAGTAAAACCCTTTTAAAACATCTTTCAATAGTTTCAAACGAGTGATGAAAACAGTGAGTAAAAGGATAGAAAGTAAATGGCCCCTCGGCCAAAACATGTATCAAAAACTGCCCATCGGGCAAAATATCAACAAAACCAGCCCCTCGGGCAACAACATGAAACAACAAGAGCCCCTCGGGCAATATCATATCACTCACACTGGGACACGCACTCACTGGGGGTGTTCAGACTCTAGAAGGGCTCCTACAGCCCAAGCGCTATCACAAGCCATCACGTGGCATAGCAAATCAGGCCCTCGGCCTCTCATATATCACAAATCAGTACAACATGCTATGACGCACAGCCCGATCCCATAATATCCTCACAACACAGGCCCTCGGACTCACTCAGTCAGAAATCTCTCAAGCCACTCGGGCAATAGTAAAACATGATGCTCAGCCCAAAATATCATTTAAATTATCAAAATGGAGTAAGTACGGCTGAGTTATAAAAACAGTAGAATACAACATGACTGAGTTTAGATATTAAGTAAAACCATTAAGGAATAGTAGTAAAAAGCCCCTAAGGGTCCAAAACAGTTGGCATGAGGCCCAGATATGGCATTCAATCCAAAACATGGAAATACTTTCCAAAACACAATGATATCAAATAGTTTTCAATCAAATACACGACTTAACAGTCGTACCGGACAGACCAAGCCAGAATCCCCAATGGTGCACGACCCCACACTCATCATCTAGCGTGTGCATCACCTCAAAGTAGCACAACGATGTGAAATCTGGGGTTTCATACCCTTAGGACAATATTTACAATCATTACTAACCTCGATCCGGTCCAAACTCTAGCCCGCAATGCCTTTGTCTCTCTATTTGTTCTCTAAATGCTCCAAATCTAACCAAAATCAGTATCATACCATAAATACGCGCTAAAGGAACAAAGCCCAAGCGAAATAATCAAATTAACTCAAAAATCCTAAAATTGGTCAAACCCGACCCCAGGCCCACATCTCGGAATCCGATAAAAATTACATCAATAGAATCCTTATTCTCCCACGAGTCCATACATACTAAGAACATCAAAATCGGAACTCAAATGTCCCCTTAAATCCCCAATTTACACTCTCTAATTTCAACCCCTAATTCCCCAATTTTAGGCTTTAAATCCCACTAATTTCATGTCTAAATAGTTAGAAATCATCATAGAATTGAGTATTGAGTTCAAAAACCTTATCTCCAAGTGTTTCGCTTCGATTCCATCTCCAATACCTCTCAAAAAGCTTCAAAGCCGTTCAAAAATGGTGAGAAATGGGCTAATAATCGCGAAGATGAGTTTTTATACATTCTACCCAGGTGCTCTCTTCATCGCGAACGCGACCGTCCTCTCGCGTTCGCGTAGGCCAATATCAGACTTCCTCTGCTTAACCATTTGTGAATGCGACAACTTCTTTGCGAATGCGATGCTCAACCAGCTCACTCCTTCGCGAACGCAGACCTCGCCTCGTGAACACGTAGACCAAAGACCTGGGTTCCCCAACTGCCTCACTCCTCTTCGCAAATGCGACCCCACTCACGCGTCCGCGATGCACATGATGCCTTAACCTTCGCGTTTGCGTCCTCTCCTTTGTGAACGCGTAGAACAAAATTCACTACCACAGAAGACACTCTTTGCGAACGCGAGACACCCTTCGCAAACATGATTAACAAAATCTCTGCAACAGAAAACCAGCAAAATCTGCTAACTCCTCAAGTCCAAAATGACCTGTTGAGCATCCGAAACACACCCGAGGTCCTTGGGACCTCAACCAAATATGCAACACATCCCATAACATCATTCAAACTTGTTCCAACCTTCGGAACACATAAAACAACATCAAAACATCAAATCACCCTCAAATTTAAGCATAAGGATTCTAGAACTTCCGAATTCCGCAAACGTTCAAAATGTCTGTCAAACATCACTTGAATAACCTGAAATTTTGCACACACGTCAAAAATGACACAACAGACCTACTCTAATTTTCAGACTTCCATTCTAACCCCGATATCAAAATTTCCACTGTCAACCGAAAAATGCCAAATTTTCAATTTTGCTAATTCAAGCCTAAATCTACCACGGACCTCCAAAATACATTCCAGTTATGCTCCTAAGTCTCAAATCACCTAACGAAGCTATCCGAACCATCGAAATTCACATCCGAGGCCTTTTTCATATAAGTCAAAATCCGGTTGACTCTTCCATCTTACGCTTACTCAAAAGAGACTAAGTGTCTCATTTCTCTATAAAAACCACTCCAAACCTGAACCAACCACCCCAATACCACAAAATACAGCTGAACAAGACATAAGGAAGAAGCAATGGGGGAAACGAAGCGGTAACTCATGAAACAACCGGCCGGGTCGTTACATCCTCCCCCTCTTAAACAAACATTCGTCCTCGAATGAGTCAACAAACATACCTAAAGCCTCAAATAGGTGAGGATATCTACTCTGCATCTCCCGCTCAGTCTCCCAGGTAGCCTCCTCCACGGGCCGACCTCTCCACTGCACTTTCACTGAAGTTATATTCTTTGACCTCAACTTTCGGACCTGCCACTCCAAAATAGCAACTGGCTCCACATCATAAGTCAAATCACCATCTAACTGAATCGTGCTGAAATCCAAAACATGAGACGGATCGCCAATATACTTTCGGAGCATAGAAACATGAAATACCAGATGCACACTTAACAAGCTGGGTGGCAAAGCAAGCGCATAAGCCACCTCCCCAATCCTCCGAAGTACCTTAAAAGGACCAATGAACCGGGGACTCAACTTACCCCTCTTCCCAAATCTCATAACACCCTTCATGGGTGAAACCTTCAATAGAACATTCTCCCCAAGAATGTAAGACACATCACAGACCTTCCTGTCAGCATAACTCTTTTTTCTTGACTGCACTGTACGAAGCCGCTCCTGAATCACCGTCACCTTGTCTGAAGCATCCTGCACCAAGTCTGTACCCAAAATCCTAGCCTCACTCAGATCAAACCAACCAACCAGAGATCTACACCGCCTCCCATACAAAGCCTCATATGGAGTCATCTGAATACTCGACTGGTAACTGTTGTTGTAAGCAAATTCTGCGAGCGGTAGAAACTGATCCCATGACCCTCCAAAATCAATGACACAAGCACACAACATGTCCTCTAATATCTGAATAGTTCGCTCGGACTGCCCGTCCGTCTGAGGTGAAAAGTTGTGCTCAACTCAACCTGAGTACCTAACTCTTGCTGCACATCCCTCCAAAATTGCGAAGTAAACTGAGTACCTCTATCTGAAATGATGGAAACTGGAACACCATGAAAGTGAACAATCTATCGAATATAGATCTCTGCTAACCGCTCTGAAGAATAGGTAGTACAAACAAGAATGAAGTGCGCGGACTTGGTCAGCCGATCCACAATCACCCAAATAGCCTCGAACTTCTTCAAAGTCCGTGGGAGTCTAACTACAAAATCCATGGTGATTCTCTCCCACTTCCACTCTAGAATATCCATCTGCTGAAGCAAGCCACCCGGTCTCTGATGATCATATTTCACCTACTGACAGTTGAGACACCAAGCTACAAATCCCACAATGTCCTTCTTCATTCTCCTCCACCAATAATGCTATCTCAGATCCTGATACATCTTCGCAGTACCCGGATGAATGGAATATCGCGAGCTACGGGCCTCCTCCAGAATCAAATCCCGAAGCCCATCCACATTGGGCACACATATCTAGCCCTGTATCCTCAACACCCCATCATCACCAATAGTCACATCTCCTGCATCATCGTGCTGAACTCTGTCCTTAAGGACAAGCAAATGAGGATCATCATACTGGTGCTCTTGATGTAATCAAATAAGGAAGACCGAGAAACCACACAAGCTAAGACCCGACTAGGCTCCGAAATATCCAACCTCTCAAACCGATTGGCCAAGGCCTGAACATCAACTGCAAGAGGTCTATCTCCAATAGGAATATATGCCAAACTGCCCATACTCAATGCCTTCCTACTCAAGGCATCGACCACTACATTGGCCTTTCCCGGATGGTACAAGATAGTGATATCATAGTCCTTTAGCAACTCCAACCACCTCCGCTGCCTCAAATTGAGATCCTTCTACTTAAACAAGTGCTGGAGGCTGCGATGATCAGTAAACACCTCACAAAACATGCCATACAGGTATGCCTCCAAATCTTCAATGCGTGAACAATGGAAGCCAACTCTAGATATCCACACATTTTCACCTCGATCGAACGACAACGGGATACTATTTCGATAAGTTCAAAATAACACCCTTTAAGGCCAAGGACCTTCTCCAAAATGAAGAGTTCGACCTCGATCAAATGACGACGGGTTACTATTTCGATAAGTTTTGAATAACACCCTTTAAGGCCAAGGGCCTTTCCCAAAGTGAAGAGTTTAACCTTGAGCGAACGATGACGAGTTACTATTTGGATAAATTCGAAATAACACCCTTTGAAGCCAAGGGCCTTCGCCAAAATGTAGAGTTCGACCTCGATCGAACAACGACGGGTTACTATTTCGATAAGTTCGAAATAACACCCTTTAAGTCCAAGGATCTTCGCAAAGTGAATTGTTCGACCTCGATCGAACGACGACAGGTTACTATTTCGATAAGTTCGAAATAACACCCTTTAAGGATAAGGGCCTTCGCCAAAAGGAAGAGTTTGACCTTGATCGAACGACGATGGGTCACTATTTCGATAAGTTCGAAATAAAACCCTTTATGCCCAAGGGCCTTTGCCAAAAGGAAGAGTTCGACCTCGATCAAATGACAACGGGTCACTATTTCGATAAGTTCGAAATAACATCCTTTAAGGGCAAGGGCCTTCACCAAAATGAAGAGTTCGACCTCGATCGAACGATGATGGGTTACTATTTCGATAAGTTCGAAATAACACCCTTTATGGCCAAGGGCCTTCGCCAAAGTGAAGAGTTCGACCTTGATCGAACGACGACGGGTTACTATTTTGATAAGTTCGAAATAACACCCTTTAAGGCCAAGGGCCTTCGCCAAAGTGAAGAGTTCGACCTCGATCGAATGACGACGGGTTACTATTTCGATAAGTTCGAAATAACACCCTCTAAGGCCAAGGGCCTTCACCAAAGTGAAGAGTTTGACTCGATCGAATGAAGACGGGTTACTATTTTGGTAAGTTCGAGATAACACCCTTTAAGGCCAAGGTCCTTCGCCAAAATAAAGAATTCGACCTCGATCGAACAACGATGGGTTCTATTTTGATAAGTTCGAAATAACACCCTTTAAGGCCAAGGGCCTTCGCCAAAGTGAAGAGTTCGACCTCGATCGAATGACGACGGGTTACTATTTCGATAAGTTCGAAATAACACCCTTTAAGGCCAAAGGCCTTCGCTAAAGTGAAGATTCGACCTTGATCAAACAACGATGGGTTACTATTTCGATAAGTTCGAAATAACACCCTTTAGGGCCAAAGACCATCAAAAAGTGCAAAAAGACCGAGACCCACTGGGCGGGAATCCATCTCGCATCGAAATCACGCGCAACATAAACAAGGGTAGAATACAAGACAAATAACAGTGAAAAACTCTTCTTTATACAAAGTCTCCGCGCAAATGGTAGCGGATTACATAAGACCCAAGTTAACAATATATAAAAAAGGAGGGGCAACAAACAACAAAGAAAAAAAACAACGATAATCGACTACGAACGAAAAACGGGGAAGAAAACATCAAATGGAAAACAGATCAATGTCACTATCCCTCTACTCTACATAATCATCGCCACCCTCTCCAATACCATCTCCGGGAAGTTCTCCTTCGACGTTTGTGCCCCCATTGGCTTCTGGTGTCACCGCATCATATCCACAATTGACGCGAGCCTCCCGCACTTTCACTCTCGCCTCTTCATAGGCATCTTTAGTCACATTCCCCCCCTCCTACAAACTCTTGTATATATCCTGCTGGGCTTCGGCGTAAACCTAAAGCTCGTGCATGCAGCGAGGAACGGTGGTGGAGGTAGATTCAATCTGAGCCAACAGATGCTAATTTTTCGCCTCTAGTGCTGCGACCCGATCCCCAGAACCGAGGCCTCTTAGTTAATCTCGCTAATGTGCTCCGCATATCTTGCCTCCATAAGGGTGGCCATCGCTCTCTTCGATTCTTTCTCGGATTGGAGGACGCGAATGGTTTTCTCCAGGGCCACCACCCTCGCTGAAGCCGCGGACCAAGTACTCTCGATGCTCTCCAACCCAACAATCTTGTTCTCCAGCCCAGTCAATTTCCCCATCCATTCCGCGCTTAGCGCCTCAACCTTGATCAAGTTCATATCCATCTCCGACTGCTGCTGTGGATAGCCTGCATTAATTCTTGGTCCATTTTCTGCAACTCCTCACCAAGAGCCCGACTACCAGGGTTTGTATTCAGCCGCTCATGCCTTTTGCGATACTTGTTGCGGTAGCGACGATATTTCTCCAACATCTTCAAGAAAATCTTGGCCCGAATGTTGGCCCTACGAATGCTCTCCATTTCCACCATATACGTCTGAAAAATAAAAAGATAGGTTAGAATCCTATCATCAAGGAAAAGCGAAAGTAAGCATAACATACCCTTAAGCCCATAGCGGCCACCTCGTCCATCAATTCAGCATCGAGAATGGTCCGAAGGGTCACATTCTCAGATACGGAGCATAGCATGCTGAACTGCGGCACTAGGTCCTCCGTGTCCCCAGGAGATTGACATCCGAAGGGATCTCAAGAATACGGGCCGAGCCTCCCACACGAACTAACGAGTGAGTAAGACCCTCCTCAAACATCCTGACATCATCAGGGTCGAGGTCCGATTCGGATTCATAGTCGTCGACCACCATGGCGTTTCCTCTTTCAACAGCCGAAGAGGAAGCATGACCAACTATGGAGGACGTGGGTACGTCCGAAACTACAACGGTAGCCCCGAAAATCTAACCTTCCACCACGATAGGTTGCTGACCACCAACAACGTTGGGAATCTCTGGTTGAGCCGAGGCGATAACCGGTTCCGTCCCTATGGGGGGAGCCACAAAAACCCCCTCTCCAGACCCTGTCAAAGGAGAGTCATCTAGATGAATCACTGTTGGGGGTGTTGTCTCGAACTCCACTCGCCGTCTTTTTGATGGCCACTCTTCTTCCCTAGTAGGCAAAGATTCACCCGTCAGGCGAACAACATGGGTTGGAACATCGGCCTGAGAAGCGGCCCTCGCAGAGTAACCACGGACGCAGACTCAACTGAAGCAGCCCTCGACGAAGGTCGGGCAGTGGGTACCGCGATAGGGCGAGCAGATAAGGCTGGCTGCCGGAAAGCTAACGGAGGAGCCCTCACTCTCCGTACCCTCCCTGACACCGACAAACATCATGTGAGGAATTAAATACAAAGATAAAAAGAGAAAAACAGTGAACAGAAATGACATCTTACCAGAAAGAGGCCTGTGCCCATACTTGTCATAGAAAGTCGCCCACATGCGGACCCCTGCTGTATGAGGGAGAATAGCACTTACCCACTCGCGGATATTTTCGACAGGTGGAGGGGGCAATTTCTCAGTTGCAAAAACATAACAGGGTTTAGTACTATAACGGAAAATGGTCGGATATATCTTCGACTAAAAGCATGAGAAGTTCCACTTCTCAGGGAACCCCGTCGGATCCACCACAATGTGTTCAGTCTGCACATAGAAATAATTCTCATAAAAACGATGGTTAGTTCTATCATACATCTTCACCATCAGACTCTTCGACCGTCGAGGACACATGTGAAGCATCATGTCGCGGATAAGCTGAGGAGCGAAGATACTAAGCAGGTGGTATAAGGTGATCTCACGACCGGCGAGTTCCGCAAACTTGAGCAACATAAGGAACATCTTGTATAGGTACGACGAAAGTTGGGCGGAGCATACCTCATAAAAGCGGTAGAAGTTTACCACTAGGAGAGGGAGAGGAAGTGTGTATCCAATAAGGAAGGGGTAAGCATAAAATACACAGTACCTACAACAGTCAAAGTGAACTATGTCGTTTCCTTCCACCGGCCGCATGTCGACATAACCCGGGATCCTCCACCTGGTTTTCAACTCTACAATGCCTTCTTCTCTCATAACAGAAGGAACAGGCTCCGGCTCCGCCCCGGCGCGACTGCTGAAGTCGGTCAATTCTCTCCCAGTGCAAGGAAAAATCTCAACTATCAACAAGACCTCCTCGTCTTCCACTGCATCTGCCCCTCCAGTGACCTGAGCAGCACTTTCCGGTGCTGGAATCGTGACGGGGAGATCGGTGCGAGAGGAATCACCAGCCATTTTGTCCAGAAGATACGGCAAAAAGACAACGGAAAGAAAGGATGAAAATCCTCAGTTAACAAAAGGGCAAACGAAAACTTGGAATGTCAGGAAGAAAGTATATTTGCAGAATTCTTTCGCGTAAAAGGAAAAAAGTGTGTCAATCGAATGATAAGTTCTTTCTATTTATAAGAGACATAGATCCCTCGAGCACGAAACCTAAGAGTCGCCAATTGAACCTGATAGGGCACGAAACGTTTCAGTTCCCCAGGGACGTGTGTCATGATGGCGGTAACCACAAAATAAGGCTTCGATACCAAACGACGTTTTGGTTCCGAAACAGCCGCAACGGTTCATGGGTATCAAGAGAACGCCGCCACCTCGCCTAAAACCCAAGTAATGTAACTAAGGAACGAGAAGTCAGATTTTGCTCAAACTCATAGCAATCATGATCCGTTTGCCGGGCCCGACAGAGGACGACCCCAATATCATACCCTTTTTTACAAACTTCACTTAACTCTTTTAAAATTAATAAAAGTGATTCGTAAAGCTTGAAAAGGATTTTCTAATTAGAACATGACAAAAATTGTGTTCAAAAGGAAATAACTCAGAGTCGCCACCTGACATTGATTTCGGTGTGTCAGGTCATCATTTTTTTTAAAAATGATTTTTCCTTTAAGACACTTTGGACTCCAAAACTAAATTCGCACCAGAGATTTGGGTAAGGGGGTTTATTTGACTCGGGGAGAAGGTGTTAGGCACTCCCCAAGTCTGTGAAAGTCACGGTTTCATACTCGATCTAGTTGGCTTTTAAAATATTTAAGTTGAGGTAAAATAAAAACAGAAAAGAAAAATAAACACGTAAGATGCTCGAGGTCGTCCCCCTCCTAATAAAAGAAAGATAAAAATAAAATGAAATAAGAATAAAAGTACCACGAGTTCGCTTTCCGCCTCCAATTATAGAATACTAAGGGGCATTCCCCAGAATAAAAAATATACAAATCCTTCGGGGCATTCCCAGGATAAATTTAACTAAGGGAATGACCTCTTGCCTCAAAATTAAACAAACAAAATCCTAGAGTTTGCCTACCTAAACATTAACGGCCTAAACATGCTCCTAGCAATTAAAAGCAACAAAGCAAGATAAAGAACTAAGAAAATCGATCCAAGCTCAAATTTTTGTAATTCCCTTTCCAGCTCGTCCAGTACGCCTTTATAAAGTCCATGTTTCTATTAAACCAACCCCTTGACCAAATTCAATTTTTTGTCCCGTTTATCAAATTGTGACTTATTTGCCTTAATATTCCTAATGCACTTCAAGTTTAACCCAATTAATTCAAATTGATCCAACACAAAATTAACGATAATGCAAAAAACTACAGTGAATCAAGGAAGCAAAAAAACACAAAACAAGACATGAAACATTCCAAAAACCACAAGCAAAATAATGAAAAAGATCAAAGCACATATCAGATGAGAGAAAATTGAACCTCATTGATTGATTTCTTTGTATTAAACGTGACCTTGGTCGCAACAAACTCTGACAAACCAAATTTGGCCGAAAAGCGCAATAGTAGCAGGAGCTCGGACCGCGAATTCCTTTGACAGACCTCTTCGACTCAAACTCAGGATCCTGAGCAGCTATGTTGGCGCTGAGAATACTCTAATCACTAGTTATAAAATTAGCTAAAATTGGCTATAACCTTTTGACCACTTAAAATTCAGCAGACTCCCATAAATTTTTAATAGAAGACAAAACCCTCTTGGCTCTTGTTTGAGAACTAGGTGAAGAAGTGAGAAAAGCAATAGCCACAAAAATAGTAAGTAAAAAGAGACGTTTGGCTAGCTTCTCTATCTCTCTCGTCTGGATGTGCACAAATCCGGCGTCGCTACCGCAACGAGTAACACCAGAATAGCGCTAATGGGAAGCAAAGATCAAAGGGTTGCCAAAGTAGGCATGTCCGGCCAGATCTAGTTTCGTCCTGTGTGTGTGTGTGTGTTTGAGAATGAGGGGAGATCACAACTGTTGGGAGTGGGTAGAGACGGGGTTGTCGTTGGCGGCTGTATATTCTGGAGAAGATGACTGTGTGTGGCGGGTTAGAGGCTGGTGGCGGAGAGGTCTAACGATGGTTCTCTTTTTAAAATGGGGTGGTGGAATTGGTCGGCGGTGTGGAGCTGGGTAGTGTCCAGGCTGCTGATGGCTTGGAGATGTGAAGAAGGTGGGAGATTAGGGAGGGACAGCTGGTTTCTCGTTAGGGCTTTCTAGGGTTTTTTGTTAGTGTGTAGGTTGAAGAAGAAGATGAAGACTTAGGGCTTTTATGGGTTTTGGGTGTGGGTTGTCCAATTTGGGCCTCTTGCAAGAATTTAATTTGGGCTAAAAAAAATCTACAAAATTGGGATAAGAAATGGCTAAAAATTGAATCTACTTCTAAAAATACTTATAAGAAGATACAAGTAAAACGAAAAATTAAAGTTGAAGTTATTATAATAAACTATTATATTTAAAATATAACTAAAAATTAAAGTTGAAACTATTTTTGGTATTTTCAAAGATTATATTAAAATAAAATAGATTCAAAGTAACATATCCTTCTAAAAATATCTAATACGTGAATTACGTAGAGAAATATGGAATTATTTTTGTTATTTTTAATTTTTGTTCTTAATATAAAGTAAAATAATTAAAACTAGGTAAAATAGCGATATTAGGCCTAAACTAAATATCTAAAAGCTAAAATGAGTAAAAACTCGGGGAGGGTCAAAAATTACATGTCTATAGTTTCCCCTCTTTGACTGGGAACACGAAGATTTTTCAGACAAAGAACGACAAAACAGGTTTTTTGACCTGACCCTTAATTAGAGAGACCAAAAACTAAGAGAAAGGAAGAGAATGTGACCGAGCCCTGGTATCTGAGCTGCCTACATATCCTTGGCTATAAAGGAATCAGGCCACGTGTAGTTCAGAAGTGAATGAGCTGATGGAGTATACTGTGGTGGAGAGCCGGTCAAGGTTCCTGCCATTACATCAAAATAAAAGGAAAAAATTACAACAATAGTAAAAGAAAAATGCAAGATCCATCTACTTCTTGTCTTGAACCTTCCTTGAATCTCTACTTGATCCTTCAACATGAAACGAAAAAATGGACCATGTTCTTCAGGCGGGCTCCTGATGCTCCTTGAATTTCAAATTGAAAGTAACTCTGAAATGAATTCCCTTGTTCTCCAGGTGGGTGCCCGATTGCTAAAACTTGAACTATATTCCCTTGTTCTACAGGTGGGCGCCTGATTGCCAAAACAATAACTGTGTTCCCTTATTCTCCAGGTGGGCGCCTGATTGCCAAAACTTGAACTATATTCCCTTGTTCTCCAGGTGGGCGCCTGATTGCCAAAACTTGAACTGTATTCCTTTGTTTTCCAAGTGGGCGCCTGATGCGAAAACTTGAAATGTATTCCTTTGTTATCCAGGTGGGCGCCTGATTGCCAAAAATCGAACTGTGTTCCCTTGTTCTCCAGGTGGGCGCCTGATTGCGAAAACTTAAAATAATTCCGAAACGAATTCCCTCATTCTCCAGGTAGGTGACTGCAATCAAAACAACTAAACAAACAAAATTTTCTGCTCCAGTTTGCACTAGGAAGATTTGTAAGTTGTTAACAAAACTGTAAATTACTTATGATATTTATGTAATGATGAGAGTAAAACTAAATACTTAACTGGGATGTGCATCTCCTGTGAATAAAACCAAGAATATTTGACTAGCAAGTGAGTCAACTAAGAATAAAACCTGAATGACACAGACTAAGAAGTGCGTCTCCTAGATTTAAGATTAAGCTTGCGGAAAACTATAAACTAAGCTTGACTAAAGTAAAAACTGATCTTATTCTCCAGGCGGGACCCCTGATTTCAAGAAAACTAAAGATTAATAACTTAAGAAAACTAAAAATCTATCCTAGGAGAAAAGTCATCAGACTAGGTCTTCTATCTTAGGAGAAAAATTCATCAGAATAAGATTACGATCCTAGGAGAAAATTCATCAGACTAAGCCTCTTATCTTAGGAGAAAGATTCATCAGACTAAGATTTTAATCCTATGAGAAAGTTCATCAGACTAGGTATTTTTTGTTATCTTAGGAGAAAGATTCATCAGACTAAGATTTTGATCCTAGGAGAAAATTCATCAGACTAGGTCTCTTATCTTAGGAGAAAAATTCATCAGACTAAAATTTTGATCCTAGGAAAAAATTCATCAGACTAGATCTTCTATCTTAGGAGAAAGATTCATCAGACTAAGATTTTTATTGGTAGGAAAATCCATCAGACTAGGACTTTTATCCTAGGAGGAAAAATGTGAAGAGTATTGGCAACATTTTATGCACACTAGCAAGGCAGATAAAAGCAAAGATTTGAGAAACTTCCCTTTGTCGATTCTTCTCTTCTTTTTTTTTTCTTTTTCTTTCTTTTCTTTCTTTCTTGTTTTTGAACCAACTTGCTTGCACTGCTTTATTCCTGTTTCAAACAAAGAAAATTTGTGAGTTCAAATATGGTGGTTAGTTTGTGGCCTTAACCTTAAGGGCGGCTGCTTCTACACTTACCACTCCAAATTATTCTCGTTATTGTTGTTATTATTTCTTTTTGGGGGGGATAATGTCGGACCAAATTAAAAGTACTTGAGATATGCATTCCCTGCATGGTTCAATTGACCTGTCGTGCCGAAAATATACACCCACGACTCATACACCCACAAATTAATCAAAAGAGATACAATAGTATGAGTTGACTTTCTATTTTATTTCTTTGAAGATTGCGTTGACTAAAATCCTTCAAATATTATTCCTAAGCTCTATTTCGCATTAAGAAATGTCATACTAATATGGCAATTAATATTCTTTCCAGTTTCTTATACCGACAAACTGCCACCAAACTGAATAGTTTTTTGCAAACTATTGCCTTGTTTCTGGTACTATATGTATATCATTTCCTACTAAGATACTATATATCACGTACCCAAACTAGTATATAAAGGACATTTCCCATCTCACAATTTCATAACACATTCCTCCTCTCCTAAAGAAAAAACTCACTTCCTCATCCTCCTTTTGTTGTAAAATTTTCCGAACGAAAAAAGAAAAAGAAACAAAAGTCATAGCTCATGGCGATTAGAACAACAATTCCTCTTCTTAACATTCTATGGCAGTTGCTTTTGCTTCACCAGAACTTGGCTGACGCTGCGGGTGGCAAGTGGCAGCTACTGAAGTCCAACATTGGCATTTCAGCCATGCACATGCAACTCCTTAATAACGACAGAGTCATAATGTACGACCGTACTGACTTTGGGGCATCCAACATCTCATTGCCCAACGGCAGATGTCGCAACAACCCTAATGACCTCGCCCTGAAAGTCGATTGCACTGCCCACTCTGTTGAGTACGATGTTTCCACAAACTCTGTGCGTCCCCTCATGGTCCAGACCGATGTGTGGTGCTCCTCTGGTTCTGTCAACGCCGACGGTTCTTTGGTCCAAACTGGTGGGTTCAATGACGGTGAACGTATGGTTAGAGTAGTCAAACCATGCAACACTTGTGACTGGCAGGAAATGGGAAGTAACCTAATTCAGAGTCGATGGTATTCCACCAATCATATTCTACCCGATGGAAGGCAAATTATAATTGGTGGTCGTAAGGCTTTTAACTACGAGTTTTATCCCAAAACTGCTTCAACCAACAACGTATTTAGCCTACCCTTTCTTCAGCAGACTAATAATCCTAGAGAAGAGAACAATCTTTTCCCGTTTGTTTTTCTCAACGTGGATGGAAATCTATTCATTTTTGCTAATGATCGAGCTATCTTGTTCGACTACAAGGTGAACAAGGTGGTGAAAACGTACCCACAAATACCTGGTGGTGACCCAAGAAATTATCCAAGTTCGGGTTCTGCAGTTCTTCTTCCGTTAAAGAACTTGCGGGCACAAACGGTTCAAGCTGAGGTTTTGGTGTGTGGTGGAGCACCAAGAGGATCATACCCCAAAGCGGACAAAGGTGAATTTATAGGTGCATTAAACACATGCGGGCGAATTACAATTACCGACCCGAATCCACAGTGGACCGTGGAAACAATGCCATTAGCTCGAACAATGGGTGACATGGTAATTTTACCAGACGGAAATGTCTTGATCATCAATGGAGCCGCGGCGGGCACTGCTGGATGGCAAATCGCTAGGAAACCGGTTTTGAGTCCGGTGATTTATCGACCCGATAACCCACTTGGTTCTAGATTCGAGGTACAAAATTCCAATACCATACCCAGAATGTACCACTCAACAGCAGTTTTACTCCGAGATGGCCGGGTTCTTGTTGGAGGTAGTAATCCAAACGAGTTTTACAACTTTACCGGAGTTCTTTTTCCAACGGAATTAAGCTTGGAGGCATTTTCACCATCCTATTTGGATCCAGAATCTTCTAATTTGAGACCACAGATCATTTCTCCCGCTTCCCGTCATAAAACCAAGTATGGGAAAAGTGTTAACATTCGGTTTACTGTTTCTGGATTACTAAACACAGATTTGGTCAAAGTAACAATGGTTGCACCAGGGTTTAATACTCATTCAAATACTATGAACCAAAGAATGCTTGTGCTATCAAGTGGAAAGGTGAGAAGGATTGGAAAGTCCTCTTACCAAATCAATTTGATCTTTCCAAATTCTGGTAAATTAGCACCACCTGGTTACTATATGTTGTTTGTAGTTCATCAAGAGATACCAAGTGAAGGAATTTGGATCAAGATCCAATAGCCACATTGGATTCTTCATCCCTCTGCGTATAAAGACTACATTTTAATTTGACATCACTTAGGTGTAAATTTTAAGTTTTTCTTCCACTTCTACTTTCTTTTCTCCTATTATTCATGTTGTTCCTATCCACCAAAAAGAAAAGAAAAAGTAAGATTTAGGGTTTATTTTGTTATTTACAGGTTGCCTTATAATAAGGTGTGATGACTGATGGAGACAATCTTTTCTTGATTTTGACAAAATAATTGTAAGCATGATAACATATTTGATTGTTTGTATTGAAGATATTGCAATCATTATGCAATAATAAAACACTTGTTACCCTGTTTAATTTCCTCATTATCTTATACCAATAATTTTCTTATCTTGAAGATATATAAGTCAATGATCTGCTAATTTAAGAGGGAATGATAATTGCCACAGTCTGTGGTGGTATATCAATTAATATATATATATATATATATATATATATATATATATATATGACCATGCTTCTTCAGCGGCTTCTGTCTTGATACATTTATCTTATTAATGAGACTATAAATTGAAAAATGTATATTTGTATAGAGCATTCTTTTAATCGACCAGATTGACCTTCATCTAAAATTTAGATTCCAAATCATATATTCATATTTAGTTTTTCATAAGGATGACATCAGTTAATGAAGTTTGTTGAGATTTTTCTCATTTAAAATTTTTGTTTGTTTGTAGCAACAACAACCCAGTATAATCCCACTAGTGGAGTTTGAGGAGGGTAATAGGTACGCAGACCTTACCCCTACCCCGAGGGGTAGAGAGGCTGTTTCCAGAAGACCTTCGGCTCAAGAAAGTGACAAGAGACGATATATTAGTACTATACATAGATTCATAATAAAATAACATAAAACAAAATAAAATAACATACCATAACATAAAATAAAAATAACAACAGTATAAGAAATATAGGAAGTACGAAAAAGATGGAAGATATAATAATATCCAGCAGATAAAGCCCTACATCAGTAATTGACCAGTCGCATCCTAAGACTAACTCCTAAATGGCTAGTCTCACTTTAGTGCGCTGTAGAAATACTCACACCTTCCCCCTAGCCTACAACCTTAATGCTCGACCTCCACAATTCTCTGTCAAGGGTCATGTCCTCAGTAATCCTAAGTCGCGTCATATCCTGCCTGATCACCTCTCCCCAATATTTCTTAGGTCTCCCTCTACCTCTCCTCGTGCCGACCACAGCCAGTCATTCACACCTCCTCACCGGTGCCTTAGTGCTCCTCCTCTGAATGTGCTCAAACCATCTGAGTCTTGCTTTCCGTATCTTGTCCTCCATGGGGGCCACGCCAACTTTCTCTCGAATATCTTCATTCCTAATCTTATCCATCCTTGTATGCCCGCACATCCACCTCAACATCCTCATCTCTGCTACTTTCATCTTCTGGATGTGTGAATTCTTAAATGGCCAACACTCGGTCACATACAACATGGCAGGCCTAACCACTGCTTTATAAAACTTACCTTTTAGTAACGTTGGCACTTTCTTGTTGCGCAGGACTCCCGATGCTAACCTCTACTTCATCCACCCCACCCCTATACGGTGTGTGACATCCTCGTCGATCTCCCCGATCCCCTGAATAACTGACCCAAGGTACTTGAAACTACTCCTCTTAGGGATAACTCGAGAGTCAAGCCTCACTTCCACTCCCGCTCCATCGGTTCAGCCCCAAATTTGCACTCGAGGTATTCCGTCTTCATCCTGCTCAATCTGAAGCCTTTAGACTCAAAGGCCTGTCTCCAAACCTCCAGCCTCTCGTTGACACCACCTCGTGTCTCATCGATTAGAACTATGTCATCAGCAAATAGCATGCACCATGGCACATCTTCTTGAATATGATGAGTTAGTGGATCCATCACCATGGCAAATAGGAAAGGGCAGAACGCAAACTCTTGATGTAACCCCGTAACAACCGGAAAATGCTCGGAGTCGCATCCTACTGTCCTAACCCGAGTCTTAGCTCAATCATACATGTCTTTAATTACCTTAATGTAGGCTGTCGGGACCCCTTTAACCTCTAAGCAGCTCCATAAAACCTCCCTAGGAACCCTATCGTACGCTTTTTCTAGATCAATAAACACCATATGGAGATCCTTCTTCTTATCCCTGTATTATTCCACCATTCTCCTCATAAGGTGGATAGCTTCTGTGGTAGATCGCCCCGGCATGAACCCAAATTGGTTGTCTGAAATAGACACCATCTTTCGCACTCTCATTTCTACCACTCTCTCCCAGACTTTCATGGTATGACTCAGTAGTTTGATACCCCTGTAGTTGTTACAACTTTGGATATCGCATTTGTTTTTATACAACAGAACCATTGTACTCCACCTCCAATCTTCAGGCATCCTATTAGTTTTGAATATAACATTAAACAACCCAGTAAGTCATTCCAAGCCTGCTCTACCCAAACACCTCCAAAGTTCAACCAGAATTTCGTCTGGCCCGGTCGCTCTGCCCCTTCTCATCTTACGCATTGCCTCAATGACCTCATCGACCTCAATGTCCCTACAATAACTTAATTCATGGGGACTGTCGGCATTCCTCAGTTCACCTAGTACAATATCTTGATCTCCTTCTTCATTTAGAAGTTTATGAAAGTAGTTCTGCCATCTCCTCTTAATCTGGTCACCCCCATCAAAACTTTGTCGTCATCATCTCAAATATACGTCATAAAGCTTAAATTATTCAAAAAGTAAGTATCTCTCAATTCTTGAATAATTATGAGCTATTAAACCCCGAAACAAAGTAACTTTTACCTAAGATTTGAACTTTATAATGTTGGAACTCAAAGACAATCAGAACGGAAAGAAAGATTTAGGGCCCGTTTGACCACAAAAAAAGATTCTTTTTTTTTCAAAATAAGTGTTTGGCCGTGAAATTTTTTATTTTTACTTGAAGATGAATTTCGAAATACTTTTCGAAAAATTGAAAAATTCCAAAAAGCTATTATTCAAAAATTTCACTTCAGATCACTAACAAAAAATCAAAAATAGTCCAAAATTATATTCATGTCTAAATACAACTCTAATTGTTAAATATTATTTTCACTTGAATTTTTTTTGCTCTCTTCCAAAATTTTACAATTCTTATGTCAAAACGCCCACTTAAATTGGTGATGCTAAAAGAATGCATCGACACTATAGTTGATTGTTGGGCCATATTTGTGGATTGGAGGTCCCAAAGAAAGCATTGACCCAATAGTTTGTTGGGCCATCGCCATGGCTAACGAAATCGGGAGAAATTCAAAAATAACCAGATTTACAGCTAGTCGTTCAAAAATAACCCAATTTTAAAAGTAATTGAATTTTAGTCACTTTTTATGTAAAGATAAATTTGAGCAAAAACACAGTTCAAAATCCGGAAAATACACTAGTATATTACACTCGAGTTTCAACATAAGTATGCTTGAACTCCAGCATATTATACTGGAGTTCCGGGATAAGTATGTTGGAACTCCAGCATAATATGATGGAATTCCAGCATAAGTACACTAGAACTCCTGCATAATATACTGGAGTTCCAGCAAGTATAATTGTCCAGTATAATATACTGGAGTTTGGAGCACCGATGCTCGAGTCTCTAATATATTATACTGGAGTCAGCAAAGTATACCGGTCCAGCATTATATACTGGAGTACATACACAAGTGCACTGAACTCCGGTATATTATGCTGGACCGGTCTCTGTTGCATCAAAATAGTGGCTATTTTTCATTGACTTCGTAAACGCTGGCTATTTTTGAATAACCAATCCGAAAACTGGCTATACCGTGCTATTTTTACAATGAAATCTGGGAAGTATATAAATAAATGAGATTCAAATTTTAAAACACTTTAAACTTCACATTTAATATAGTTAATTCGTGTTATAACATAGCATATATTACATAACAAGTTAGTATATGACTAACCAAGCTAGTGCAAAGAGGAACGGGATTGTTGATATTTCTATTCAAGATATCATGTTCTTCTAGATGATAGTAATCATGTTATTATAATTTATATATGAGCTTCCTCAAGTCTTGCCAAAGTTTAATTTGGCGATATTAGTCGAGCTTAATAATTTTAATTCTTTATCTTGTTTTAATATTTTATTTATTAAATGACTAGGTTTTAAGGCTTTAACATGATTAGCGACAATATTATTGATCACGGTGGTAGTGCGTGTGTAAAATAATAATATGCTGACACAACGGATAAATAGTAATTTAAAATCTTAGATCGTCCGAATTATAATGCCATATCTAGGAATGAGAATGAAAAATAATAAAGAAAATATCACAAAAACGTATCTATAATAGCTTCATGCATCAATTGCCCTCGTACGTGTCCTTATTCTTATATACTAGGGAAAATTACCAAAAAAAAAGAATAAAAAGCTTATTTTATATGTAAACGAGAGGCGATGTAAGGAATTAATCACTACACATGTTTAACATATATAAACCCATAAAAATGATAATCCATAAAATTTATGAACTCAAGTTATATGTGAAAATCAAAGTATAACTTTCTATCTTTTTTATTCGACGATATTTCTATTACCAAATTTTTTCAACTTCAAATAATTTATTTTAATTTTAAAAATAATTTTAAATTAACATAAACACCTCAAAGGGAACAAAAACACACACCTAATGAGTGGTCACCCAAAATTTAACCATGCCAAAAAGATGTTTGTATTATTTTTGTAAAACTAAACGGCAAGTCACCCTAAAAGTGTGCAAACAAGTGTCTATTTATAAAACTAAATGACAGGTTAATAATAGAAATTAAAGTCTATTTCATTCTAGGTTGTGTTTGATCCAAAATTAGGTTTAAATAATTAAATTTTCTAATAAAATAGGGTTAATCTTAGCCAATATTAATTTTTAAAAGATTATTTAACCGATGTCGTGGCAAAATGACACAAATTCCGTAGAAACAATAGTGAATACGTAATAACAAACAACATTCAATGGCCCAAAGGGGATATCATTAAATAGCAATAAATGATATATAATGGCATTTATGTAAATAAATGCAAGTCCGGAAATGGATGAAATTGTGTGATATTCCCTCTGACAATGATAAATGATTGACGAGCTTTTGAATATTTAGATTCTCCTTGGGTCATGGGAGAGAAGTTAGACAAAAATTTCAAGAAAATATGTTTTTTGTATGTATGTAATAAAGCAGAATCTAGAGAATATCATTGTGTTGTTCTTTTCAATGAGTGTTCAATCCCCTCCTATAGCTATATCTATTTCTATTTATAAGAGAACATGGCCATAAAATCATAATAGTACAGATTTTTGCAATATTCGCTGAAATATTCTCCTTAAAGTCTCATCCCTAAAACTAGATGTTACTGCTCCGTTAAGGAGAGTACTCGTCTTCAACCTCTAATGACTCCTCGACCTAGCCTTCCTCTTTTGTCGGATCACTTCGACCTTGTCTTCGTCTTTTGTCGAAATCATATTGATGACGTGTGGCAGCTGTCACACCTCCTTTTTCCGTACCCGAGAGGGTACAAGAGAGTTTTTCCAATTAAAGGACAATCGAAACGGGATTCGTTTATTTATTTCAGAGTCGCCACCTGGGAGATTTAGGGTGTCCCAAGTCACCAATTTTAATCCCGAATCGAGGAAAAGAATGACTCCATATTACAGTCTGCGTACCAGAAATCCGGATAAGGAATTCTGTTAACCCGGGAGAAGGTGTTAGGCATTCCCGAGTTCCGTGGTTCTAGCACGGTCGCTCAACTGTCATATTCGGCTTATTTATCTGATTTTTAAATACAATTATGAACCATGTGCAAATTTTAACTTTTTACCGCTTTCATAATTATTATTATTATTATTAAGAATGTGAACATCGCTTAAAACATGTCTTTGGACTGCGTCACATGAAATGCACCCACAATCCGGAACATATTTTATTTGACGTTTTGGGATTTGGATTTGGGTCGCATGAAATGCACACCCAAGTTTAAGAAAGTAGATTATTAAACACGCACCTAAAGAGACTATCGTGTTATTATTTTGGGAAGGCCGTGAAATTCGCTAAAGGCCCTCCTGAATTCTAAGTAATTTAAAACAGGTATTTACTGAGGGCCCCGCAATTTGTATTTTTATTCAGCGAGGCTCATCTCATTCTTATTTTTTTTTAAAAAAAAAAGGATATCCTATAGCAACTACGTTTCTTGTCGCGTTTGTCTCTACTAATTTAAAACAGAGATAGTCCTAGTTAATTACATGCTTGCAGATTTTATAGCGGGATTCAAAATGCTTTTACATAATAAGAAAACGTGGCTACGCGCACAGATAGTTGATCGAACATTATGGGCCCAAATCCAGCTCATGCGGGATGGGCCAGAACTGGGCCACTGTTTATCCGGTGCGGGCCTGCTTGGTCTATTTTGACCTGGGCTCGACCCCTGTGAGGTTGAGGCCGTGAACTTGTTCTTTGTTCTACAGGCGTGGTTTATCAGTTATAACGGGACAGTTTATTAAAGGGAAAAACAGTTAACTAATGATGAATAGTTTTCGTGCGCTACTGGACATGCTAATCACAAACACAATTAATTTCTGAGCTACAACCTACTACATGATCGAAAATTTTTATCCAACAGCCTACACACACAATTGGATGTCAAATTACCCTACATTGACAGTTTCTATGTGTTAAGGCTAACTCAGTATCCGAACAAAAATGTAAACTATCATACATCACATATCATTCAGTGTAAAGGCTATACATAAAATAAACGATCTTCAACTCTTCTCTTTGTATTCATACTCAACTTCAGATTACATTGACAGTATTAGTCGTGTACCTGGATGTTTGAACAACAGACAAGAGAAGAAGAAAGATGTCAGCAACGGGCAACCAAACAGCAAACACAGCAACAACAACCAACAACAATAACCAGCCTCAATTATGAAGCCTTCAAGTGATAGAGCACCACGCAGAAAATCCCAGAAAACAGAGTAGAAACAACCGAGAAAACCAGAATGTTCACGGCAATAGCAACAGCAATCCAATGATCACAAATAACTTGGCAAATAAACAACAACAATTGGCCAAGACAGCTTTTACCAGCTTGAATTCTTATGTAAGTTTCAGACAGTGTTTGGTTACAATATTCTGAGAATTTATGTTTCTTTCTTTCAACCTTTTTTAAGAAAAACTTTCTCTCCAGGCTCCAAAAAAAATCCCCCCCCCCCCCTTCTAATAGAAGGTCTCTTCTTTTATAGCCTAAACGCAGCACTTTACAGTCTGTTTGACAACTCAGAATTCCCCCTCCCTGCTGTTTTTCCACTCAGCTATTTTAAATAACCAAAACTCCCATGAGATCCCTGACAGCCCCTCTCTATTTTGTTGTTAAAGTGTCTTAATCTCTTATTTATTTAGCCAAAGTATGGGCAGCAGGAATATAATCTGACAGCACATGCTGTCCAATTATTTTAATTCCTTAACAGCTGACCATACACATGTTGCCCACAATCTGAACCAAGTAAACATGCCATCCATTTAAGACCAAAGTCTGAACTGCCATTATAACTTACCCCCTAAATGTTTTTTTGATTCAAATTGAACAAAATCAATAGGCAACACAATTCAGTTCCTAATGGAATTCAAATACGATCACAGCAGAAACAAACAACATGAATCAAGTTGTTACCATTAATGGCTGAAACTAATTGACGACATACATCGACTCGACTATATTAATCGTAACACATAATAATCAGTCGTTCATATAAACAATACGTACAGGGTCCTGAATGGCTTCAGACAACTTTTGTTCAATTACTGGGAACCTATATGAATTAACTATTGGACGAACCAATCTAATTGACGAGCATGTATATCACCAGATGTATTCACATACAGAGAAGAACAAACAACCAAGTAAAAGGTCTTTGTCAGAGGTGGAAGGAATTTAAGAAAAATACCAAAAAAAAACAAACAAACACAACAGAAACATGCTAATAAACTTAATCAGCATGCAAATGAAACATAAAAAGAAAAGAAAAACTTACTGAAAACTTTTAAGAAAAGTCGACCCAGGTCCGAATCAGATTTGGCCTTTTGAAGCCGAACAGACTTTAATCGGGGTGTTCTCAACCGAGAACACCCTGATTGAAGTCTATTAGACCCCAAACCCTCTATGAAACAAGTCAGATTCCCCAGGTTCTGGTGTTCTAGGGTTTGGCTCTTCAGATTTGAGATTCTAGGAGTTGTGGGTAGATTCGGACCAAACCAAGCTTGGTTTGGTCACGAGGGAGGTCAGGGGTGTGTCTGGTACGAATATGGTGAGGTTTGGTGTAGGTCAGAGTTCGACTCGAATCTTCAAATGAAGATTCGAGATGAAGGAAGGTGATTCGAGGCTAGGGGGTAACAGATTTGGGTTTGGGGTGGTGAGGTGGTCCTAGGGTGTTCAGGAGGTGGTCACCGGCGTCCATGCCGCCGGCTTTAATGGCGAGGGGAGATGGGGCGGCTAGGGTTCCTAATGGGAGGTCTGGGTTCGAGCTTGGGGATGACGGAAGGGGGGTGTTCGTATAGGGGGGCTGGGTAAAGGGTTAGGTTTATATATGTAACGGGTAATTAGATCCTGGCCGTTGGATGAATCGAAATTGATGGCCAGGATCCTTCACCTAATACGGAACGACACCGTTTGGCCTTGGTTGGGGGGTCGGTTCGAACTGGTTCTTGGGTCGGGTTTGGAAACGGGTTACTGACAAGGATCATGGGCCGTTGGATTGGATTGGTTGGAACGGCTGAGATGAGCAGTCCTTGAAACGACGTAGTCTTGGTATTGAACTACGTCGTTTTGATGACCTGCGGATGGGTCTTGGGCTGGCTGACTTGGGCTGCTTCTGGGCCTCAAAAATTTTGAAATAAATAGGCCCAGTCCGATTTCTTAAATAATTTGCACTCTTTTATTTTGTTTTCTAATTTTAAAATACAACTAAACTAAAATGAATTTGAAATACCCATTAATCAATACTTAACACAATTATTCACACACATATAAAAAAAACTTTTAAATGGTTAAATTACAACCTAGAAATGCATACATATTTTTTGTGAATTTCTTTTAATGACACATATTTTGTTCGATAACATTAAATAATAAAAAAAACATGGACAGAACCACAAATGACCAACAACACATGTTATGTAAAGTCGAAGATTTGTACAGCGCGGTCATTTGTCACTATTTTTGCTTTTTTTTTCTTTTAGAGTGATTGTTCGTGAAGCAAAAATCACGTGCTTACAGCAGCCTTCGAAGGTTCTCTTAGTATCGACATGATGTTAGATTATTAATTCGTGACCATAACAGAGATAAAGATACAATCACACAATCAATCTAGAGTCAGAGTCTAAGGAAGCGTACCGTTGAATTCCATAGATTCAGCAGGGACAACAAACGGGGATTAATCCTGAGACCAACTTCCACAATCCACTAGCTACGCGCTCTCACAACCCGGAAAACTTGACTGATGGGACGTCTACCGTTACCACGTATTCAAGAGGCAGAATACGCTAGGGTTTTCTAATAGCTAGGGAAGGGAGGTTGGCCTCTATTTATAAAGAGTGTCTAACCATCACAAGGCCAATAGTTATTGAGTCTCACTTATCCACACACATAATAGTTAATATTAGGCCTTTTATTTATCCATCACTTGGGCCACATCACTATCCTTTTAGGCTATAACCAATTAACGTAAGTCCAAATTCCAATATTCTCTCACTTGGACGCCAACGTTAATTGAGGACAAGAAAACAATTTTAAAATATTTGAGTTTTAAGAAAAATCATTTTGAAAAAAGATTTTAGACTCTACAATGGCCACACTACTCATATAGTCAATGATAGAATGACCCGTATAACAATCCATTAAGTCTCAATAGAGAAGACTAACAATGAACCATAACGGGCATCACACCATTTTAAGGTATGAATTCTATTTACGACCACATATGCTAGAATTTCTATCAACATGGATCAAACATGTGTGCTGATCATATTATCTTTCTAATCAAGGTGAATAGATTCACACCTCTTAAAAGAAATAATCCTCCAAGTGATATTATAACTATATCACATCAGGAGCCTCCAAATCAAATGATATAAAAATCATATCACCTTAGGAGGTTTCCCTTGTGCCTTACCCGAGATAATCAAGGCAACAAGCAACAAAACTCAAAGATATCATGAGTTTATGCAATGTCAAATTGAAATAAATAAATAAATTATCATGTCAGTCAATAAACATAACAAATATGAAATAACATAAGCTTGCATAAAATTAGAATTTATTAAAAGTAATATCTCAGTCAGTAGCTATGAAATGACTCCCACCGACTAAAGCACATCAAAAGACTCTAATATGCCCATGTTTTTAGCATGTTCATTAAACACTACAGGCCTAAGACCTTTAGTCAAAAGATCAGCCAACATAGATTCTGTGCTAATATGCTCAATACGTACATCACCTTCTTTTACCATATCTCTAACCTTAAGAAACTTAAGGCTAACATGCTTAGAGCCTCTTGTTCTCTTGTTATTCTTGGAGAAGAACACAGTTGCACTGTTGTCACATAAAATAGTCACCGGCTTAGATATAAAATTCACAATTTGCAATTTAGTAAGAAAATTCTTCATCCATACAGCATGTGATGCAGTCTCAAAACAAGCAATAAACTCAGCTTCCATTGTAGATATAACAGTGATACTTTGCTTCTCACTTTTCCAATAAATAACACCTTTTATGTGATCAGAAATGGATCTCTTCGTGATCATAAGGCTCAATTTGTTAGCCTTCATCCATTTATCATACTTAGCCTTTTCATCAGCAATGCTAGTAGTTGTAGGTTCAACAGATTTCTATTCAGTCAATGCAAAGTCCACGTCTATTAGACCTAACACTATTTCAATATCTTGTTTCCATTTATTGAAGTTGCTACTAGTCACGGTTTCAATGGAATTCAACTGAGTAGTCATGTTGCTAACAACTGTATAAGCAAACAACACAAAAAATAGATAGAATTATAGGCAGGAATATATTAAATCAAAAGAGTCAAAGACATCCATTATACCCCTCATTTGGGTAGAAGATGCAACTGCCTCCCCTTTTAAAAAATCAAGGAGTCCAAGGCATTCATTGAATCCTCACCTTTAGGCAAGAGATACAAAGCCTCCCCCTATTATCCAAGAGTACAAAGCTACATCGTGTCCTTCCTTTAGGTAAGAGACACAAAACCTCCTCTTACATCAAATTATCCTTATTCATTTAATTTATATATATACATGAGAATCCAAGATATTAAGCTTCATCATTTGGGTTGAAATGTAATATCTTATCTCATAAATTAATTTAGTGTCACTAGTATAAAAAAGGTAAACCTCCAACACTAGCATACACTCTATTAAGGACAATTTATATATGTGCATTGAGAATATTTCAATGACTCAAATAAACAGACCACTTTGGTGGAAACTATTTATTAATCATAATTTTCAATCCACGTATAATACTATTTCACATGTATAAAGTTTTAAGAATTTTCAATGACTCCAAATAAATAGACCACCTTGGTGGAAGCTATCTATTAATCATAATTCTTATTTAAACAATTCATGTGAGGAAAATAAAGACCATATATGTAAACTCATCTAATCGCTACTAATTTCATTCTCTAACATTAAAAGTCCAAAGAACCAGTAAGAGCGTTATGACCAAAACAAGATCAACATTCTAATTTATTATTAGAACAGAGTATTTCATATAATACGGTAACGGCTAAGTATTTGATCAACTACTGAATAGAAACTGAGAAATATATTAAAGGGTACAAATCCATAGAAAAACAATAGACCTTTAAGTCAATTATGCTTAGTAGGTTAACATTGTATGTTGGAAAATAATTGCATGGAGTTAATTTCATAACTAAAAGGACCAATCAAGTTCGTCTGAACAGAACTTAACAAAATTTAGCCCTCAATTAAAAAACGTTGTCTCATGCCCCCACCGTCAGAAAGTATCAAGGTTTAACTAACTTTGATACGTGATTTTATTTACAAATACCAACTACAAAATGTTACAACCCCTAATACATTGGCACAAAACAACCGTTAAACATTGATGAAATTGTTTTGGCGACAAACAATGACAAACTATTGTCGTCTAAAAATTACACAATAAAAAAAAATATTTCCGCTGGGAATAATAGATTGCTATATAGACAAGAATGCTTATAACAAGCCTTAGTGTCGAATCAATTTACCAAACAGAGAACGGAAAACGCAAAATTGTTACCCAAGATATATACTTTTGTTAACTCAAGATTAAATCTCGATCTTAATCTCTAACTATGGTGGCTCTGATATCAACTGCTAGATAATTAATTCGTGGCCACAACAGAGATTAAGACACAATTACACAATCAATCTAGAGTCAGAGTCTAAGGAAGCGTACCATTAAACTCCATGGATTCAGCAGGGACAACAAATGGGGATTAAGCTTGAGACCAACTTTCACAATCCACTAGCAACACACTCTCACAGCCCGGAGAACTTGACTGATGGGACATCTACCGTTACCACGTATTCAAGAGGCAGAATACCCTAGGGTTTTCTAATAGCTAGGAAAGGGGGGTTGACCTCTATTTATAAAGAGTTTCTACCCATCACAAGCCAATAGTTATTGAGTCTCACTTATCCACACACATAATATTTAATATTAGACCTTTTATTTATCTATCACTTAGACCACGTCACTATACTTTCAGACTATAACCAATTAACGTAAGTTCAAATTTCAACACATGACCCAAATATAACTAGGATAATGTTTGGCCTGTTGCATAATCCGATTTTCTCGTAATCACTCACTTCCCTGGGTCAAAGTCAAACAAGGCTAATATTACACACACAAAAAAATTAAGCGGGTCTATGTGTAAAGTCCCTAAAAATTTACCGTCATATCAAATCAACGTCCCTTGACAGTAGGCGCAGTGTGGTTTAGGGCCGTGGCCGAACTTCTCTTCCTTTAGCCGGTGAACGCTAACGTGCGCGAGGGTGTTTCCTCCCTCTTCTCACTCTCTCTCTCTAGAAGATTCCATTCACGCGACCCCACACACTCACACACAGCTCCAACGTTCAGGTCCGATCCTTCTTTTTGCCCCCTCAAAAAACCCTAATTTTCTAATATTTCTTACTATTTCATCTCAATTTTGAGCTGTTCGTAGTTGTTAACAATTCATAGGCTCTAATGTTGAATGTACTTTTAGTTAACTGAAAAACTGAAATAGTATTATTAATTGTTTGCATTGGCTCTAATTTTGTGGAAAAGGAAGAAGATTTGTTTTATTTTTGGATATGAATGTTGTTGTATTTATGAACTCTGGATTTGTTTTGCTGATTCAGTACCCTGGAATGGTTGTATATTGAATGTGTTGAAGGAATTTTGGCTAGGGTTTACATGTGGAGGAGGGGAGTGTATTGATTGATGCCCTAGGGGCATGGGGGAGGAAGAGAATATCAAATTGTTGGAGAGAGCACCTAAGAAGCGTGTCGAGATGGAGTTTGATTCAGGAGATGATGAGCCTATTGGGTCTTTACTGAAGCTAAAAAGCAAAAAGAACTTGAAAAAAGTCAAGGTGGAACTAGGTAGTAACAAGGCTGTGGTTCGAAAAGCAGCGGTTAAGGATGAAGATTTGGTTGGCATGGATGATACCTTAGCTAGTTTTAGGAAAAAGTTGAAGGGTCCTAAGAAGGATAGTGGATCTGTATCAACTACTGGGAAAAGTTCAAGTAAGTTGACAGTGCAATCTCTGGATGGGTCTGTGAACGTAATGGCCAAGATTGTGGAAAAGGGTCGGTCAGATGTGGATTGTCTATCTGAAGGGACAATCGATAAAGGTTTTGAGAAAGGAAATAAGAGAAAGAGTAAGAGGCCAAAGCTTGCTTTGGAGCCACAGAAAGTGGAGGTATCTGGGGATATCTCCTTGCTATGTGATAAAAAGAGTGGAAAAAGCTCTCCTAATTGCATTGATGGTGGCATTCTTGAAGATTCACTATCAGCTTTTCTGAAGAAAACACAATCTGGTTTGATTAAGAGATCCCACGGTCCTTGGCAGTTGAAAAGAGGGAAGGAAAGTGAAGCTTTATGTGATGTTTTGAACTCAAGCCCTATTGCAACAGAAACCGTTTCTTCCGTAAGTATGTGCCGTAAATTGATTGAAGAAATTCCTGAATCCAATGAGAGTGTGCATGTGGCACTTGATAGAGTTTCAGTAGATATGCAGTCAAAATCAGGTGAGTTAATGCCCATAAAGGAAGAATGTGTCCAACACCTTTCATGGCCAGAGGTTTCTTCTTCTGCATTGAACAATGATGAGTTGTTGAAATCAAGCAATGAGATAGATGATGCATCTTCCATTAAGGTCTCAGGTGTCCTAGATGGTGAGATCACATGTCACATTAAACTTAGAGAAGAGGAAATTGCCAGTGTGAATGATATTGCGGGTGGAAATTGCAAGGATCTTCATGATGAGGGTCTCTTGAAGAACTGTCCTAATTGTCATGAAAAGTCTGCTTCCAAGGACGGATTTAGTGATCATTCAATAACAGCAGGTCGTGATATTTCGTCTCTACATACCAGTACTCCTGAGAATATCGAGAAGCTTGAGTTTGAGCATCCTGTGTCTGAAACCAAGTTCAATGCTTATATGGATATGAACTCAAATGCAATTTTAAGCAGCCGGAAAACTCATGTAGATGATCAAATATGCTCTTCAAGCCGAGCAGATGATTCAGGTTCTTGTAGAAGCGTTCAATTATTGAACAAACTTGATAAACCACAAGGGAGCATTGGAAATGTGCCTATTCAAACTTTGATGCCATCCATCTGCCTGTTAGAAGGCCCACCTGCAGCCAAGGAGGAGACAGGCTCGGAAGGTTGTGGGTATGCTCAAGTTTGTTTGACGCCTAATTTTGTTGCAGCAGATAAGCGTTCAAGTGACATTTATGATGAGCAGCGAATTTCTGGTGATTCTGTTGATGACCAAGCTTGTGCTCCAGTTTCGTTGTCAAAGGAGGATGGTCAAGTGTTTGAGGGTGGGTTATCTCCAGTGGCTATAGAAAGGAATCAACAAGTTAAAGTTGCCAGCCAGATGAAGCACGAGGACCAAATCATGGAGAATGCTGATGACATCTATGGTTCTTCTGAACAAATGACTATTGATAATTCTGCCACCTCATTGCGCAAATGCGCTTCAGCTTTCCATCAGAGTCAACTGGCTGATGAGAATTGTGAAGGCGCCAATCATCAAAGTCGTGAATTTGTTACTGGAGATGATGAGGCTGATGCCACATCTTCTCCATCAATTACACCAGAATGTGATGAAAACGTTGCTGAAGAAACTGAGTCTCAACTGGCTACTGAGGGAAAAGGGCAGAGACTCTTTTCTGGTCAACGTGCTCCACGTAAGACCAAAAAGCGTAGGCATGGGGACATGGCCTATGAGGGTGATGTTGATTGGGAAATTCTGGTGCATGGGCAAGATTTTCTTCTCAGTCATCAGGATGGAGATGGTAGACATTCCTTCAGAACAAGAGAGAAGCTTGAGTCTATGTTGATAGGTATGGATACTAAAAATGGCGGGGCAGCAGCAGTATCTGTTGGGCTGAAAGCTCGTGAAGTTGGGCCAGTAGAAAGAATCAAGTTTAAGGAGGTGCTGAAGCGCAAAGGTGGACTCCTGGAATATCTAGAATGCAGGTAATGACAGATCTTGTACTCTGAATACCATATCCAGTCTTCTAGTAAATGTACTATTTTAGTTCCTTGTCCATGAGATAACTAAATTATGTTTATAATCTTTCCTTTATTCTCAGTTCATTGTTGCCAAAAAAAAAAATGAACTAGTCCCTGGCTATTTGCATAGAAAAATAAATATGCTCCTGGCTCCTGCTTTCCTTGAAGAACCATTAGATAAGAACCCTTCTTAAGAGTAAAAACTAGGGAGAAAGTTTTAGTTAATATTTTAATTTGTAACTAACAACATAATCCACACGGGTTATCTCTGCCTAGTCTGGTGGGAAAGATACAAGAAATAATGATGCTTGGAAAATGGTCCTGTATCTTGTTAGTTTCAGTAAATACTGGGATGACATTGCAAAAAGTTCTTTTCTCTTTTGGACAGATGACATTGCAAACAATTCCTCTTCTCCTTGCTGACATTGAGTATGATTTGTTACATCTTACATGTGTGCTGGTTCTGATAGTTATGATGCTGAATTGAATGCATAGAGAAAACTGAAGTGTCTTTTTTTTGCTTTTTGCTAGGAGAAGACATCTAAGTCCGAGAAAGATGCTAGTTTTATGACTTGAAGGCTTAGTGTATATAAAGTATGCCTTGAAAGCATAGTATCTTTCCTCCCCTTTTTTATGATAACTGAGAAATCCCCGAGCACTAGTGGTGAATGGTTCGAGACTTGGTGGATAATTAGGGGTGTGCATTCGAATCGGTTTATCGATAAATCGAATCGATTATTTGTTATCGGTTTATCGATTTCGATTTCGAAATTTTCCTTATCGAGTTATCGATTTCGATTGTCCTCTTTGGATAAACTGATAAGATATACTAAAAAGTCAATTTTTTTTTACCCTTATTCTATAATACCCTTTCCTTTACCCTAAGTCCCTAATCCTATTATTTCCTCTACCACATTTAAGGAATGATCATATTTAAAGATCAAGGGAATGAAGTTAAAATTAATGGAAAACAGAATTAGCCGTGATGATGTATTTTTTTTTATACCGTTGGAGTGTTGGTGGTATACATTTGATCCCTTACTTTAGTTTTGTTGCATGTGCTTGTTGACGCAATTTTTATGTTATAAACGGTGTTCGTCTTATTTTAGCTTCTTTTTGTCCATATTAGTTAGGCGTGTTTATAGCGATATACTTTCCGTGGAATCCCGTAAATTTTCTTATTGGTGTAATCGATAAGCCCCCAAAATCGATAA
Organism: Nicotiana tabacum; assembly: GCF_000715075.1. Classification (NCBI taxonomy): domain Eukaryota; kingdom Viridiplantae; phylum Streptophyta; class Magnoliopsida; order Solanales; family Solanaceae; genus Nicotiana; species Nicotiana tabacum. The sequence goes on from NC_134091.1 coordinate 8,048,143, forward strand.
ATCGAAATCGAAAAAATCAAAACCTTATTGTAACAATAACGATAAGCATATGTACAAATCGATAATCGATAAGTAATTATCGATAAGGGTCAAAATCGAATGCACACCCCAATGGATAATAGGCCCGCCCCTCTACCTTTCTCTATTTAAATACCAGGCTTTTGTCCGTCGCAAGGTTCGAAATTGTGGCGTGAGCCTAACCCACACATCACAAGCTGTGCTTTTACCGCTAGACTAAAGCCTTTAGGGGCTAGTATCTTTCTTCCCCTATTCTCTTGGATTTTGAATTTTATTCTTTCGTTTTGCTCTCTCTCCCTCTCAGTGATATGGTGGGGGCTTTTTTTTTGTATAACCGTGGTATCCGGGCCAGTTTGCGCGCATCTCGACTAATTCCGTGAGATACCTGCTACCTCCCACCAGCGACAACTACCCGGTAACTCTGTCCATTAAGGCTTAAACAAATGGGTAGAAATCACCTAGTATTTTTGCCTCCATTGGGATTTGAACCTGAGACCTCATGGTTCTCATCCACTTCATTGACCGCTAGACCGCACCCTGATTTTGCATGAAAATGTAACGCATCACATAACCTTCTAGTTACTTTGTAAAATTTTGTCAACTAAGAGTGCTTGCAGTACAAATTAGTTTAATGCATTATCTTATTTATTGAAACAGGCATATATCTTTGCGGAAAATATCTATGCATGCATGGAATTATTTTGGTATTCCTTCCGTCTTACAGATTTAATATGGTGGTTTTTGCCTTTTGAATGAAATGTATCATTATCATCATTCTTACACTTGATGCTTTTTTTTTGGGAGAATAGCCTAGTAGACACCTATACTACCTATACTTGTTCCAGTTTGTCATCCCCGTCCCTGTACTCCACAAAGTTTCATTTAAACATAATTTGTATTTGATCAAAATGAATATTTTAAACCCCTCCTATTATGCGGGAGTCTCACTTGCCGTGACATGGATAACACATCAGATCCATGTCAAATACATAATCCACATCATCATCTTCTTCTTTACTAATACCAGATTCTCTTTCTCCTTCACGCCATTTTTCACCTTCCCTCTCGATTTTCAGAGAACCTCAAAAATTCACCGGCTTCAACTTCTTCTCTCTTTTATCTCACCATAATTGTTGCACCTGAAACTATTAGGATTCAATTTTTGGGTTATGAAATGATTGCAGAAACTATAAGGCAGCATAGATCTCATCAATTTTCCTCCAATCACCATTTCTTCCACCCAAAGAGATCCCAAATTTTTCATATTGCTATCGTCGTCGTCATGGCCTATCGGAAGGGCGAGTGTTGACAAGAAGATCTACCAGGGATTGGAAGTAGAGGTTGTCAAAATCTAGGGTGAAACGTTGTCGGAGTTCGTAGTGGTTGGTGGTGGTGGGCTTAGTGGTGATTGGGTGGAACAGTTTAGGAGAGAGATTTTGAAGTTCTTGAAATAAAAAAGGGTAAAGAGTGGGAAGAACAGGAGAAAGGAAGAAGGGAGTGATGGTGGGGGTCTTGATGGATGAAGGGTATGGGGTAGAAGGCAGTAGATGGGGGTGATGGGTTAGGTAAAGGTTTTGAAGATGGGAGGAAGGGGTGTTTTCCCTTTTATTTTTATTGTTTCTCTGTTTTTTTCATTATTATATTTGAATTTTTCCTTTTAAAAAAAATAAAAATATAGATTCACGCTCTCTTTACTCGTGCATACCACGCATTCCATCCTAGTCAGATAAACAAAGGCCAAATAAGCTTGGTCAACGGTTAGAGGGGTTTATAATAATCATTTTTATCAAGCACAAGTGTTTGAATGAAACTTCATGGAGTATAGGGACCGGGATGACAAACCGGAACAAATATAGGTGTCTACTAGGCTATTCTGCCTTTTTTTAGGTTCAACTTGCTTAACATGTACGTACTCCACACATTAGGTGTATATATTATCGTTGATTTTTGAAGCTCTAAATGCTGTTTCTATTGAAAAATTCATCTGTTTAAATCTTGAAATGATCGACTGTCTTGCATAAATAAAAGATGTATTATTGTTTATTTTTGAAGCTCTAAATGCTGTTTCTATTGAAAAATTCATCTATTTAAATCTTGAAATGATCGACTGTCTTGCATAAATAAAAGTAAGGAACTTTAATCAACATCCCACTTTGTGGTTGATGAATGCATGTACTGATATACACAATATATGTCATCTTCTAACCCTTGATGTATTTTAAAGTTCAAATTGCTTAACATGCACACAGCATGTGTCAACAGTTGATTTTTTAAGCTCTACATGTGTTTCTATATGAAAATATATACTTTGTTAGCAATAAAAAGGGGAAAAAGTTACTTAATATTTTTAGTGATATGGCGGAGGCTTTGAACAGCACATTTTATCTGATTAGTTGGCTATATAATTGGAACAACTCATTGGTTTCTGTTGTGCATTGGTGTCCTCTCTTATGGTCTAACTACTGTGGTAACCATTGATGAACCAAAGAGCTATTTGCTTTGTCCAATATTATGTTGTTTTACTTTGTTTAGTATTTTAGATCATTTTGAGCTAAATATACTTTCTAGTTTATGAACAACAACAACAATAACATACCCAGTATTATCCCACACCATAGGATCTGAGGAGTCGAACATAGGTCAATTTCTTGGAAGGCAATTATCATAACCGTTGGAGTATAAGGTGTTCCACCCTCGTTTGTGTGTCCTTTCGTTCATCCTCTGGTGGTGCGTAAGAGAAGGGAGCAAGTAGTTTCATTTTTTGACGGGTTGTTAGATTCAGATCTATCTAAAGATTCAAAGTACCAATCATTCCATGATGCATCCCGCGAGAATACTATTACACTATCTTTGGTTCCAAGAAGGGGAGGGGAGGATAAGACAGCGTTCATGAGCATTGCAATCCCCCTTTACCATTTCCGCTCCTCCAACGCCCCTTTCTTCTCAACCAAACATAGCATTCATGAGCGCTGCAAAAGTTTGAACTAGGAACATGAGAGGTGATGATTCATTTAGGAAGGTGATAATATAAGACAAATTCTAATTGAAAAAGAAAATTTTAAACAGTAAAAAAGTTTAAAATTTTCGTGCAATGCAGGTGGATGGGTCTTTAGGCTTCTCACCTTACCCTAACCTGCAGCCTGTACTGGAATTTATACATGTCCACCTCACCTCTTCTGATATAATTTATTCTAAAGCCACTCTTAGGCAGGTAATATATGTATGCACATGCATAGACAATTAGAATATTGTTCCGGGTATTCTTTTTAACAGGGTTTCTCTATTAGAACAACGGTAGGGGGGAAGGCGGGTGCACCAACTGAGTCACGCCAAAAACCGGGATTTCTGTAATATAAAAAAACTCTCTCTAATAACTATTCCTGAAAGCTTCTTTATTATCTCTATTATAAATCTGAGTTTTGTGACTTAAGGAATTTGGTTTTGGCACTTTCCATTGTTAACTTGCGTACAGTTTGGGATCAGGGAATTTACTGCATGTTAACTTTCCTTTATGATGCAGTTCAATCTTCGTTATTTTTCATATTTTCATTTTCATTATTGACTTCTGTTGGTTGGTGAATCTTTGTTGCGATGCAGGAATCAGATTTTGAGCCTTTGGAATAAAGACATCAGTCGTGTCTTACCTCTTTCAGAATGTGGAGTGTCTGAAACCCCTTTGGCGGATGAATCACCTCGGGCTTCTTTAATTAGGCAAATCTATTCTTTTCTTGATCACTGTGTAAGTATTTTGCAATCCTCCAAGTTCACATTGGAGTTTTCTTATTCAAGCTGGAGATCTGCCCTTTTTTTAATATGATCTTTCTACATTAAACTATTTTTGGTTCATCTCTTTGCTTGCTTGTTTATCATTATTTTTCACAGTTTAACCACTTTTAAACAGGGCTACATAAATTTTGGAATTGCTTCAGAAAAGGATAAAGCTGAAAATGGTGTCGATCACAACTTGAAAATTTTGACAGAAGAAAAATTTGTAGAAAACTCTGGAGCTCCTGTTACTGATACGGATGATGGAGTTTCTTTTATTCTTGGGAGATCAAAGAGTTCTGAGATTGTCATGCCAGAGAAGAATGATGTTTTATCTGATGAAGGGAAAAAGACAGAAAACGGTGGAACTGATTGCCAGCTCATTGATAGGCCGGCCGTAGAGTTATCTACTCTATCAGAGCAACGAGAATGTCCTGCTGATGATTTGCAGGTAAATGGTTATCTTAATATACAGTCACCCTGTCAACCATTTGATTTAGGTTCAGTTGGTCCAGTGCCTTCAGGTGAAGTTAAGGATAGTGAATTACAGAATATTGTACATCCAGATTTTTTGCCTCCTAACAGTACAGAGATTGATGGTAGAACAGCCGATAAACATCTTGTGATTTCAGAAGATACTTGTGGGTTCCCACCTGACTCATTCAGGAGTCAGAGGCAAAACACATGTTGTGATGCAAAAGGGAAAAAAAGAATAATTGTTGTCGGTGCTGGTCCTGCTGGCCTAACCGCAGCACGGCACCTGAAACGCCAAGGATTCCATGTTACCATGCTCGAGGCCAGAAGTAGAATTGGTGGTCGTGTTTTTACAGATCTCTCATCTCTCTCTGTCCCGGTGGACCTTGGTGCTAGCATTATTACCGGTATTGAGGCAGATGTGGCGACTGAAAGAAGACCGGATCCTTCTTCATTGATTTGTGCACAGTTGGGTCTTGAATTGACCGTGTTGAACAGTGATTGTCCACTGTACGATGTAGCTACTGGCCAGAAAGTTCCAGCAGATCTAGATGAAGCATTGGAAGCAGAATTCAATAGCTTATTGGATGATATGGTACTGTTGGTTGCTCAAAAAGGGGAGCATGCGATGCGGATGTCTTTGGAGGATGGTTTAGAATATGCACTTAAGAGACGGCGCAAGGCTCGTTTTGCAAGAAATCATATGGGTAATGAACCACAAAAATCATCAGTAACAGCAGTGGAATCCATGGCACTTCCTGATTGGGGAACTTCTCAAAATCTTAGTTCTAAGATAGAGATCTTGAGCCCTCTTGAGAGGAGGGTAATGGATTGGCATTTTGCCAACTTGGAGTATGGTTGTGCTGCATTACTTAAAGAAGTCTCTCTTCCTTATTGGAATCAGGATGATGCATATGGAGGTTTTGGTGGAGCTCATTGTATGATTAAAGGCGGCTACAGCTCCGTTGTTGAATCACTGGGTGAGGGACTTTGCGTTCACTTAAACCACATTGTAACTGATATTTCATATTGCAAAGAAGACATTCCGACAAAAAATGACTTGTTTAACAAGGTAAAAGTTTCTACGTCAAATGGACGAGAGTTTTCAGGAGATGCAGTCCTTATTACAGTTCCATTAGGGTGTCTTAAGGCAGAAACCATTAAATTTTCACCACCTTTACCCTACTGGAAAGATTTGTCTATCCAACGGCTCGGCTTTGGTGTTCTTAATAAAGTTGTGTTGGAGTTTCCTGAAGTATTTTGGGACGATTCTATTGATTACTTTGGTGCGACTGCAGAAGAAACAGACCAGAGGGGGAGATGCTTTATGTTCTGGAATGTCAAGAAAACTGTTGGGGCACCTGTTCTTATAGCGTTAGTGGTTGGAAAAGCTGCTATAGATGGCCAGGAGATGAGCTCCTCTGACCATGTAAAGCATTCATTACTGGTTCTGCGCAAGCTTTATGGTGAGAACAGGGTACCTGATCCAGTTGCTTCTGTGGTCACCGACTGGGGAAAAGATCCTTATAGCTACGGGGCTTACTCTTATGTGGCTGTCGGGTCATCTGGAGAAGATTATGACATATTGGGCAGGCCTGTGGAGAACTGTATATTTTTTGCGGGTGAAGCTACTTGCAAGGAGCACCCTGACACAGTTGGTGGTGCAATGATGAGTGGGTTACGAGAAGCTGTGCGCATAATCGATATATTGACTACAGGTACTGATTACACAGCAGAAGTAGAGGCGATGGAGGATGCAAAGAGGCATTCGGATGTTGAAAGGAGTGAAATAAGGGACATTATGAAGAGACTTGAAGCAGTAGAGCTCTCAAGTGTATTGTGCAAGAACTCTTTGGATGGGGTGCAGATCTTGACCCGGGAGAATTTGTTAAGGGACTTGTTCTGTAATGCCAACACAACAGCAGGAAGATTGCATCTCGCGAAAGAACTGTTGAAACTTCCTGTAGAAGTGTTGAGATCTTTTGCTGGAACTAAAGAAGGCCTTAGCACACTTAATTTGTGGATGCTGGTATGATTCCTCACATATTTCAGTTTCATGCCATATCTGTCGACCACAGATTGCTTGTTGTCTGACTCATGTTTGTTGGTCACAGGACTCCTTGGGCAAAGATGGGACCCAACTCTTGCGTCATTGTGTTCGTATACTAGTAAAGGTCTCAACTGATTTGCTTGCAGTCCGACTGTCAGGTACCTTTGAGAAAAGGAACTTACCCCCCCATTCCTCCTATCCTGCTCTCCTTCTAGTCATCTTTTATGTTAACCTTTTTTTGGGTATTTCGGGGGTTGGTGGTTGGAGATGCAGTTACTGCGATATTCTTTGAAACTGTTCGGCTTTTTTCCCATATTGTTGATATTAGCTAATTGTTACCTCCCAATTATTTACTTGCATATGCCACCGGGGCTATCTATATTCTCTATAACCATTTCTTGCATTTGAGTTTCTATGCGTTAAACCCAAAGTATTTGTGTTGTATATCCGTTAATTGCTAATGATCATTATAATCATCATATCACTGGTGCATTTGCTTCGTCTTTGTATTGATTTTATTGATCCTATTGTTGTCATCTTTTATTCAGGTATCGGGAAAACTGTAAAAGAAAAAGTCTGTGTGCATACTAGCCGTGACATACGTGCCATAGCAAGTCAGCTTGTCAATGTGTGGATAGAAATTTTTCGAAAGGAGAAGGCTGCTAATGGTGGTCTGAAATTATTAAGGCAATCCACTGCTGCTGATACTTCAAAGAGTAAACACACTGGAGCATCTGGAAAACCACCAATTCGCAATGCCAACAACAAGAAGCTGAATGTCAAGCTAGCCACGTTGGAAACTATTCCAGATGTTGAACCATCAACCTCTCAAGCTTCAGTAGGAAGGCAAAATGATACCACTGAGGAAAGGCAAGATTTTCCCATGTCTGAGGATGAAAAGGCTGCATTCGCCGCTGCAGAAGCTGCTCGTGTTGCTGCTCTTGCAGCTGCTGAGGTTAGTTCATTATAATTTAATATCCCCTAGATTTACTGATCGTATTGATTCATTGTTTCCATCTGGGAATATGCTACATTTTACTGGTTTTTGGGTTATTCCTCGAGTATGCGAATCTATCTATATTATTATAAAAATGGGAACCTCAAAAGTTAAAAGTTGAATTACTAAAATGTCCTTATTAATTATGAAGAAGAAAAGTAAGTGGCTTTTCTGAAAGGTTGTGTCCTTGTAACAGTTAATAATATATCCAACCGTTGGCTAATAGAGAAGATAGCGGCAACACCAAATCCGAAGTCCATGAAGAGGAATTATGTTTCAGGACTCAAATCATTTTTCCAACGTTTCAAAAATTATCCTTGTGACATTACATTGGTTAAATGGAAAGTGAAAGGCTATGATAGGAAAACTTATAATTCACTCAAGATTCCCATGGTTTTATCCCACATTTTTCACATATAAAATTGATCGGTGTCCACTGTCCAATTTCCTTTGGGGTTTTCAACACTGCCAAAGCAAATAGAACGCCAGGATTATTGTTCAGATATTTTACACTTCAACTTTTGTGTTCAGGTCAATATGTATCAATGGTAAAAGTAAGTTCTCTATATCTTAATCTTATTCTTTTCTGTGTTTATTTTCAACGTATATTTTTTCCCGTTTGTTAAAAAAGAAACATTCAAGTTGTTAAAACATTTTGAATATAGTTTTCAACGTTTTAAGTCCTGAGGGGTGATTAAATTTTATACATATATATTTTTATTAGGACGTATAATTAACTACCTACTAAGTACTATTTCTATAATATTTTTGTCAAACATAACCGTTGGGCCATTCACAGTGCATTCCATTTACGTTTTCATCATAAAAGACCGAGCGCAAATAAAACTAAAGGTCATAAATGAACTACTTAAGTTTGAATTCAATTAAACAAAAGCATGTCATCATGTGTTGAATTTCTAATCATACTATCCACTAAAATTTAAACTCTACAAGGGCATGATCAAATGGAGATTGGTATATATCTAATATCATTTTTAAATTACACAACTCTGAATATGTCCCAACTGTTCAAGGTAAATTTAATATGCGATGCCCTAAAACAAAACCAATGAGTTGTATGGCAATAACTATTTCCAAAATATTTTAAGTATTACAGTTTTAGTACATCGTTATGTAGTTTTTAAGTATGTTATTTTTTCCTAAATTCAGAGAAATTACTATCTATATTCAACTCATAAATTATGTAACTAAAATTTTATATTTGAAATGCTATGTTTATTTTTCTACATGGAGATATTAACAATATCTAGACATATGCAAACTATTCATATGAAATATGACTTGACCACAACTCATTATTTTTAACATCTTTAATTCAAAATCGAACATGAAAATTTGGTTTCATTCGGCCCTTATGGAGATGAGTCAATTTATAGATCTAAGATGTTAATAAAATTCGGAAGAAAAATAAGTTCAAGAGTAAAAGAACTCCTTATAAAAGCAAAAAATTGCATATGTAAATTCATTTGGAACTTTAACTGTTGTGGCATTTCATCATCTTCTTCTTCTTCTCATTGACATGTGACTCTTTCTTCTTTAGCAATCTTTCTAATATATCCCGAGCTTCTTGCAAAACAAGATTACAGTGCAATTCTAATGAAATAGTAAAATGATTTGTCATAGATAGCTCTAGAATATGGATTTCAGATGAAAGATGTTGCCATATAACTTATAACACGGCTATTATCTGCTTCTTGCTCTTGCAGACAAGATCCTACATATATTTGAGATGGATATAAAAATTACACATATATTTACCTACAGTTTTGTAAGCCTCTATTCTACCGCTTTTGATTTGATACATTCCTCAAGTTACATACATATAGACAATATACTTCTTACAAATTGGGGTAACTAATATATATTTATTATATCTGAATCACGCTAGGAAAGTAGAGGAACAAAGCAATACTTAAATTTATCATTGTAATTATTTCCTACTACGCTTTTCTCTTTATCTAATCAAGTCTCATTTTAATTTGTTTTCACATCTTATAAGTGTTACTTTGTCGAATTTGTGTTTATTTAAGTCCCATTTAGTTAAGCGGGAAAGAGGAAGGAGAGCTTCTTGTTCTGATAAGCCTAATGTGAAGAAAGGACCATGGTCGATCACCCGAGAACGATATCGACCTTTAAGAATTTATTGAAACATAAGAAATCGAATTTTTTTGAATAGTACATAGGATATATGGATCTTTTTCCTTAATTTTATCTTATTTGATTACCTAATTTTCATAACTGGACAAAAAAACTAAAATTATGTAATTTAACCTTTCATATCCACTTGTGAGATTTGAACTCTACTATTTATATGTATAAATAAATATTAATTACTTTTAGGTGTATATGATGAAGCTGAAAATCTTGTGCATGACATGTACATTAAAATAAAAAAACTAGGCTTGAATATTTTCTAAAAGAGCAATCAATTATGGGAAGACAATTATGCCAAAGCGTAATAGATATTGTTATGCGGTTGAGGGATATAGAGAAGATAAAGTTTATCAAAGAATGTTGCTTCCAACAACGTCTACTGGAGCAATCAAATTTCAACAGGGAGATATACCAAAATTTAATTGATAGTGTGATGGCTAGAAAACGGACTTATAGTTTGTCGAAGAGTATGCCTTTTGACTTATTCATAAAAGATATAAAGGTTACGCGAGAATGCTAGCTAGGCTGTTCCAATTTGTATTAGCACTAAATTAATATTTTTCGAATATGCGCTTCTACTTTTAGTATATATATTTCGTGTAAATATGATATGGCATACACGTGCGTTGCACGTGCAGAGAGACTAGTTATTAGAAAAAGGGGAAACACACAATGTTGGATTCTTTTGTTATGTTGATTTTGGGCTGCTCTATATTGCAAATTATGTTATCTGTTTAATGTTCTTTTCCATAAATAGATCTTGGCTTCTCTTAGGCAGCTGTACAATAATTACACTTCATTGCAGGCTTATGCTTCATCTGGTGCTAAGTGTAACATGCCTCTGCAGCTTCCTAAGATACCCTCATTTCACAAATTTGCTAGACGGGAACAATATGCAAATGATGAGTCTGACATCAGAAGGAATTGGCCTGGTGGTGCAGTAGGAAGGCAAGATTGCTTATCTGAAATAGACTCCCGCAACTGCCGAGTGAGGGATTGGTCTGTTGATTTTTCTGCTGCTGGTGTAAACCTTGACAGTTCAAGAATGTCTGTTGATAATCGCTCGCAGCGTAGCCTCTCAAATGACAATGCATGTCAGTTTAATTTTAGGGAGCACTCAGGCGAAAGTGCACCTGTAGATAGTAGTATATTCACCAAAGCGTGGGTTGATAGCTCAAGTAGTATAGGGATAAAGGATTACAATGCCATTGAAATGTGGCAATGTCAAGCAGCTGCTGCTAATTCTGATTTCTATGATCCAGTGATGCATGTCACTGATGAAGAGGATTCAAACATGAGTTCCAAAATGCTTATGAGGAAGCATGATGTGTTAGTGTGTGAGAGCTCCGCTTCACAAATTACTGTAAATAAAGAGATGTTGCATGATCAGCCGAAAGGAGCAGAAAGAATCAAGCAGGCTGTTGTAGATTATGTTGGATCTTTGCTGATGCCTCTTTATAAAGCACGGAAACTCGATAAGGAAGGGTATAAATCAATAATGAAGAAAACTGCTACAAAGGTCTGATTTCTGTCATGTCTCACCTCTAGTTATCTAGCCTATTGGATTCTTTAATCTTTTTTTCCCATAATTTGGGTTCGTTACTCTTTTTATATCTATCCTTTGCGAACTGATCTTGTTCCAAACTCAAGGTAATGGAACATGCCACTGATGCTGAAAAGTCAATGCTGGTGTACGAATTTCTTGATTCCAAACGTAAAAACAAGGTACAAACTGCTCTCAGTTGATGTCACCTTTTTACATCGTTTAATAGGTTCAGTTGAGTAATTTTCTTATTTATGTCTTCCTCCATGCCTTCATCTTTCGATAACAGTAATTCACAAAACCATATCCTGAGTGTGCCGTCAGCCATGAATTTGTTCCTAGGTGGTTGTAACATAGTCCCAATCTTGATTAGACAGTAATCTCAAAACAGTACCCTAACCGTGCCCTCAGCCATGAATTTGGTCCTAATCGAGTTGTTATAACATAGTCGTGATCTTGATTTTAATTGGTCCATTTGTTTATCGCCAATGAAAACACGTGATTTCGTGGCCTACCATGAGAGTAGTGTCAATTTAAGCCCAAATACCCAGAGCAATCAAAGTATTTACCTGTGGAAATCCATTGAATCAATATCAGCCCAATCATGTTGATCTGGATAAAACAGTAGGCTGGTTGGGTTATCTCCCATTATTCAAAAGCACCGATCTAAATCCCATTTGAAACCCCTCAGTGAGAGTGTTTTGATGTAATTCAGGGCAAAATAGTTATTAGCAAAAGGTTCTGAAAACAAAAAAATTGAAAGAAAAGAAACATGCAAAAGGAAATGAAGGAAAAGGAGTTGCAGGTCCACCACCCCACTCCCACCAGCAATATAGTCTACTCTTCTTTAATCCCATACCCTGCTTCTGGCCTCCATTGTTTCCGCTTCCTCTCCTCCCCTCTCCCCCCCCCCCCCCCCCCAAAAAAAAAAAAACCCAACAACTATACCTCCTCCCTAGTTTGGTGCCTGTTGTTCTTTTGCTCCTGGAGAGCATCCTTCCCATCCAAAACCATGTTGCTCTGTACCTTGCCAATTTTTCTGACTCCCTCTATCACACTCTTAACAGTGCCACTCTCCCCTCTCTCCCACACTGTCATCATATTGTACCCTCCATTGCCACTTGGGACAACACCTCCCATTTGCCGGTAATGGGCAGATTGTCGCCTTTAAAAAAGAGTGCGTGTAGGTCCAAGTGAGAACAATGGATACAGTTGGGATCAAAATACCAAGGATTATTATGATAAAATAAAAAAGACTAAGAATTATATGGATCTGTTTGGAGATTTACTCGAAAGAAATACTTGTGTTTTTCATAGCACTTGCTCAATGTGCTTGATATTTGTTTTCTCTTTTCATTGCTTCTCTGCCTTTGATTTGTTGTATTGGTAAATCTGCAGATTAGAGATTTCGTAGACAAGTTGATAGAAAGGTATATGCTGATGAAGCCGGGTGCAAAATCATAATGGAACCACGGATGAATAATCATCCTTATTGATGCTTTGCCACAGGGTGATTAGTCTGATCTATTTGTTCACTAGTGGATACAACAATCATTGGCGAGTGAGGAATGTCTTCCTCATTAAAAAATGATCCTCGCTAAGCTAGTTCTCTATAGAGCTGCAGGCATGAAAGACAAGACCGTTTTGTTGAGCATCTTGTGGATCTGTTTATAGTCAGAGACTGATCAATTGTCCTGCCATAAATTTGGCACTTTTGATATTTCTGTAGCAGGGTGCCTGCAAGAAAAACATTCTCAAGGTGGAAAAGTCGGTTGAAAAGAAATTTTTTTGCCATGTGAATGTTATACTTCTACTCCTGCTGATAGACGTGAATTCCTTCGGAGATAACAAGATTAGGTTTACAATTGGTAGTCAGATTTGAAGCTGTATTATTTAGGGAAAAAGTAGCCCTTTCTTTCTTTCAGTTCAGGGTTCTCTTTTGAATCACTTCTGACTTTTCTTTAGTTTTGGTATGTGTACAGCTTAGGATTGTTATTGTTGCAACAAATATACATAACATTTTGAGGCATCATATCCTTACTTCATTTTGAAATCTTGATTTTTTCTGAGAATAAGTAAAACAAAACTCTCTATCTTCCCTCCCTTAAAGAAATTTATTTACTGAAGATGATTTTTTTTTCTTTGATAAGTTTGAAGATGAAATCTCTTAGTGATCCTATATCAATTTCTTGCTCTGATCTGTGGAACTGCTCCATGGAATCAAAAGAACATTTTATGCTGTGTGCTTTTGGCAATTTTCTCCAAGTGGCTTGATCTTGGTTCATGATGTTTCCTAGTTCCTACGCGTTATTCAGTGAAGAAGGCAAAAAGAAGAGAACAAGGGGAGTACACAAGTGAGTTTTCTATATCCTGTTTCCGTTTCCTCTCCTTGCCCCCTAGTGGGATGAATGATCTTTATTCGCTCCAAAGGTGAGTGCTGGAACTTCGGGGATTTACATGCCATTTTGTTATTGAAAGTGAGGTGATTGTTTCCCCATGTACTCATTTTCTTTCAACGGAAATGTTATGTTATTTAAATGCACCTTATGTTATTCAAATGCACTTTCATTCTTCATTAGAAGTTTGCATTTGATAAAGAGATGCATGCTGGCATTTTATGCATATTTGCGGTTGTAGTCTTTTGATTTCTCACATGCGCTATCTGATCTTATACTTTTTCCTTTATTGTCAGGTTATGCATGTAGCTGAGAGAATACTTGACAGGAGGAGAGTCTTCTCTTTGGACTTGCCTTTTCCAGTCCTTATCTGTTGCTTTTTTTTAATTTATTATTATTATTATTATTATTATTATTAAAATTATTATTTCTTCGAGTCTTTGGGTCCATTGGGATCATTATACGTTCCAGATCTATTATTTTTGAGGGCCTTCTACATTTTTGGTATTGTCAATTAGAAATTGTGTTTATTTCTCCTCCTATTGTGTCACTCTCTGTCTCTCTGTAAGATTTTGAGTAGATTGCCTATCCATCAGGCAAGAAGTATATCCTCGGATTGGGTTGGTGAATTTGATCATATACACTTTCGCAGAAGCATATCACTTATCATATTGAACATCTTGGAATGAAATACTGGCCGTACATAAAGATGAAAATGTCAGCTCTACGCTGTTCACTGGAGAATGCTGTTGATTGTACTATCATTGAGACGGAGGAAGAGGTTCATAATTGGATTGCTAGCATCCAATCTTTTGCCAAATGTCCAAGGCCCCCTTTTGAGATTACTTGGTATCAAGTCTTCGGATGTTCATGTGAGGCCAATGGTCATTGTTCATTATACGCTTTACTGCAAATTGTCATGGACTATATGGTCTTTTAGTTGGCCAATCTATCTGTTATTTGCAGAGGTAACTCTTTCCACTTCCATCATTTACTGGCCAATTGTAGTGGACTTTATGGTTTTTTATTTTGCTATTCTTTCTGTTATTTGCAAAGGTAACTATTTCTGCTTCCATTATTTAGTTCAAAGTCAGATTTTTCTTGTACTAGTGTGAAAGTCTAATCATTAAAGCTTATTATTTAGTTCAAAGTCAGATTTTTCTTGTACTAGTGTGAAAGTCTAATTATTAAAGCTTTTCCATAATTTTCTGAGCATGTAGTAGCTCGTTTCTCAAATACTCCTGTATATGTCCAATGTATGGTTGTGTACTCGTGCTTATTTTTGCCCAAGGGAACACTGCAGTTAATAACTTTTACCTCCTATATTTGTCGTCTTACTCAATCAAATGAGAAGTGCACATAAGATATTCTGGCAAATTGATTTCCTAGTTCCTTTGTCTAGCTGTTGTTGTTGATTACCAGCACTTAATTGCTAGTTAAGATTTTTGTTACAAGATAATCGATGAGAAGAAACTTCATACTAATTTCAGCTGTATGGATTCATTGTTTCAGTAGACTCTACTTGTTATATGGTATTATCTCCCTTTCTCCCTGAGATTTTTTTGCATCTGTGACGTCTGTTTATTCTTGATGCATTGATGCACTATAGAAATTTTATTTTATTTTGACAGCATGCATTAACCATGCGATAATGTGTATCGATGTTGAAGATCAGAGCAGAGGAAGAAATCGCTTCTGTTGAGGCTTAAACGTGGTTACTGAAGTTGAGGCGAGATTTCTTTTTGTAAATAGTTTTACTTCGATATTCAGATTTTTCTCTTTAAATTCTTCCGATAACTTCAGTTTTTCAATTTTGCTTCTTTCACCAGTGGTTTTGTTTTCAAGTTAGGTTAGCTCCATGGCACATTCCAATATATATAGCTTCCGGAACGTAGAGGGATGTTTTCTGTATGTTCTCTTGGATTTCAATTTGTTCTTCTTCCTCCTTGAATCAGATAGCACGCTATTGTTTGAACATATAAGGCTATAAAGTAGCGTGATTACTGAAGTTTATAAAATCAAAGTATTTAAGCTTTCTAAACTTAGATGTTACAAAGGTTAATGACTCCAAAGTCCAAGCCAAGCATGAAAGGAAACAAATGATCTTAATGGAACAGTACTGGTATTTCAACTCAATTAAATGCCTGAGGACATTATTTTATTGGTATTCTATGCAGCCCGAAGAGCAGGGGAAAAGAGCAGTGGTGATACCATTTGAACCAACATCTAAAGTTAGATGTTTGAGACGTGAAAATCATTTGCGGCGCTTAAAAAGGAAAAGTTGGGTCAAGTGAAAATCATCTGCAGTAATTTAGTCACTTGCAGCAGGTCACTCAATCTTTTCTCTAGTTCAATAACTCATGTCTGTTATAAGCACTTGACGAATTCTTTTTAAGTGACATGACCATATAAATTTGTTTTACTCTATCGATAAATGAAATTTGAACTCATTTAATAATAATTACTTCATTATAATAGCAAAAGAGAAAAAAGAAAGCTAAAAAATTTGACAGAGGAGAGTGATAATTAAAAATTGCCGGTGTTTCAAACTAACCAAGATTTTTAGCTTGACGAATAAAAAATTAAGGTAAAGATAATATAGAGAAATTAACTTATATAGCCGCTCGCCCAAAAAAAAAAGAAAGAAAATTGGCAAACGTATAACATAATTGGTGTATAAAATATCTAATTGGCTGGGGACTGTAAATATTTTGACAGAGCAATCAAACGTGTAACTTCCCTAAAAATAGGATTATTCATTTGTTTTGGTGGAAACACATATGCAAGTTTTTTAGGGGGAAATTCAAAAATAGCCAAATTTACAAGTGGTCGTTCAAAAATAGTCACGCTTTCAAAAGTAATAGAAATTTAGCCACTTTTCATGTAAAGATAAATCTGAGCGAAAACACTATTTAAAATCCGGAAAATTACGCCAGTATATTATGCTGGAGTTCCAGCATAAGTATACTTGAACTCCAGCATATTATACTAGAGTTCCAAGATAAGTATACTGGAACTCCAGCATAATATAATTGAGTTCCAGCATAAGTACATTAGAACTCCAGCATAATATACTGGAGTTCCAACAAAGTATACCAGTCCAGTATAATATACTGGAAGTTCATACACATGAGCTCGAATCTCCAGTATATTATGCTGGAACTTTCCGTGTGTTGGAATTCCAGCATAATATGCTGGAAGTTCATACACAAGTGCATCGAACTCCAGTATATTATGCTGGACTGGTCTCTGTTGCAGCAAAATAGTGGTTATTTTTCAATGACTTGAAAAACGTTGGCTATTTTTGAATGACCAGTCCGAAAACTGGCTAGTCCGTGCTATTTTTACGGGTTTTTATCTAGGATGGGCTTAGGAAATAATTGCTAGACAAGCCTGGTAGCAGCCACTATAAAGGGTTGCTATTTAGAAATTAATCAATGCACTTTAAATTTTAATTTTGTAATTTCTCGGGACAAAAGTATCCTGAATTCTTGAGATTCAGATATTTAACTAAAAATTTTAGGATAAAATAAATATTGACTAATCTTTAAATAGCATTCTCGAGAATGACTGCATGCGCACACTTGCCCCACAAGTCATCCTAGACTAGTCTTGGGCCAAAAGAGTGAGTAGGCCTAAGGCCCAATCCTCCAGACCCGGTAGTTGACCATCGAAGATACTACGATTCATTTTCAGACCAATATTAAGATCAATCGTAAAGTAAGGACCAGACATTCTCAGATTCCGATCAATAAACTTTTTTTTTTCTCTCAGATCGCGAATCGCTTCAATTCCAATTCGAAGAAAAAATGGCATCGACTTTTAGCGGCGATGAAACGGCACCGTTCTTCGGGTTCCTCGGCGCTGCAGCTGCCTTAGTCTTCTCCTGTACAGTACTCTTCGCCTCCAATTTCAATTTTCCATTAGATCTAGTGTTTAATTTGCTTAATTCTAATTCTGATTCTATTTTTTGTTGTTATTTAGGTATGGGAGCAGCTTATGGAACAGCGAAAAGTGGGGTAGGGGTAGCATCGATGGGAGTAATGAGGCCGGAATTGGTGATGAAGTCAATTGTGCCAGTTGTTATGGCTGGAGTTTTGGGTATTTATGGGTTAATTATAGCTGTGATTATTAGTACTGGGATTAACCCGAAAACAAAGTCGTATTATTTATTTGATGGATATGCTCACCTTTCATCTGGACTTGCTTGTGGTCTCGCTGGCCTTTCTGCTGGTATGGCTATTGGAATCGTTGGCGATGCTGGTGTTAGGTATTTTTTCATTCGTCTGCTAATTTTGAGCTATCATGTTTAATCGTCGTGTTATGTTAAATACAAATTTTATGATTGGAATGAAATACAGATAATGAGGAATTGGATATAGAAGATTCATAAAGATATGTAAATGATTCATTTAGCGGATCCAAACTAGTTTGATATTGCGTAGTTGGTTGGTTGATTGTGTTTAATTCAATGCTGCTGCTGGAATAAATCTTATGAGCATGCTGGCTGCTGTCTAAGCCTTAGTCGGCAGAGTTACCTGGTATCTATGCGGGTTGGAGGTAGCAGGTACCCGATAGAATAGTCAATATGTGCGCAAGCTGGCCCAGAACCACCCTGTGTGTATACACAGATTCAGATCTTTACTCAATTCTGTGCCATTTGATTACCTTTTGAAATGTCCGTTATAATGATCGGTCTATTCTTAGTAGTGAAGCTTTTATTTGTTTCTAGTTGTGCGGTATTGAAAGTCTCCTTTTTTTTTTTGAAAAATAATACATAAATTACTTTATGTTATCAAAATAAAGTTCCCTCCTTTTTAGGGATTTTTGTCTTTTGTCTTTAATGAGTAATGGTGAATTGTGTATTTGGCTGAGTAACAAAGTTTGTGGGTTGTTTCTATCTCCTTTAATAGTTCGGCCTCATTGAAAATTGCTTGATCTAATTTGCATGTGATTGACCGTGTTTTTTTGGTGATAAAAGTAGTAGATAACCTTTTGTGAATATATAGACCCTGGAAGGATTAAAGTTCATCTAGTGTTGTTCTGTTTAAGATATAAACTGTTCTACATGGCTTGATTAGATAACATTACTCCGGTGGCAGATGTGGGATTAATTACGGGAATGGACATGGATGATTCTTTTAAATGGGTACGGTGCAAAGGGAGGACATTGGAGAATGGTGGTTAGAACCTCGGGCTATAGCTAATTCTGCATGCTTGGGTTCACCTTTAAAGATTGTACTTTCCTTTTTGTTTTCATAAAAAGGGGCTCTAGTGTTGCTAAGTTATCAGACTTCTAGGCCTTGGTGGCTTTACTGAGTTGGTATTTAAAATGTTGCAGTCTCATGTTGTAGTCATGGTGTGGGTTTTGTTGGTTGACTAATGTAGGGTTGAAAATCATGACTTCACTGCATTATACTTATGCCTCTTTTTGTAGTATGTTCCCCTTTCTTATGTAGCGTTCAATGGTACTGCTGACTTCTTCGTTTATCCTTCACTGTGGATGAAGCTTCCCTTGGACTTGAGGTGAGAGAAAAATCAATTAATTGCTGTTGCTTCCTTTTTGTTATTTGCAGAGCTAATGCACAGCAGCCAAAGCTTTTCGTTGGGATGATTCTGATTCTTATTTTCGCTGAAGCTTTGGCTCTTTACGGCCTTATTGTCGGCATCATCCTTTCTTCTCGCGCTGGTCAATCTAGAGCAGAGTAGAGAAAGATCCTCTCTTGTTCCATATTTGTGTAGTATCTTTGTGTTCTTCCTTGTTGGACGAGTGAGTTTGGCTGTTAAATCATATTTTGTTTTGTTTTGGGCTCCAAGATTATGTATTTGTTTGCGTGGCTAGAAGAATTGGTTACGTGCAGATCAGCTGTAGATTAGATCTCTCAATAAAGATATCAGTTTTTCTGATGCTCCATTTTTCAGTGACGACAATGGATTTTTGTAAAATGTTGCGTGTATTATTTGCTCTCAACTTTAATTTAAGCATTTGTAATTGTTTCTGGTCCTTGCCTTCTTTATCTCTAGATTTTTCATTTCCATCCTTGCTGCCATGCTTCATGTAAGTTTGGGGTGGTAGTTTACTCTTCTGCACTCTGAATAACTCAGGTAACATAAAGAGCATTCATTTGCATCTAAATTTTAGGCGTCCAAAAGGTGAATGTATTACATTTATTGCAGCTCATTCTCTAGAATTGTGTGGAACAATGATGAGTTTAAATCTATGAACACAGAGATCTTTAATTCATCCAACTAGGACGGTCGGGCTCAAGTACAACAACCCAGTGGAATTCCACAAGTGGGGTTTGGGAAAGAGGGATGTAACACGAGGACTTCCCATGGGGTCACCCATCTAGTACTACTCTCGCCCAAGCACGCGTAATTTCGTAGTAAAGATGGGATCCGATTTATTAGTGCTGGTATGATCGGATCCTACTCTCGCCCAAGCACGCGTAATTTCGTAGTAAAGATGGGATCCGATTTATTAGTGCTGGTATGATCGGATCCAAATATAATATTCCTGTTGAGAATTGAACTCAAAACTTCCACTTACTAAACGGGCGGTCCGGCTAAAGTGTCTTGCAAAAATAAAGAAAGATTCAGAAACTTGAAAAATGGAGAAGAAATGGAGGGTAAACTCCAATTGTAATAGTAAACATTTGAGTTTCAGTAACCTCATGTGACTTTAATGCTTCATTACTTGAATACTTCCCTATACGCTATCTGTAGAGAATAGAAAGAAATTAATGATTTGAAATATTTTGCTGTTGGAAAATATAAAAGAAAATTGGCAACCACATACATGTTGCGGTTAGACTTGTTTCTACCCATGTTAGTTATCATTGAGTCAAAACAGTTTCATCGACGGCCAGAGGCTTACTTATTATTGAATTAATTAAAATGGTAAAATTGTAAACAAACTCCAACCAAGACTTAAAAAAGGAAATTATAGATAGTAGTTCTATTACGAGGAAGCTTATAAAACAGCTAATAACTGCACCATCTCAGAACAGATGAGCAAAGGGCCATACAGAGTTAAGTACGATTTCTCAATCTTTATTTGTAAAAATCTGTCTAAAAGAGGGTGACATTGCTGTTAGTTTCATTAGTGTTTATTGTGTATGATATACTAGTAGATACGTATCATAGTCATTTTGAAAATGAATTTTTATATAACTATACACTGTTGGAAACTTTATTATCCTCCCTATTCAAATTTCAATTTAATTACCTCCAATATACAAATTTACCAATTATATACATTTTTGAAATTAAATGAGTATCCCTTTATATTAGGAATCAATTATTTCCCTTCCTTATTCTCTCTCCCTCATGCGCTCTCTCTCTCCGTTTCTCCTGCTCCCCCCCCCCCCCCTTTCGCTCTCTCTCTGTCTCTTTATCTCTCAATCCCTAATTTCAGTAATGTAGAGCAAAGAAAAAGAGAGCAGTAATTCCACCATTGACAGCCATTAAAAAACTTTGAAGCTTTGAATTCGAGTTTGGGTTTTCAAAAAACATTATTAGTTTGAATTGGGTGTTGTTGCAAACAATTGAGAATTCTCTCTACGTCTCTCTATCTCTCTCAATCCCTAATTCCAGTAATGTAAAGCAAGGAAAAGAGAGCAGCAATTCCACCATTGACAACTATTAAAAAGCTTTGAATTCGAATTTGGGTTTTCAAAAACCATTATTTGTTTGGATTGGTTGTTGTTGCAAACAATTGGGAATAAGGTTTGGAGTTTATATCTCAATTTTGAGGGTGTTTTGGTGAAGATTAAACTTGATTTTGGCTGAATTTCAGATTGAAACTCGAAGAACAAAAATAAGAAGACATGAAATACATTATACTGACGAAATTATAGTAAAGTTGTAGAAAAATAGTATTTTGTTATTTATATATATATATATTGTATGAAAGTTGAATATAAAAATTGTATTTAAGTTGTATGATATTGTGGTCGTATATAACTGGATAGAAATAATGTATGAAAGTTGTAGATAGGTAGTAGATAAGTTGTATGAATTTTATTTTTACTATGTATAAATCAGATACAAAATATACAAAAGACATATTGTATAAAATTTGTATTTAAGTGGTATGATATTATAGTTGTATATAACTGGATAGAAATAATATATGAAAGTTGTAGATAAGTTGCATAATATATAATTAGTTGAATGAAATTTGTTTTTACTACATATAAATCAGATACAAAATATACAAAAGACATTGTATAAAATTTATATTTAGGTGGTATGATATTATAGTTGTATATAACTGGACAGAAACAATGTATGAAAATTATAATTGTATATCAATTGATAGATGCGTTGTAAAGGCTGAAAGTAATACGTCATAACTTGACTCTGAGTTTATCACAATTTTGTCGACATTGAAATTAACATATCGACCACTACTATCCCAATTTTACCCTCATATTTGCACATCATTAAGACAACTGGAAGTTGGCGGAATGCATGTGACGTCTCAATCTCTCTACTATGTTTCCTATTGAACTTTGAAGTCGATGTCATAATTAAAGACAAAACAGGAAGGACATTGCTTAGTATAGGTCTAATCTTGTTCCAAGGTTAAAAGAGAAGCAATTAGGCGTCGAAGAAGGAAAGAAGGAGGAACCAAAAAGATTTGGAGTGTGGGTGAAAGATCTCGAGAGAAAAGGGGAAAAGGAGAAAAAAAAAGGAAAAAATGTATAAGTAAATCCCTTAATTGTAGGCACTAATAATGGATTGGGAGCCTTTTAAGGTGGAATATATATTTTGTAAACAAAACTTGTTTAGGTCGGGTAATTAACTAAACGTGAACATCTTTGGTAATAAAGTTTACAATAGTGTATAGCTATATAAAAATTCCCTTTGAAAAATAAAAACTTACACTATTACACAAATGTAGTATTTACTTCCAGGGCGGAGGGAGAACACGAGCCGCGGGTACACTAAATTTAAAATCAAATCATTAGTACTTGAAATCGTCTTTCTAAAATTCAGAAACCATAAATTTAAAATTCTAGTTTAGCTTGTGTTTACTTCAACTCTTCAAGTGTGTTTAGTTAACAAATGAGGTGGAATAGATTTCTTTTTCCATTTTCCTTTCCTTGAACATGAATCATTGTTATTTTTTAAATTCTAATATTTGAAATTTGTTTCTTTTCATGTTTTACAATGGTACGTGATGCAACTGTATTCACGTGGTATATGAATAAACTTTAATTTAAGAGATTTAACTTTTTAGATTTTATTTAATTTCACGAGCAAATCACATCTAATTTATCATTGTTAAGTATTGAAAGTTTAATAATAAAAAATTTTATGTTATATATTTATTACTGGTTTGCTGTAAATTCGGATCAGTATTTCTTATTTATATATATGTATCTGGACACTTTTCACAAATCACAAGTACGCAATCCTCCAAATGCATAATTCCAGTATGCCATTTTGACCGTTAGCTTCTTCTACGCGATCATTTTCTTGAAAATTTAATGTAATTTTTAATATTAAAAGTAGGTAATTACAAAAGCAGTAAAAACAACGTATGTAGATGGCAAGAAATAAGGGCTACGATGACATTTAATAAATGTCATAAATTTACTTACCGACATTTATTTTACACTTAGGTCAGATGTAAATTTCAATGTCGGGAAATTTCCGAATTTATATTAATGTTGGTAAATAATTTACGACATTTATTTCATGACTTTTTTTGAAATGTCACTTTAAATTTCTGACATTTAATATATTATCAGTAAAAAAATAGTCCGTAGCTTAGTTTATGACATTTAGAAGTGTCGGGAAATTTGAGTGACTAATGACACTTCTGTAGCGCATCCTTTAATGTCAAAATTAAAATACTCATTGACATTTTAATGTAGAAACTAAAATTTTATTTCATTAACAGGAAAATATAGCCATTAAAGTTCAAATTGTACTTACAAATGTCATTCACTATAGACAATTTAAACAAAAATAAAATATTTTGCAAACATAAGATCCCTATACAAGAATAAAATTGTGAATAGCTATACATCTTTACAATTAAACATCGATGATTCAAACTAATATTGCGACAAGAGATATTTTCACTTCTTCAGCTCTATTTCCACTCCTTCTGCTACTTTCTTTTAGAGCTTCCTCCCCAAGTCATTTGAGTGCCTACTCATTTGATAATCTCCTGAATTGCTAGAAAAAAATTTGTCCAAGGTGATGATCAAATGATGGCTAATACCACTAATTATTGCAGAATTCCAACTTTAAGTAATAAATTTCCTCGAAGAGAACAGAAAGAATATTAGGCAACTCTATAAACTATGCAGTAGGATTTAATCAAAGATAGCAACTATTTGTTTAAGTAGTTGTATGTTATTATAGTCCAATAATTATCTTTCTAAGTAAAGTATCTCCTAATCCAAAAATTATAACAAATAAAACTAACTTACAATGAGTGCAACAATCAATTACATACTACTTGGCTTAAAAAAAATCAAGGAGAATAACAATATTATCATGAATTTGACACAGAGATACACAACAATTCAAATGTTAAACAAGTCGGTAAACGTTGGTGGAGTATTGAATTTGGTGATATTGGAATCAACAATCCTAACCTCAGCAACCACTGTTAAGGAACACTTTAATCAGTCAGTAGAAGTTTACTGTACAAGAAATAAACATGGAGCTCCATAACCAGCACATATCTAAATGTAACTCTGCGAGAAACATAACTCATTTGAGCGAGACATACTTGATATATCATATATAAGTAAACAAAAAATACAAAAGAAAACTTAAAAATATAGCTTTTTTAGAACAAGATCAAATAGAGGTAAAACTAAAGACACATGCATAGCCAGTTTCATCCAAACTCCACTATCAAGCAAAACTCTATGTTTCATCAGCTTGCCAAATGCCAACTAAGATCACTGAATATTTGAATCCTATTTGAAATCAGTGTCAGAATTGAAATAAGAATTACCTCATTTCCACATTTTTCCTACTAAGATAGTGACGCAAATGATTAATCTTTACATTGGAATAGACATATGAGCCAACAATTAACCATTTGAGTATCTTTAGGTGAAAAACCTGACAACATTCATTACTCTAATTAGAGTTAGACAATAAATTTCTTACTCTAAAGCAAGATGGAAAATCAAACAAAATTAACTGAATGCTTTATCAAAAACAAAATAAAATTTGCTTAGAAAACCCCCCAAAAAATATCTTTACCTTCCCCTCAAGCACTCCAAACTAAAGAACAAATGAAAGCGCTGCATAAACGCAAATATTTCAAGAAAACACCAATTTTGCAGGCAAATAATATCATCAAAGCTACACACTATAAAAAGCTTAAAATAACTAAACTTAATAGTATGATTATCAATGAACAAAGATGTGTGAATAATTAATCACGATGATACCTGAATGTAGCAGAGAAAGAGAGATCGAAAGACTTCATATTCGAATCAGTGGAGACATCGAACTTCAAAAGGAAATCTTATCTTAATTTTAAATAATATATCATCTGTAGCCTTCTCGTCCCAAGTCGCAACTTTGGTTTCACAATCTTTCTTGTCTACGACAGTATCAAAGGCAGAAAAGGAACAATCGACGGATAAGCACTGATAATAGGTGAATTTAACTTTATTCAGACCCTAAATAATCGCCTTCTTGCATAGTTTTGATAATAAAAGTGATAACAAAATGCTCTTATTAGTGCTTTTCATGATTTGCAGGTTATATATGACTAAGGAAGGCTAGGGAGCACTTTTGGAGTGAAAAAAATGAAGAAAGAGAGGCCACCATGAAATATCCCAAGTGAACCACGCAAAACAGGCTGAAGAATCAGAAAACTGAGTCTACCGTGGTTCCACCGCGACCGCGCGGTGAAGGATGTTCGCGGATAGAAGGAAGATCAGAGGCCATGTTTGGCCGCGGTTCTACCGCGACCGCGGCAGAACCGCGGCAGGAGGCGGGAATTTCAGGGACTAAAGTGTAAAACACGGGATTTTTAGCCCAAAACCCTATTTTAAACACTAGACTTCGCCCAAGAGAGACATGTATTGATTTTTAGAGTATCTTGGCAAGAAAAACAATTGTGAGAGATCACCCAAAACATCTTTCTTCTTTTCTTTGATTTTTATTGCTAGTTTTTGATGATGAATATTATCTTATCTTGTTTACCCATAGTTATGAGTAGCTAAATCTTTTGTCTAAGGTTTTGATGGAACCTATTGGGGGATGAACTTCTTGTTTATGTGAATACAAATTGCTAATTTCAATATTTATTTATTCAACTATGCTCTTGTTGTAGTTAATTGACAGGATCCTCAATTAGCTGTGCCTATTTAGTGTGCATAACTCAGGAGAGAGTGCATATGTAGGTTATTGTTGAATAACACCACTCCTAAAGTATAAAAGGAATCTATAACTGCAGGTTTAAAGGCGGAATTAGGGATAACGAAGCCTTGAGTGCAATCTTAAGTGAACTGTGTTAATTAAAGCTAGCTAATGTATCTCGGGAGAGTGCAATAGTATATTACTGTGATTACTCGGGAGAGATTTACGGTAAGAAAAGTGTTCATGATTGATAGAGGTGTGTTTGGAAATTTGTATGAAGCATAAACAGAAGGGATTTCATCAATAGGGGAAATCTTTACCTTAGCTTTTTCTCATCATTGTTTACAACCTTAGCATTTTAGTTTACAGCTTGTTATTTACTTGCAATCTTAGTTAGTAAAGAAACCTTCAACTGTGATTCAAAAGTTTGGGGAAATTGGTTCTCAAGAGTTTAGTAGTTCTAAAGATAGTGATTGATAGGTTAATTCTATGTGGATTCGACTCTGGGCAGAATACTCAGGTTATATTTGCAACGTCCGCATTGGCCTTTTTATAAGGCATAGTTGGGCGTGATCAAATTTTGGCGTCGTTGCCGCGGAGTTAACGGAATTATCAATTACCATTGCTAGAAATACAAAAATTCTTCGCGTAGACAGTTTTTCTACACCCAATTTTTGATTGAAATTTTTTACGGTTGTTGACTTGGTGGCACAGGTGTATGCCTAGAAACTCTACAAGGACTGGAGAACTACTTGAAGGACTCGCAGACCCTGAGAAAATATTCAGGGCAGTGAACCGTGCCAACTGAAGACTTCAACCACCTCAGCAAATAGACAAATTCGAAACTGACATGGGAGACGCAATCGACCCTAACAGAAACGACAGGCATGAGCAAGTCAACTTGAATGTCAGAGACGCGGTACCTCTGGTGCCCGAGGGTGCACTGTATGACTGGGCACAACCCACAACTGACAATTTAGCTACTGCCATAGTTGTGCCTGCAATACAAGCTGAGTCGTTCCAGATCACAAATAATATGTTGCACTTGTTGCAAAACAAGGGACTCTTTTCTGGGATACAACTTGAAGATCCTCAGCAACACTTGAAGAACTTCCTGTCGATCTGCAAGACCCAAAGGCAGCCCAATGTCACTCCAGAGTCTATCAGATTATTATTGTTCCCGTTCTCGGTGACAGGAGCTGCACAAGTTTAGCTAAATTCACTCCCCATAAATTCTATAGCAACGTGGGATGAGTTAGTCAAGCAGTTTCATAACAAGTTTCATCCACCCAACAAAACTGCCCAACAAATTGATGAGATCGTGAGCTTCAAGCAGAAACCAATGGAGACACTGCATGAAACATGGAGCAGGTTCAAAGGAATGTTGGTTATGTATCCACATCATGGTATTCCAGAACAAATGTTAGGACAACGATTTTATATGGGACTGTCGGATGGGTTGAAGAATATTGTGGATGCTTCAGCTGGTGGGGCATTCTTGAGCAAGACATGGAGAGAAGGACAGAGTTTACTTGATAAAATGGCACAGAATTCAGGATGGATATACAGGAATGCACCCATCACTCCAGTGGTACACTCAGTGCCCCTTGATCCTTCAAACACTATGGCTGAAAATATGGCGACCCTCCTAACACAAACGAGTATCCTCACCAAAAGGGTGGAGGAATCAGGACAGAAGCAGCAGGTACACATGGTAGACACTACCAATGGGGGCTTGTGCACATCTTTCATTAGTCAGCCAGTTGGTAATCCTTGGAATACAGAGCTTGATCATCATCATTAGCACCCTGAAGATATGAACTATGTAGCTAACTATGGGGGTCAGAGACAGGGAAATCAGAACTGGGGTCAACAGACTTAACAACAGTACAGACCACCTCCGCCACAATATAACGCCGGAAACATGGGAGGTATGAGACCCCCAACAACATGGCACTGTATCCTAGATCCCAGGGGTACAACAATCAGCAGCAGGGGTACCACCCGCCTCAGCAGCAGCATGGTGGAAGACAAGACGATGGGTTTGCTAGACTGGAAGCAATGATGCAGCAGGTTATTGGGTCCACTGCGAAGATAAATGAGAGAGTAGATGCACATGACGCAACTATCAAAAATATTGAAGTGCAAGTGGGCCAAATTTCAATGTCTCTGAATAATCGTCCTCAAGGAATGCTACCTGCAGATACCCAAATCAATCCTAAAGATCAGGGCCCGAAGCAGCTGATGGCGGTGAGTCTCCGTAATGGCAGGGACCTCGATGAAGAGCAGGAGAGAGTTCGTGACCATATACAGGCTAAGACACTTATTCAGGTACCCATTGAGCTGGATGAATCCATAAGGCTGACAGATGTGACAGTCCAGCCTTCTCAGGAAGAAAAGAACACTCAACAGGAGACCGAGAAAGTTACTGAAGCAGTTGAAGAGCCAGTAGTAGAGATAGTAGCTGAGAAAGAAAAGCCCCAAGTGATTGGGAAGAAAAGACCTCTTGCACCATTCCTACAGAGGTTGGCTAAACACCAAAAAGAGGAGCAATACAAAAAGTTCTTTGAGATGCTCAAGCAAATTCAGGTAAATATTTCATTGATCGAAGCTTTAAAGGAGATGCCTGGATACGCAAAAATGATGAAAGACTTAATGTCTCGGAAATTTGACTTCCAAGACTTGGCTACGGTGACACTTACTCAGACGTGCAGTGCAGTGGTAACTAAACCTGTTGCTGAAAAGCTCTCAGATCCCGGGAGTTGTACTATTCCATGTACTATTGGAAACTTTGCTTTTGAGAAAGCACTCTATGATTTAGGGGCCAGCATTAATCTTATGCCCATGGTCATTTACAAGAGGTTGGGCATTGGGAGAGCTAGACCCACCTCTATGCTGTTGCAGCTGGCTGATAGGACTGTAGAGCGTCCATTTGGGATCTTTGATGATGTACTTATTCAGGTGGGGAAGTTCGTGTTCCCTGCTGACTTTGTGATATTGGATTACAAAGTAGATGAAGAAATTCCTATCATCTTAGGAAGACCATTCTTGTCCACAGGGAGAGCTCTTATTGATTGTGAGACCGGGGAGCTTAAGATGAGGCTCAATGACGAAGAGATTATATTCAATGTGCAGAAATCTATGAGGCGCCCAAGTGAGTTCGCAAATTTCTCTCGTATTGATGTCGTGGATGTAATCGTTCAGTGTGATGATGAAGTGTTGACGATTGAGGATCCCCTCGCTGCATGTTTGACGAATTTGGAGGAAGTGAACGGTGAGGACTTGGCAGAATGGGTGTTGACATTGGAAGGTAGAGGGTTTTGGGAAAGAAATCTAGAGTTTGAGCCCCTACACTTAGAAAAGAGGGAGACTCCTCCAGCTAAGCCATCCATTGAAGAACCACCGAAGCTGGAACTAAAGCCATTGCCAGGCCACCTCATGTATGAATTTCTGGGACCTAACTCCACTCTACCTGTTATTATCTCATCTGGTTTGTTAGATGTGCAGGTCCAACAGCTTCTACAGGTATTGAAGGAGTGCAAAACTGCCATTGGGTAGACCATGGCAGACATCAAGGGGATCAACCCCGCGTACTGCATGCATAAGATTCTGCTGGAAGAGGGGCACAAACCTTCCAGGGAACATCAGAGGAGGCTGAACCCGAATATGAAGGAGGTGGTGAAGAAGGAAGTGAAAAAGTGGCTAGATGCGGGAATTATTTTCCCAATCTCTGACAGCAGCTGGGTTAGCCCAGTTCAATGTGTGCCTAAGAAGGGTGGCATGAAGGTTGTGAAGAATGACAACAATGAACTAATCTCAACGAGAACCGTCACAGGCTGGAGAATTTGCATGGATTATCGAAAGTTGAATCTAGCCACCCGGAAAGACCACTTCCCACTTCCCTTCATTGATCAAATGCTGGATAGATTAGCAGGGAGGTCACACTTTTGTTTTCTGGACGGGTACTCAGGGTACAATCAGATTTCCATTGCACCTGAGGATCGAGAGAAGACCTCTTTCACATGCCCTTATGGCATCTATGCCTTTAGGAGGATGCCCTTTGGCCTATGTAATGCACCCGCCACATTCCAACGGTGCATGATGGCCATATTCACTGACATGGTTAATGATATAATGGAGGTATTCATGGATGACATCTCAGTGGTGGGGAATTCATTTGATGAGTGCCTGGTGAATCTGACGCGTGTGCTGAAAAGGTGCATCGAGACAAATCTGGTGCTGAATTGGGAAAAGTGCCATTTCATGGTACAAGAAGGCATAGTCTTGGGGCACCGGGTGTCAAGCAAGTATAGAGGTAGATCGAGCAAATTTTGATGTAATAGCAAAGCTGCCTCCACCAACTTCGGTCAAAGCAATCAGGAGTTTCCTTGGACATGCCGGTTTCTACCGGCGGTTCATAAAAGACTTCTCCAAAATCGCCAATCCTCTCTGTAAGTTATTAGAGAAAGAACACCCGTTTGTATTTTCTGATGATTGCAGGGTATCGTTTGAGGAGCTGAAGCAGAGGCTGGTCACAACACCCATCATTATTGCCCCCAACTAGGAGCAACCGTTCGAACTAATGTGTGACGCTAGTGACTACGCAGTGGGGGTAGTGCTGGGCCAGCGAAAAGATAAATTGATGCACCCAATCTACTATGCTAGTAGAACGCTGAGTGGAGCCCAGTTGAACTATACGGTGACTGAAAAGGAGATGCTAGCTGTGGTGTTCGCATTCGACAAGTTCCGGTCCTACCTGATAGGATCAAAGGTAATTGTATACACTGACCATGCTGCTCTCAGATACTTAATAGAAAAGAAAGGCTCTAAGCCACGCCTGATTCGTTGGGTGCTGCTTCTGCAAGAGTTTGATCTTGAAATACGTGACCGCAAGGGCACTGAGAATCAAGTCGCTGATCACCTATCACGACTTGAGGGATCTGGAAATGCAATTGAAGTTGAAGAAATTCTGGAAACTTTTCTAGACGAGCAACTGCTCGCCACCACTCATCAGGAAGCGCCATGGTATGCGGACTTGGCCAATTACCTAGCCAGTGGTATAGTCCCTCACGACCTTTCATCGGTCCAGAGGAAACAATTTTTTTCGTGAAAGCCGCTTGTACTAATGGGATAAGCCTTATATCTTTAGAATATGCCTGGATAACATGATCCGGAGATGCGTCTCCGAGATAGAACAATCTTCTATTTTGTAGGCTTGTCATGCATCGGCTTATGGTGGACACTTTGGAGGGATCAGGACAGCAGCGAAGGTGCTAGAGGCCGAATTTTTCTGGCCGACTGTGTTTAAAGATGAGCACTCATGGGTGAAGGGTTGTAATGAATGTCAACGCACCGGGAACATTTCCCGGTGCCATGAAATGCCCATGAACCCAATTCAGGAGATAGAAGTGTTCGACGTCTGGCAGATTGATTTCATGGGTCCCTTCGTCAGCTCCTATGGCAATAAATACATCCTTGTTGTTATAGACTATGTGTCCAAGTGGGTGGAAGCTGTAGCATTGCCCATAAATAATGCGAAAGTGGTGGTGGGATTTCTAAAGAAGAACATATTCACCCGCTTTGGGACACCACGGGCGATTGTTAGCGACGGAGGCACTCACTTCTGCAATAGAGCCTTCGAGAAGTTGCTTATGAAATACGATGTGCGCCACAAGGTAGCTACTCCTTACCACCCGCAGACTAGTGGACAGGTTGAGGTATCCAACAGGGAAATCAAGAGTGTGTTAACGAAAACTGTAAACGCCACAAGAACTGATTGGGCAAGGAAGCTAGATGATGCACTTTGGGCTTACAGAACAGCTTTCAAGACACCAATTGGTATGTCACCATACAAGTTAGTGTTTGGGAAGGCCTGTCACCTACCTGTAGAACTTGAGCATAAAGCATGGTGGGAAGTGAAGCAACTAAACTTAGATATGGAAGTTGCGGGCACATCAAGAGTCACAGAATTGCATGAGCTCGAGGAATTCAGGTATCTTGCTTTTGAGAGCACAAGGCTGTACAAAGAGAGAATGAAGAAACTACACGATCAAAACATTGTTGAGCGAAATTTCAAACCTGGGGACATGGTATTGCTATACAACTTAAGACTAAGGTTGTTCCCGGGCAAGCTGAAGTCACGATGGTCGGGACCATTTCGAGTAGTTGAAGTTTTCCCGTCAGGAGCGGTTGAAATTGCCACTGAGAATGACTCTCGTACATTTAGAGTCAATGGTCAGAGATTGAAGTTGTATGTGGGTATGAGCGAGCTTAAGGAAGGGTCTGAACTACACCTGACTGAACCATAGAGGTCGAGCGAGCCTTAAATGCGCTCATCCTGCGTCGTGCCGCGACTTTAAATCAGGCGCTCCGTGCGAGGCAACCCACGAAATTGTTGTAAGTATAATATAAAATATAAAAAATATAAAAAAAAATAGTCGGAATCAGAGACGGATGTACTTTGTGCTGGGGGCACCCCACCTGGATCAAAGACCAAAGCACCCTGAATTCCAATTCTTTCACGCATTTGGCTAAGTGTTGGTTGACTGTTATCTGCAGCCGGTTCATGCCCTCCAGCAACACCGCTGATGTGAACTTCAACAGAGCATTATTGACATGGTGCTTCGTGACGAAGAAGGACTTTGATGCAGCCCGGGTAATTAGTGACGAAATGGTCCTGCGGGGACCGCTGCTGTCAAAGGGGTTTTACTTTCCTTCCTTGGTGACTGCACTGTGCTTGCGGAGGGGGGTCCCCACAGGTCCTGCCGATGGAGAGTTGGCACCTGAGGCACCGTTCCGAGCTTCATGCATCAGAGTGGGCAGGGGTACACGTGCAAAAATTGTGATAGATGATGAGGATGATGACCCATTTCCGAGTGCACCGTCCAAGAGATCGACTGACAGTGCGGGACCCTCTCGGCGCCCCCATACTGGGGCAGGCTTTGCCAGATCTCAGTCTACCAGGCCTATGCTGCGTTCCATGAAGGAAGAGGTCGCGGATCTCCGCGCCTCAGTGGATGGCCTACACACACGAATGGATGCAATGTCTCAGAGGCAGGCCCGGTCTGAGAACAAGTCCACGGCCTGGTTCCATGCTTTGGGGAGAGCTTTCCATGTGGACCCCAACACCGTCTCCGACTCTGATTGAGTCTTAAGGAAGTCTTCTTACCCTTCTGCTCTTTATTTTCTTGATATGACATGAGGACATACCATTATTTTTAAGTATGGGGTGGGAGACTTGCTCTAGTTATATGTGTACTGTACATAGACATTGTGTGTGTTGTAGCATGAAATTGATGTTGTTGTATATAAGTAACTGTTCTTATATTAGGAATATGATTTGACCCAATGACGGACACTTGTCGACGGGTCTCATGAGGGTCCAAGTCGTATATATAAAAATAAAAAAAATAAAAAAAAAGGGACTCTTCCTGAGGACGGACCACTTGGACAGTACTCTTGAGGGAAGTAGTCCATAAAAATTTGGTTATTTATTTCTTTTTCTTTTTCATTTTAGGTAGTGTAGCAAGCCTCCCTTGGTTTTTCTTTTGGCCACGGTTCTTTTCCAAGGGTTTTGCTTGAACCGGGTTAGATAGATTTTCCGTTTGTAGTTAGAACTGAGATAGGTAAAGGCTAGAATTCTACCCATGATGTACACACCTGCAAACACTAAAACGAACTTGAGAGTGTGAAGTCTAGGCTCAGTTGTGGACTTATAAATCTATGCCTTAATATTGCACATCTTGCCTTGCTCGAACGCTTGTATGAGTGTGTTGATAAACTGATTTAGAATGAGTTACATGTTGTGTGTGTGTGTGAGGTTTGTGGTATTCTATGCATTGCATTTGATGCCTAGAACTTGCCCGGTGTGTTTGCAAAGCGAAATAGTAGTTTGTTCAGTCTTGGAAGTGATATAGGCATTTCTTTGTTGAGCCAGATATCTATATTTTACCCGCCTAATTGTTATATATCGTAGTTAACCCCTTTGAGCCTGTAATCCTGTTTCTTTGGCAACCACATTACAAGTCTTACCCAATTGCTTGAATTAACCATCTTTGTGAACCATTGTAACCTCTCATGAGCACTTGAATTGTTTATGAACTTTGTAAAAGTTAAAGTGTGGGGTGGTTGGTTTGGCTTTTGAGTGGAACTAATGAAATAAGGAGAAAGGGTGCATTGATTTGAAAAACAAGAGCCACTTGAATTGAAAAAGAAAAGAATGAAAAAAAAAACAATATTCTTTGATAGTGGTGACTTTTGATATAATTGTGCTTAAATAATTTGGGAGTTGATGTATATTGATGTGAATGTGGAGTTTGGCTTGACATAAGTATGGGGTTTGAATGTTAAAGTATAAGTATTAAAGTGCTAAGGGAGTTGTAGTCACTCTTATATCTAAATGTATCCTACCCGTCCCTCAGCCTACATTACAACCAAATAAAGTCCTAATTGATCCTAGATTGAATGAGCTCCATTAGTAGAGTAGTACACTACGGGCAAGCTTATGGTGCATCTTTTGTGGCATATGAATGTTATTTCTGAGAGTGGGTGAATTCTTGATATCTTCGATTCCTTGTGTTTAAATTTTATGCGTGTGGAACTGCTCTCAGATTTTTAATGTGAGCGAATGTGACTCGGGAAGAAAAATAAGTCTTCACCTCTGTTATAGTAACTAGAGTGAGCGCAAGTGTGTCATGGCAGTAGAGTCTGCAACTGGGGTGTGACCGGCACATT
Organism: Nicotiana tabacum; assembly: GCF_000715075.1. NCBI lineage: Eukaryota > Viridiplantae > Streptophyta > Magnoliopsida > Solanales > Solanaceae > Nicotiana > Nicotiana tabacum. The sequence continues at coordinate 8,082,645 of NC_134091.1, forward strand.
TCTTAGGCTGTTCTGTCAAAATGGAAGGTGTGACATACATGGGGTAATGCGTCAAATGGTTAGGCCTAGAAGTGTGGTTTAGCTTGCTCGAGGACGAGCAAAGGTTTAAGTGTGGGGTGTTGATAATAGGTGAATTTAACTTTATTCAGACCCTAAATAACCGCCTTCTTGCATAGTTTTGATAATAAAAGTGATAACAAAATGCTCTTATTAGTGCTTTTCATGATTTGCATGTTATATATGACTAAGGAAAACTAGGGAGCACTTTTGGAGTGAAAAAAATGAAGAAAGAGAGGCCAACCATGAAATATCCCAAGTGAACCACGCAAAACAGGCAGAAGAATCAAAAAACTGAGTCTACCGTGGTTCCACCGCGATCGCGGTAGAACTGCGGTGAAGGATGTTCGCGGATAGAAGGAAGATCAGAGGCCATGTTTGGCCGCGGTTCTACCGCGACCGCGACAGAACCGCGGCAGGAGGCGGGAATTTCAGGTGTGAGCACGTGATTTTTGCCTTAACGAAAACTACTCCAAAAATAAATCAAAAAATAAAATAAATTTCTCGTACTGTGTAATTTTTGAATTTTGCGTGGTGTTAAATACTTGTGTTATGTCCGTAAATGTTTACTTTGTCATAATGAAATGAAAAATAAAATAAAATACATATTGCATGCATATAGGATTTAATTATGCATTTAAGAATTAATTAAAAATAAAATCACAAAAAATATGCATTCGTTCTATTTTTAAATGTGTTACTGTGTGATTAATGTTTTGACTATGTGTTAAATAGTTGTTATGAAGTAATTAATATTTTGTGTAAGGTTAAAAATTGTTTTATAATTTTATTAGGATTTTTTTTATTAATAATAAAATTAGAAAATAATTGAAAAGGAAATAAAAAAAATCGGACCTGGATTTAAATCCAGGCCCAAATCAAATCACCCCCCCCCCACAGCCCAATCCAAACAGCCCAAGTCTGACCCAGTCCCAAGCTAAGACCAAACGACGTCGTTTGGTCACCTCTCATCTTGACCGTTGGATTGGGGAGGTTAAATTATATCAGCAGGTTTATTTCTCAGCTCACGACAACCTGTGAGCCAATTTTCAAATTGTTAAAAAAGGATGTTGCGGTCAAATGGATCGATGAGTGTCAAGAAGCGTTCGACAAAATAAAAGGGTACTTGTCAAACCCACCCGTGTTGGTCCCGCCAGAGCCAGGAAGACCTTTGATTCTTTACTTAACGGTTTTTGGAAAATTCATTTGGTTGCGTATTGGGACAACATGACCTCACTGGCAGAAAAGAACAGGCTATCTACTACCTTAGCAAGAAATTCACAGCTTATGAGGTTAAGTATACTCATCTGGAAAAGACATGTTGCGCCCTAACCTGGGTAGCTCAAAAATTGAAACACTATTTGTCATCCTACACTACTTACCTCATTTCTCGGTTGGATCCATTGAAATACATTTTTCAAAAGCCTATGCCAACGGGAAGACTTGCAAAGTGGCAGATATTGCTCACAGAATTCGACATCATCTATGTGACTCGAACTGCAATGAAGGCTCAAGCACTGGCCGATCATTTAGCCGAAAACCCGGTCGATGAGGAATATGAGCCGTTGAAGACTTATTTTCCTGACGAAGAAACAATGCATATCGACGAGGTGGAACAAATTGAAAAACCTGGCTGGAAACTTTTCTTTGATGGAGCCGCTAACATGAAAGGAGTCGGAATAGGAGCTGTAATTATTTCTAAAACAGGGAATCACTATCCTGTTACGGCTCAATTACGATTTTATTGCACCAATAATATGGCTGAATATGAAGCTTGCATTTTAGGGTTAAGGCTAGCTGCAGACATGGGTATCCGATAAATCTTAGTCATGGGAGATTCGGATCTTCTGGTACATCAAATTCAAGGAGAATGGGAGACCCGAGACTTAAAGCTCATCCCATACCGGCAATGTCTACATGATCTTTGTCAGCGGTTTCAATCAGTGGAATTCCAACATATTCCAAGATTCCATAATGAGGTGGCCGATGCATTGGCTACCCTGGCATCAATGTTGCACCATCCGGACAAAGCTTATGTAGATCCGATACATATTCAAGTCCAAGATCAACACGCTTATTGCAATATGGTTGTAGAAGAATTTGATGGTGAACCATGGTTCCACGACATCAAGGAGTATATCAGAATGGGGATATATCCCGCACAAGCCACAGGAGATCAAAAGAGGACCATTAGGCGATTAGTAAATGGATTCTTCTTAAGCGGAGGAGTTTTGTATAAAAGAACACCAGATCTTGGATTATTAAGATGCATAGATGCCAGACAAGCTACAACTGTCATGTCTGAAGTACATTCAGGAGTTTGCGGACCCCACATGAGTGGATATGTGTTGGCAAAGAGAATCCTCCGAGCTGGTTACTATTGGCTTACCATGGAGCGAGATTGTATCAGTTTTGTGCGCAAGTGTCATCAATGCCAAATACACGGAGATTTGATTCATTCTCCGTCATCCGAGTTGCACGCCCTTCGTTGCCTGGGGCATGGATGTGATTGGACCAATTGAGCCGGCAGCATCCAATGGGCACAGGTTCATTCTGGTAGCTATTGATTATTTTACCAAATGGGTTGAGGCCAAGACATTCAAATCAGTGACCAAGAAAGCTGTGGTCGATTTTGTCCACTCAAATATCATATGTCGATTCGGAATCCCGAAGGTGATCATCATAGATAACGGTGCTAATCTTAACAGCAACTTAATGAAAGGAAGTATGTCAACAGTTTAAGATTACACATCGTAATTCTACCCCATATCGGCCCAAGGCGAATGGAGCAGTAGAAGCAGCCAACAAAAACATAAAGAAGATACTTCGGAAAATGGTAGAAGGTTCAAAACAATGGCATGAAAAATTACCATTTGCGTTATTGGGATACCGCACTACTGTTCGCACTTCAGTAGGAGCCACTCCTTATTTGTTGTTATATGGCACTGAAGCAGTAATTCCTGCAGAAGTTGAAATTCTTTCCCTTCGGATCATCGCCGAAGCAAAGATTGATGATGATGAATGGGTCAAAACCCGTCTGGAACAGTTAAACTTGATTGATGAAAAACGATTGACCGCAGTATGCCATGGTCAATTATATCAAAGAAGAATAGAAAGAGCATACAACAAAAAGGTGCATCCTCGGAAGTTTGAAGTAGGTCAGCATGTGCTGAAACATATTCTTCCACATCAGGTTGAAACAAAGGGCAAATTTGCCCCGAATTGGCAAGGACCATTCATTGTGACCAGAGTATTATCGAATGGTGCACTATGCTTAACAGACATTGAAGGCAAATGCATAGATATGGCGATCAATTCTGACGCGGTAAAGAGATATTATGCATAACTTTTTGAGTGGTTGTATTTAGCATTATTTCGAAGATTGGAATGACAAAGGCAATTTATTCTGCTATCCAAACACTATACCATTTGTTTCCCCTTTGAGCCATACTTGTTTCTTTCCTACCCTCTCTTGGAATCAATAAAAAAAATAATAATAAAAAAAAAAAAATCACTATCATCAGGTGAACTACGTTTGACCTGATTCCTCAAAGAAGGATACGTAGGCGCTTCACGGCTCGGTCATAGGGTGCACAATATACATAAAATGTGCACAAAAAGAAACATCAAGCGACCCCAATCAAAGAACTGGGGCAAGAATTATATTGGGAATAAGAAAAAGATTCCAAGAGTTATAATTTTAAACACATACCAAAACTGTTTAGCTTTTCCATTTCTAACCCCATACCAAAAAGACCTTTCGACCAATCTTAGAAAAATGTTGAGACAAGCAAATGAAGATGGTTCTTAATACTCTGGTACAAACAAGAAAATAAAGTAAAAATGAGAGAGTCTTATAGGTGAAAACCCACACGGGCACCATAAGGCGACGGAAGTTGAGAGAAAAGTAAAATGAGAGAGTCTTATTGGTGAAAACCTTCGTGGGCACCATAAGGCGAAAAGGAAGTGAGAAATGAACAAATGAGGAAAGTTTATCGGTAAAAACTCTTTGAGACGTTGCAAGTCCAACGGGTCTGTGAAATGAAAAATGAAGTGAGGTTAGGGAAATTTTTGGCAAAAACAAAAATGAGACAAATGAAAGGAGATTGATTAAAAGACTGGGTTGATTAATCCGAAATGCATACCATGATCATGGGTGCCAGTAACTTCAATCAGATAAGTTTTTATTCTTTCTCCACAGTCATCCAAAATTGGATTTTTCTTTTCATTCTATAATTATCGAAATCAACGTGTTTCGTCACTAATAATCTAACTTTTCTAAAAAAGCTTTGAGATAAGTTTTATTCCAAACAAATAAGAAGGAATGCCAAGATATACTACCAAGATTCAAGGTTACAAAATACGGCCACGAAAGGTGGGAGATAAAAGATATGGGTGTAAGAAAGGTGAAATCGAAAGTGGAAGGGACATATGATTACAGTTAAAAGGTTTTGAAGGAAAACATACAGAGGGGAATCCTATAGTCGAGAATCAGTTACAAAGACAAAACAGTCTTTTCAACCATTCCAGATCAACAAAGAGAAACGAAGAGAAGCATCACCATCGGCAAGAATGCCCCAATTAACCACCCTGCTTTAAACTAACAAAGTTTTCTTTGATTTAAAAACAGGGGCGAATACAATATCTGTGTCAGGAAATACCTGGTAAAGAATAAGTTAGGCGTCCACCTGGAGAATGAGGATGAAGAATTAAAGAAGTCAAGCGTCCACCTGGAGAATGAGGATGAAGAATTAAAGAAGTCAGGCGTCCACCTAGAGAATGAGGATAAAGAATTGAAGAAGTCAGGCGTCCACCAGGAGAATGAGGATGAGAATTAAAGAAGTCAGGCGTCCACCTGGAGAATGAGGATGAAAGAATTGAAGAAGTCAGGCGTCCACCTGGAGAATGAGGATGAGAATCGAAGAAGTCAGGCGTCCACCTGGAGAATGAGGATGAAGAATTAAAAAGAAGTCAGGCGTCCACCTGGAGAATGAGGATGAAGAATTAAAGAAGTCAGGCGTCCACCTGGAGAATGAGGATGAGAATTAAAGAAGTCAGGCGTCCACCTGGAGAATGAGGATAAAGAAATTAAAGAAGTCAGGCGTCCACCTGGAGAATGAGGATGAAGAATTGAAGAAGTCAGGCGTCCACCTGGAGAATGAGGATAAAGAAAAGAAGAAGTCAGGCGTCCACCTGGAGAATGAGGATGAGAATTAAAGAAGTCAGGCGTCCACCTGGAGAATGAGGATAAAGAAATTAAAGAAGTCAGGCGTCCACCTGGAGAATGAGGATGAAGAATTGAAGAAGTCAGGCGTCCACCTGGAGAATGAGGATAAAGAAAAGAAGAAGTCAGGCGTCCACCTGGAGAATGAGGATGAGAATTAAAGAAGTCAGGCGTCCACCTGGAGAATGAGGATGAAAGAATTGAAGAAGTCAGGCGTCCACCTGGAGAATGAGGATGAAGAATTGAAGAAGTCAGGCGTCCACCTGGAGAATGAGGATAAAGAATTGAAGAAGTTAGGCGTCCACCTGGAGAATGAGGATGAGAATTAAAGAAGTCAGGCGTCCACCTGGAGAATGAGGATGAAAGAATTGAAGAAGTAAGGCGTCCACCTGGAGAATGAGGATGAGAATCGAAGAAGTCAGGCGTCCACCTGGAGAATGAGGATAAGAATTAAAGAAGTCAGGCATCCACCTGGAGAATGAGGATGAAGAATTAAAAAGAAGTCAGGCGTCCACCTGGAGAATGAGGATGAAGAAAAGAAGAAGTCAGGCGTCCACCTGGAGAATGAGGATAAAGAATTAAAAAAAATCAGGCGTCCACCTGGAGAATGAGGATGAAGAAAAGAAGAAGTCAGACGTCCACCTGGAGAATGAGGATAAAGAAAAGAAGAAGTCAGACGTCCACCTGGAGAATGAGGATAAGAATCAATGAAGTCAGGCGTCCACCTGGAGAATGAGGATAAAGAAATTAAAGAAGTCAGGCGTCCACCTGGAGAATGAGGACAAAGAAAAGAAGAAGTCAGGCGTCCACCTGGAGAATGAGGATGAGAAAAGAAGAAGTCAGGCGTCCACCTGGCGAATGAGGATAAAGAAAAGAAGAAGTCAGGCGTCCACCTGGAGAATGAGGATAAGAATTGAAGAAGTCAGGCGTCCACCTGGAGAATGAGGATAAAGAAATTAAAGAAGTCAGGCGTCCACCTGGAGAATGAGGACAAAGAAAAGAAGAAGTCAAGCGTCCACCTGGAGAATGAGGATGAGAAAAGTAGAAGTCAGGCGTCCACCTGGAGAATGAGGATGAGAAAAGAAGAAGTCAGGCGTCCACCTGGAGAATGAGGATGAAGAAATTGAAGAAGTCAGGCGTCCACCTGGAGAATGAGGATGAAGAATTGAAGAAGTCAGGCGTCCACCTGGAAAATGAGGATGGAGAAGTTAAAAAGAAGTCAGGCGTCCACCTGGAGAATGAGGATGAGAAAAGAAGAAGTCAGGCGTCCACCTGGAGAATGAGGATGAAGAATTGAAGAAGTCAGGCGTCCACCTGGAGAATGAGGATAAAGAAATTGAAGAAATCAGGCGTCCACCTGGGGAATGAGGATGAAGAATTGAAGAAGTAAGGCGTCCACCTGGAGAATGAGGATGAAGAAAGAAAAGAAACAGTCAAGGCACCCACCTGAAGAACGAGGGAATGAAATTGAAATGTTGAAATCAAAAGCCCGTTCATATGGAAAAGGAGCACACTTAGAATCAATAAAGCAGAGGAGTCCAACAGAATCCCTAGCAAGAAACAACAAGAGTTCCAAAAGGAATACGGAATATGCCAAATGCCCAAGAGTCACCAAGATATCAAGACAACAAGAAACGCAAGGGCATGATCTAGATAAGATTTTTATAATTCCTGTACCCTAATCTAGTTTAATTTTTGTATTACCTTGGAAGTAAGGTGTAATAAGGAGGTCAGCAAGCAGTAAAAACAGCACGAAGCAGCAGTAACATCACAGTCCCACGGTAGTCCCAGCTACCCAAAAAATTCCCGAACTACACTGACCTGATTCCTTTATAGCCAAGGATATGTAGGAAACCTTTGAAGCAGAGGTTCGGTCAAGTCTTTCTAAAAATGCTTCCCACGGAGTATTCGAACGGGCAAAAATCGCTCGTATCCGCTCACTTTATCTTTGCACGAAAACTCTTCGAGTTTCCGCACAAAGAGGGGCAGCTGTGAGCACGTGATTTTTGCCTTAACGAAAACTACTCCAAAAATAAATCAAAAAATAAAATAAATTTCTCGTACTGTGTAATTTTTGAATTTTGCGTGGTGTTAAATACTTGTGTTATGTCCGTAAATGTTTACTTTGTCATAATGAAATAAAAAATAAAATAAAATACATATTGCATGCATATAGGATTTAATTATGCATTTAAGAATTAATTAAAAAATAAAATCACAAAAAATATGCATTCGTTCTATTTTTAAATGTGTTACTATGTGATTAATGTTTTGACTATGTGTTAAATAGTTGTTATGAAGTAATTAATATTTTGTGTAAGGTTAAAAATTGTTTTATAATTTTATTAGGATTTTTTTTATTAATAATAAAATTAGAAAATAATTGAAAAGGAAATAAAAAAATCGGACCTGGATTTAAATCCAGGCCCAAATCAAATCACCCCCCCACAGCCCAATCCAAACAGCCCAAGTCTGACCCAGTCCCAAGCTAAGACCAAACGACGTCGTTTGGTCACCTCTCATCAAGGGCCGTTGGATTAAATCCAACCAACGGTCAAGATCCCCTGCCCTTACCCGCAACCCATAACCCGACCCATTGACCCGACTCAGTCCGACCCCAACGTTAAACCAAACGACGTCGTTTGGATTAGTGGATTGATCCTGGCCATTCATCTTACTTGATCGGACGGTCAATATCCACCCACCATTCCCCTATATAAACCCATAATCCCTTACCCGGCCCCCTAACTAAACACCCCCCCTCTCCGCTCCTGTTCATCATCGTTCCAAACAGACCCCTAACCCTAGCCGCCCCTATTCCCCTTCGCCTGAAACCCGGCGGCATCAACGCCGCCGGTCACCAACTTAACACCCTAGGACCTCCTGAACATCCCCTACACGAATCCGACCTTAGTTTCCTTCGAATCAGGCCCCAACTCTTCGAATCTTAAATCGAAGGTTGGCCTGAAAACCTGATCTAAACCAATCAGCACCTAGTTAACACCATAGCTTCCCCTAGTCATCCTGAGTATGGATCTGTTGTTTGTTTGGCTCGAATCAGTTCCGAGCTTCTCAAATCTTCTTTTGAAGATTCGGACCAAACAAGAACAAGCTCAGATTTGTTTTAAGCTAACACCAAATGACCCCTAGGCTACCCTCACCCTTGTGTCATGTTTGGTTCTTCTCGAATCTGACCAGAAATGGTTAAATCCCAAATCGAATTTTTAAGAACCCTAAAAATACCAAACTTTCGGATTATTGTTCAGATTAAGTAAAGATTGAGGTTCAATCGACCTTAGTCGAAGTATTTTCAGTGGAAAATACTTCGACTAAGGTCTGTTTGATTTCAAACAAAAATCCAAATCCAAGTTGAGTTCGAGTCGGATTAAAATTGAAGATTCAAAGGTATTTTTCCTATTATTTTGTGTATTCTACATGTATTGTTGTTTGTCTTAATAGCTTGTTAATTTTTCATGATTTTATTTGATTAATTCTGTCACCTTTGTCTCATGCCCGTCTATATGGTCAAATATGAAACTGTTTCAGTTGGTTGTGATTGTTCATAATGTAAGTAATCGACTCGATTAAGTTCGTCGATTAGTTATATTATAAATTCTCACTTATGATAATGCTAATAAAAACAGTCTGCTTCTATTGTTTTAGACCAATTATGGACAATTGTTGTAGATAATCAGTTTAAATTAATACTCGTCAGTTAAATCACCCTTGTTTACATTTATATGAATCTGTCCAAATAAGTGTTGTATATATGTTATTGTCTGAACATTAAAGTTTCAGGGCATTGTCAGTATTGACAATGATCCTGTGTGTGTTTGATTTTGGTTCAATGTTAAATCCAGTCTGAATTGTTATGATAATTTCAGTAATATGTTGTTATGATGTTAATTCTGAAGTCAATGTAATATTGCTGTAATGTCCAGTTTGAATTCAAGTTTACAAAAGTTGGTCAAGTACAATTGTGTTATTTGGTTTAGGAATTGGTTGTTAGCTGCTAAACAAGCTTAATTCAGATAAATTGGACAGTAATTACAGTAGGTCAGGAGTATTTCTGGGAATGAAACAGTAAAAACAGGGTGTTAGTGCTAGTGTATTATAATGTAATGTTAGTGGCTATAGTTTAAGATAATAATGGGGAACAAGGGATAATGGGGCTGCTGAAAATCAGGTTAGGATCATATATAGTATTAAAAAGAAGTTTTAATGGAACTTTTTGATTTTAAAAGAAGAAGGGGGTCCAAGAAGCACTTAAAAAGATAAAGACCAGCCCTGTATAAATACAAGAAGCTGGACAGCTTAAAAGGGGCAGACCTTAGAGAGTTTTAAGAGAAAAAGAGGAGTTTTTCAGAGAAAAGAGAGCTTAGAGAGAGTTTAAAAAACAGACTTTAAGAGGAAAAGAAAAAATCAGTTTTCAGGGAGAGGAAATCAGTTTTCAGAAGAGGAATATTAAAGTTCAGTTTTCAGAGAAATTAGAACAAAGAAAACTGAGATTTTGGGTAGATTTTAAGAGGAGGAACAATCTGATTTAGAAAGGCAGTTTTGATTTTCTTCAAGTTATCTGTTTAAGAGAGGTCGACTTTCAAAACATTAGGAAATATGTACAGAAGTACATTCCCAAATTGTGAAAAACAGAAAGAAAGAAATGTGGAATAGGAATCTGAAACAGGAAGAGAAAAGAAACTGAAAGCTGAAATGTTATCTTTCTAGAATCTGTCCGTTGTTTGCTTGTGATTATTGTTCAGTCCAAATCTGAAATTTTTCTCAAGTCTCTGTCGCTATTCATCTGGGTTAACGGGTCTTGTTCAGACTTGCTGTGTTATTGGTATATTCTGCTAATTTTTGTTACTGCTGCAACTGCTGAAACTTACTTCTTCTACCTCCATTTCCAGGTACATATCCTTTTAAATTCTATGTTGGAAAGAGATTCAATATGACGGATAAATGAAGATTGAATTGTAATAATATCTTTGAGTTCTTTAATTAAAAACTCATTTTTGTTTCTGGATCGAATGAGTAGTATATGTTGATAGAATGACTGTAAGCTAATTTATCTTTTATTGAAGATTGTATAAGTGTTGTAACAAGGTTAATTTTTTTTAAAAACTTTCATTAAAGTATAGTTGTGATTAAGATTGTCAAGGTAGGAAACATGGCATAAAATGGTCATTATTTAAATTTTATGTTGTTGTTAGTTAAGTAAAGAGTAATGTAGAAATATCAAGAAAACTACATTACTAACTCTTGTTGTTAAATAAGGTTTAGATGGTATTGATGGTATATGTTTATAAAGATAATAGATGTGTGTATAAACTTTGGTGAAAGGTGACATGATATAGCTTGTTACGATGTATAAAACATTATGAATGTTTACGTCATACAACTAAGTTGCATGTAAGGTAATTTTATTGAATTGGCTTGTATAATAATTCCTTTCCTATAAACTCGAATGCTTATCTACCTTCATAAAACAAAGTGACCAAATTAATTTCGTCTATTAAGATTAAAACGAGTATATGAGAATAAGTTGAGATGTATATGCACAAATTGCAACACTTTAAATCAATGGTAATTAGAAATAGAATTTGCATTAAGTAAATAATGAAAATTCTTGGAAAATATTTCCTTCCTTTATGAATCATTCATTTTCAGTTTCATATGCAATTTATTCTTCGGCATATATATATATATGTCATATTTGTTTTAAAGATAGTATTAATCATATTTTTATTCTGTCCTTTGAATCTCAATAATTGGAATGAATATAATTTATATTCAGAAATTATAATCAATGGGTGTCATTCCATAAATTGTGAACTCTTTTTTTTTTAAGAATTAAGGGGTATTTTAAATGAAGAATTCTCATAATATAATAAACAATTTGTGGAAAAATCCCTGATATCATTATAAATATTTTGCGCAATTAGGGATACGTTCACGTACCCTGATTATATTTTTAAAAACAAAAATTCGGATTATGCGTACGCGCAATTTTGAACAAATATTTAATAAAAGGATTTTTCCAAAGGCGTTAAATCAATTTCATAAAAACCCGAGATGTACGGTTCACTATTCAAAAATAAAATATTCTTGATTCGACATAATTTCGAAAAATGATTGTTTAATAAATATATTACCAAAAGTTATCGTGTACACGTACGCGTGACACAATTCCGCATTTTTAAAATTTATAACACGAATATACGTACGCGTAATTCGATTCAAAGAAGGGTCCTCAATCACAGTAAGTAAAAGCGGTAGAAAAATCATGTAACAAAAAGTATTTAATAAAAATCAAGATAATTAAGCCAATAATAAAAACAGTTAAGCGACCGTGCTAGAACCACGGAATTCGGAAATGCCTAACACCTTCTTCCGGATTAACAGAATTCCTTACTCAGGATTTCTGGTTCGCAGAATAATAAACAGAGTCATATTCTCCTCAATTCAGGGATTAAAATTGGTGACTTGGGACGCCTTAAAATTCCCAGGTGGCGACTCTTAAATGATTAAATAAATCCCGTTTCGACTGTCCTTTAATTGGAGAAAACTCCCCACGCGCCCCGCGGGCGCGGTGAAAAGGAGGTGCGACAGCTCTGGCGACTCTGCTGGGGATAAAAGTAAACTATAACCCAGAACCATTGGTTCAGGGTTTAAAGAATTCGAGCTTAAAATATCTGTGTTAATTGGCTTTATTTACTATATGATTTTCAACTGTTTACATGCTAACATGCTAAATGTTTTTTTTACCGCTTTAATATTATTTGAATTGTGAATATATACAACTGCTACGAAACCCCCTTTTTTCTGAGTCTTCTGAATTTATGGTGTACACGTGCGCGTGACCCACCTTTTTGTTAAAGTCATACCAAATAAGACGGAGTTGGGACAAGTAACTAGGCCGGGCAGACTTTCGTGCTCTCGGTACGTTGCCCCCGCTTCAGCTCAAACTGTCTGTTTGGGTAAGCCAGGTTTAGAACAATCAACCTAAGGTTTTACACTTAGAATAACTCAGCCATGTACCAGATCCCTAGTAGGAACGAATATTTGCATCATATGCATTTGGCCTTGGAGACTCAACACAGGGGTTGGGTCTGTCTAGGACAGGTGAACCAAAAATAAAAAGACCATCATGATGCATCCTACTTGTTACTTGTGCATTCACTTGCCTCGAACATGCTTGTTGACCAGCTTAAATAAATCATGGTAAGAAGAAAGGAATAAAATGGGTTGTTTTAAATTTCGAAAAAAAAAAGAAAAGGTTTTAAATCTTGAAATAAAGGTATTTAATAAATAAAAAAAATTCGAAAATTAATTTTTTAGTATAAATTTTCAAAAATGAATTTTGACTTTATCAAAATTAAATTTCAGATGCAAAATGAGCATCACACAAAGCCCCTCATCCACAAGTACGGAAGAATTTCTATGTCAGCTTCAAATGTGGTGGTATGATTTAGGCGAAGACGGTCAAAAATGGGTCGTCAAGCATTTGGGAAATCTCACGGACATTATGAAAGTTAAACCCCGTGATGATCTGATTGCGGCGTTAGTAACTTTCTGGGATCCTGTTCACAATGTTTTTCGTTTCTCTGACTTCGAGCTTACTCCTACATTAGAGGAGATAGCTGGATATATTGGTTTTGACGGAAGTTTAAGAAATCAAAGCTTGATATTCACAAAGGCTCCTTCAGTACATCGATTCTTCGGTCTTTTGAACATCAGCAGTCAAATCAGGAAAAGCAATGTCATCAATGGATGTTGTTCCTTCAACTTTTTGTATTCAAGGTTCGGAAAGTCAGATGGGTTTGAAATTCATGAAAAGGGCCTTACTAATAAGCAAAACAAAGACACTTGGTAGATTCACCGTCGATTTGCTTTCATGGTGGCTTTTCTAGGAGTCATGGTCTTCCCAAATAAAGAGCGAACAATTGATATTCGCACCGCAAAAGTTGTGCAAATCCTTACCACCAAAGAAAATCACACCTTTGTCCCCATCATTCTATCAGATATTTATCGGGCTCTGACTTTATGCAAATCAGGAGCAAAAGTCTTCGAAGGATGCAAAATTTTGTTGCAAATGTGGGTGATGGAGCATCTCCAACAACAGCCCAAGATCATACAATATGGGTCAAAAAATGATAATTGCATTGAGAGCTATGAGGAAAGAACAAAAAATTATCAAGCTCCAGAAGGGATAGAAGCATGGGTATCTCATCTAAAGGCTTTAACGCCAAATCAAGTTGAATGGACTCTGGGATGGCTCCCGATGAGAGAAGCAATACATATGTCAACCTCAAACAGTTATCTACTACTATTGGGATTGAGAAGCATTCAGCCATATGCACCACTAAGAGTCCTAAGGCAATTAGGGAGATATCAAATAGTTCCTGATGATGAAGATTTGAGTATGCAAGTAATCGAATTACACCCAGAAGCCACTATCCCCGAAGCTCTACTTCAGCAGATGTGGAATGGGTGCCGATACTTGAAAAGCGATACTCAAGTCCTAGACGCTACAAAGGGTGAGATAAATCCTGGGTATGCAAGGTGGTTCGAAAAACGGTCTCGCGTGGATAATGTACCAGAACCTGAGCTAAAAAGGCCAACAAAAAGACCCCATGTTCAAAACTTCAATGATAAAATCCAAGAGCGGTTGATCTGGGGAGAAAAAGAAAAAAGGTACAAAGCAACTATCCATGCCCTAAAAGAAAATTTAAGAAGCCTCAGTTTGGAGAAAGATTTGCAAGCACAAGAAGCCGAAGGCGAGAAAAAGAGTCTAGCTTGTGAGAATGAAAATCTTCATGCTCGATTCCAAAAAATGAAAAATGTTTCTGAAACGCCAAAGAGGAGCTGGAAGGATCAAAAAACCATCGCCAATCTCTTTGAAAGAATGCAAGATTATGATTCCATTCTTGCGGAAAATGAAAGAGCATTGAGCAAAGCAAAAGAAAAGATCCAACAATTAAACGAAGAAGCCAGATCTAACAAGGAACGCCAAGATAGGCAATCCGAAAAAGACAAGGCACAATTCAAGAAGGAAAAAGATTATTGGATGCGATCAGAAGACCAGCTTCGTGCACAACTAGAAGAGGCAAGAAGATGCAACAGAGAACACCAACAAGCAGACCTCGACAGGGAAAGAGCGCAAGCAAGATTAGAGCAGGCCAGACTCCGAGCTTTGTTAGAATCAGCTCTAGATCGTGAGAACCGTGTCAGAGATATAGCCACCACTCGTCAGCAGCAATTGCAAGACCAAGACCAACGTCTCCAAGGTTTCAGGGCACAAATCCACGACCTGGCAGTCTTCACATCTCAAAGTTATGTAAACTGCCAAGGAATGGATTATGAAGCATTTACAGAGCATGCGCCCACTTTTGCTCGTCATCTAGCAATGGAGTTGGAAAGGATGTATCGAACGCTAGGAGGCCATCCGGGTCAAGCACCACATTGAGCAGATAACCCAATATTTGACAACAAAAGTGGAAAGTGGGGCACATTGTGAGATGTTAAGAATTGTATCTTTATTTTGATTTAAGTGTGTGTGTGTGTGTTTTCAAGCCATTTTCTTAAAGTTTTCAAATGTAATTCCATCTTTGTGTAATGAATAAAAGTGATTGCCTTTGGTCCGAACTACGCAAGGTCTGATTCATGTAAGAGCATGATACGTAGGCAATCTCTCAAATTCGACCACCACGATAAAAGATATGTATAATAAATAAAAATGAATAACAATAAAAATTTCAAGAAAAACTGGGATGACATAAGCAGCCGAGCAAATGCATAATAGAAAGGGATTATTTGTCTAGGAGCATTGCATCTCAACGTATGATTATATATGTGTTAAACTCTCAAAACTAACAAGTTTGTTCATTTCCAGAATTCAAGCAGTTAGTTTCTCTAAAGAGTATACTGGCATATTATCACTATCACACAAGATCAAAAGGACCAATACCCGAAAGTATGTCTATCCCAGATATTGACACAGGTATGGAAATAGAAGAGATGGATGTCGGGAAAATGAAAGAGGAGATGTTTAAGCTCAAGCAGCAAATGGCTGAGATGTACCAAGCTTGGTCTACAGGGCAGTTACCCCCATCTTACCCAAATAACCCTGCTCCATCAATGACCCAAACTCAGGATAATATCACCACTGAATTATCCCCAAGTTTCCCCATTTATCAGCACTACCGAGGCACCACCTCTCAGACACCACAGTCTCCACCTCCAAAGCCAGTTCCGTACTTTCCTCCACCTATGACTCCTGTTTTCGTAGCACCTCCCCCTGCTACATTTCACAAATCTCCTAGTGAGCCTACATTCCAGGCCTAAGACAACCAATATAACCCCCCTGATCCCACCTTCAAAGCCTCCGAAATCAATTCAACTGCTCCTCGGTTTGATCTCCCAACCGAAATTGACAAACCAGCCAAAAATGCTGAACAAGAAGAGATGTTCAGGAAGGTCAAAAGTCTAGAACAGTCGTTCCGAGACATGCGGGGATTAGGTGGACAAGTCAGTGTAGCATACAAAGATTTATGCTTATTCCCTAATGTACAATTGCCAGTTGGCTTCAAAATGCCCAAATTTGAACTATACAGCGGGCACAGCGACCCAGTAGCCCACTTAAGGGGTTTCTGTAGCAAGATGCGAGGAGCTGGGGGAAAGGATGAATTATTAATGGCATACTTCAGTCAAAGTCCAAGCGGATCAGCTTTGGAGTGGTATACACGCCAGGACCATGGAAGATGGTACA
The DNA here is from genome assembly GCF_000715075.1 of Nicotiana tabacum. Taxonomy (NCBI): domain Eukaryota; kingdom Viridiplantae; phylum Streptophyta; class Magnoliopsida; order Solanales; family Solanaceae; genus Nicotiana; species Nicotiana tabacum. Next base: position 8,098,694 of record NC_134091.1, read on the forward strand.
CCTGGGATGACCTGGCACAGGCATTCGCATACCATTTCCAATACAATCTGGAAATCATCCCAGATCGATTATCTTTGACCAAATTTGAGAAGAAACACAATGAAAGTTTCAGAGAGTATGGTTTTCGGTGGAGAGAACAGGCAGCAAGAGTGGATCCTCCTATGAAGGAGAGCGAAATGGTAGACTACTTCCTCCAAGCCTTGGAACCAACTTACTATGCCCACTTGGTTTCAGCAGTTGGGAAATCATTCAACGAAGTAGTGAAGATGGGAGGTATGGTGGAAGAAGGCCTCAAGACAAATAAAATCATGAGCTATTCAGCAATTAAGGCAACTACTCAAGCTATTCAAGGCGGGGTAGGAGGAATTGGAAGGAAGAAGAGAGAGGAAGCAGCGGTAGTTGATTCAGGAATTTGGCCGGGACCCAGAGGTTCACCGCTTTACTACAATCAACAACGACCTCGCCAATCAGCTTACCACCATGATTCATCCCAAAACTACTGTCACCCTTCAGAACCTCATTTTTCCATTAACCATGCTCAAGCATACAATCAGCCACCTGTTCACACCAATTGGCGTGCTCCCGTCACACCAAATACTTACCCACGAGCCTACCCCGGACCAGGTTTCAGGCCTAGGCCAGCATTCAGGGGAGAGAGGGAACAGAAAAAGAAAATTTACACTCCATTGGGAGAGTCTTACACTAGTCTGTTCCACAGGCTGAGACAGTTAGACATGCTCAGACCAATACAATCCAAACTACCCAATCCTCCACCAAAGAATCTGGATTACACCATTAGCTGTGAATATTGCTCCGGTGCACCAGGCCATGATACGGAGAAATGTTGGCATTTGAAAAATGCAATACAAGAGCTGATTGATACTAATAAAATCGAGGTTCAAACCCCTGAAGCCCCAAATATCAATAGAAATCCAATGCCAGCCCATCAAGAGGCTAACATGATAGAAATCATACAAGCTGATGGAGAGACAAAGAAGCCGTCACAAACTGTCATGATGATCAAGTCTCATGAAACCAAGCCAGATAAGCAGTTAACAGCGGAGAAGCCAGTATCTAAGCAGAACAGAAATGGTGATAGACCATCTATGATAATCGAGGAGGCATCATCGAGCAAATTTGCCGCAAAACAAGAAAGGCCGAAAGTGGTAGTGCCAGGGGTTGCTAACAAACCCATTATATTCGTGGAAGGAGCACGTACAGATCGGGTTATTATTGCACCTGTAATCCAGCTGTCGATCATCAACAACAAAGCCATCCCATGGAACTATGAACGGGTGACTGTAATGTACAAGGGCAAAGAAATCAAGGAAGAAGTGTGTGAGGTGCAAGGTTTGACACGTTCGGGAAGATGTTTTACTCCCGAAGAGTTGAGAAAAACTAAAAACAATCCAACGCCAACAAAGAGAGCTGTGACGGAAGAAGAGGCAGAAGAGTTTTTAAGAAAAATGAAACTCCATGATTATTCTGTTGTGGATCAATTAAAGAAGACCCCCGCTCAAATTTCATTGTTGTCATTACTGATCCATTCAGAGGAGCACCGCCTGGCTTTGATGAAAATCCTGAATGAAGCTCATGTTTCTGAAAAGATCTCTGTAAATCATTTGGGAAAAATAGCCAACAGAATCTTTGAGACAAACAGAATTACATTTGCTGATGATGAATTGCCTGTGGAAGGTACCGAGCACAACAGAGCTCTTTACCTCACCGTGAAATGTGAAAATTCCGTAGTAACCCGGGTATTGGTTGATAATGGGTCCAGTGCAAACATATGCCCTCTCTCCACTTTAAACAAATTAAAGATTAAAGAGGAAAGGATCCAGAAGAATAGTATCTGCGTACGAGGATTTGACGGTGGAAGCAGAGATTCATTTGGCGACATAGTGTTGGAACTGACAATAGGGCCAGTCGAATTCACAATGGAATTCCAAGTGTTGGACATAACTGTTTCTTACAACTTATTGTTGGGTCGACCATGGATCCATGCTGCTAAAGCAGTCCCGTCAACACTACATCAGGCTGTCAAGTTCGAATGGGATCATCAAGAAATAGTCGTGCATGGAGAAGAAAGTTTAAATGCTCACAACAGTACCATTGTACCGGTCGAGGGAACAGAAATTGACCAAGGACCATGGGTATACCAAGTGTCCGACACGGTGTCAGTAGAGAAAATTCCAGAAGGGAAAAACCTTCCGAATCCAAGGATATCCTCTGCATCAGTCATGATAGCTTATGAAATGTTAAAGAATGGCTTTATACCCGGCAAAGGTCTGGGCTTATCTCTGCAAGGAATTGTACAACCAGTATCTCTCCCCGAGAACTGGGGAACATTCGGTTTAGGGTTCATACCCACCGCCAACGACGTAATAAGGGCCAGGAAATTGAAACATCAAGCATGGGTTCTTCCAAAACCAGTACCACATCTGTCAAAGTCTTTTGTCAAGACCGGCGCTAAAAATCGCCCGATAACAACAATTCCTAAATCCCGGGTCAATCCTGAGAAGGAATTAATTGAAAGGTTCGAGAAATTGTTTAGTGATGTGAATATGTTGGAAAGCGGAGAAGGGTGTAGCAACGCAGAAGTTCAATTCGTTGGGCCAGAAACAAAGCTCAATAATTGGAAAGCCACTCCTCTCCCAATTCGAAAGGAGTCTTGGTAGTTTATTTTGATTTTCTTTCAGTTTGTTTGGGTTATTTCAAGGTTGTAATCCCAAAGTTTATCTTACAGTTGGTTTGAAGTATGCAAAACCTTGTTATCTTTCATCATCCAATAAAAAGCAGTTTCCTTTTTATTATCATTCCTAATAGCTTTCTTTTCTTTTTCTTCTTTTCTGTACAATTCCTTTTACGCTGGCTCTAGTGATATGGCATGCATGAGGAATCTTCAGCCCAGTCTTAAAAATCAATCTGGTTACGAAATATTAATTCAAGAAATATATTGTGATTATGAATCAGAATATGATGAAGATGAGGTTTTTGAAGAGATTAGTAAAGAGTTAATTCACTTTGAGGAAAAAATCAAACCTAATTTGAGTGATACCGAGGACGTCAATATAGGGGACATGAGTAATGTCCGGGAAACTAAAATAAGTGTCCATCTCGAACCAAAGATCCGAGAAGAGTTAATTAAAGCACTCATAGAATTCAAAGATGTTTTTGCATGGTCGTATGACGACATGCCGGGCTTGAGCACTGATTTGGTGGTCCACAAATTGCCCACCGATCCAACGGTGCCTCCTGTCAAGCAGAGGCTGAGAAAATTCAAGCCTGATATGAGTATGAGAATTAAGGAAGAAATCACCAAACAATTGGAAGCAAAGGTCATTCGAGTCACTCGATATCTTGTTTGGTTGGCTAATGTCGTTCCTGTGCCAAAGAAAGACGGCAAAATTAGAGTATGCGTCGACTATCGCAATCTCAACAAAGCAAGTCCAAAGGATAATTTCCCATTACCCAATATCCATATTTTGATCGACAATTGTGCCAAGCATGATATAGGGTCTTTCGTGGATTGTTATGCCGGGTATCATCAAATTCTAATGGATGAAGAAGATGCAGAAAAGACGGCATTCATCACACCATGGGGAACTTATTGCTACCGGGTAATGCCATTCGGTCTGAAGAACGCCGGAGCAACCTATATGAGAGCAATGACCACAGTGTTTCATGATATGATACACAAGGAAATTGAGGTGTACGTGGATGATGTGATCATAAAATCAAAACATCAGGCCAACCACGTTGGGGATTTGAGGAAGTTCTTCTTAAGACTTCGCAGGTACAACCTCAAGCTTAACCCTGCCAAATGCGCATTTGGAGTTCCATCCGGAAAGTTGCCGGGATTCATAGTCAGTCGACGAGGCATCGAGCTAGATCCGTCAAAGATTAAATCCATCCAAGAACTGCCACCTCCAAAAAACAAAACTGAAGTAATGAGTTTGTTGGGGAGGTTAAATTATATCAGCAGGTTTATTGCTCAGCTCACGACAACCTGTGAGCCAATTTTCAAATTGTTAAAAAAGGATGTTGCGGTCAAATGGACCGATGAGTGTCAAGAAGCGTTCGATAAAATAAAAGGGTACTTGTCAAACCCACCCGTGTTGGTCCCGCCAAAGCCAGGAAGACCTTTGATTCTTTACTTAACGGTTTTGGAAAATTCATTTAGTTGCGTATTGGGACAACATGACCTCACTGGCAGAAAAGAACAGGCTATCTACTACCTTAGCAAGAAATTCACAGCTTATGAGGTTAAGTATACTCATCTGGAAAAGACATGCTGCGCCCTAACCTGGGTAGCTCAAAAATTGAAATACTATTTGTCATCCTACACTACTTACCTCATTTCTCGGTTGGATCCATTGAAATACATTTTTCAAAAGCCTATGCCAACGGGAAGACTTGCAAAGTGGCAGATATTGCTCACAGAATTCGACATCATCTATGTGACTCGAACTGCAATGAAGGCTCAAGCACTGGCCGATCATTTAGCCGAAAACCCGGTCGATGAGGAATATGAGCCGTTGAAGACTTATTTTCCTGATGAAGAAACAATGCATATCGACGAGGTGGAACAAATTGAAAAACCTGGCTGGAAACTTTTCTTTGATGGAGCCGCTAACATGAAAGGAGTCGGAATAGGAGCTGTAATTATTTCTAAAACAGGGAATCACTATCCTGTTACGGCTCAATTACGATTTTATTGCACCAATAATATGGCTGAATATGAAGCTTGCATTTTAGGGTTAAGGCTAGCTGCAGACATGGGTATCCGAGAAATCTTAGTCATGGGAGATTCGGATCTTCTGGTACATCAAATTCAAGGAGAATGGGAGACCCGAGACTTAAAGCTCATCCCATACCGGCAATGTCTACATGATCTTTGTCAGCGGTTTCAATCAGTGGAATTCCAACATATTCCAAGAATCCATAATGAGGTGGCCGATGCATTGGCTACCCTGGCATCAATGTTGCACCATCCGGACAAAGCTTATGTAGATCCGATACATATTCAAGTCCACGATCAACACGCTTATTGCAATATGGTTGAAGAAGAATTTGATGGTGAACCATGGTTCCACGACATCAAGGAGTATATCAGAATGGGGATATATCCCGCACAAGCCACAGGAGATCAAAAGAGGACCATTAGGCGATTAGCAAATGGATTCTTCTTAAGCGGAGGAGTTTTGTATAAAAGAACACCAGATCTTGGATTATTAAGATGCATAGATGCCAGACAAGCTACAGCTGTCATGTCTGAAGTACATTCAGGAGTTTGCGGACCCCACATGAGTGGATATGTGTTGGCAAAGAAAATCCTCCGAGCTGGTTACTATTGGCTTACCATGGAGCGAGATTGTATCAGTTTTGTGCGCAAGTGTCATCAATGCCAAATACACGGAGATTTGATTCATTCTCCGCCATCCGAGTTGCACACAATGTCGGCACCATGGCCCTTCGTTGCCTGGGGCATGGATGTGATTGGACCAATTGAGCCGGCAGCATCCAATGGGCACAGGTTCATTCTGGTAGCTATTGATTATTTTACCAAATGGGTTGAGGCCAAGACATTCAAATCAGTGACCAAGAAAGCTGTGGTCGATTTTGTCCACTCAAATATCATATGTCGATTCGGAATCCCGAAGGTGATCATCACAGATAACGGTGCTAATCTTAACAGCAACCTAATGAAGGAAGTATGTTAACAGTTTAAGATTACACATCGTAATTCTACCCCATATCGGCCCAAGGCGAATGGAGCAGTAGAAGCAGCCAACAAAAACATAAAGAAGATACTTCGGAAAATGGTAGAAGGTTCAAAACAATGGCATGAAAAATTACCATTTGCGTTATTGGGATACCGCACTACTGTTCGCACTTCAGTAGGAGCCACTCCTTATTTGTTGGTATATGGCACTGAAGCAGTAATTCCTGCAGAAGTTGAAATTCCTTCCCTTCGGATCATTGCCGAAGCAAAGATTGATGATGATGAATGGGTCAAAACCCGTCTGGAACAGTTAAACTTGATTGATGAAAAACGATTGACCGCAGTATGCCATGGTCAATTATATCAAAGAAGAATAGAAAGAGCATACAACAAAAAGGTGCGTCCTCAGAAGTTTGAAGTAGGTCAGCATGTGCTGAAACATATTCTTCCACATCAGGTTGAAGCAAAGGGCAAATTTGCCCCGAATTGGCAAGGACCATTCATTGTGACCAGAGTATTATCGAATGGTGCACTGTGCTTAACAGACATTGAAGGCAAATGCATAGATATGGCGATCAATTCTGACGCGGTAAAGAGATATTATGCATAACTTTTTGAGTGGTTGTATTTAGCATTATTTCGAAGATTGGAATGACAAAGGCAATTTATTCTGCTATCCAAACACTATACCATTTGTTTCCCCTTTGAGCCATACTTGTTTCTTTCCTACCCTCTCTTGGAATCAATAAAAAAAAATATATAATAAAAAAAAATCACTATCATCAGGTGAACTACGTTTGACCTGATTCCTCAAAGAAGGATATGTAGGCGCTTCACGGCTCGGTCATAGGGTGCACAATATACATAAAATGTGCACAAAAAGAAACATCAAGCGACCCCAATCAAAGAACTGGGGCAAGAATTATATTGGGAATAAGAAAAAGATTCCAAGAGTTGTAATTTTAAACACATACCAAAACTGTTTAGCTTTTCCATTTCTAACCCCATACCAAAAAGACCTTTCGACCAATCTTAGAAAAATGTTGAGACAAGCAAATGAAGATGGTTCTTAATACTCTGGTACAAACAAGAAAAGAAAGTAAAAATGAGAGAGTCTTATAGGTGAAAACCCACACGGGCACCATAAGGCGACGGAAGTTGAGAGAAAAGTAAAATGAGAGAGTCTTATTGGTGAAAACCTTCGTGGGCACCATAAGGCGAAAAGGAAGTGAGAAATGAACAAATGAGGAAAGTTTATCGGTAAAAACTCTTTGAGACGTTGCAAGTCCAACGGGTCTGTGAAATGAAAAATGAAGTGAGGTTAGGGAAATTTTTGGCAAAAACAAAAATGAGACAAATGAAAGGAGATTGATTAAAAGACTGGGTTGATTAATCCGAAATGCATACCATGATCATGGGTGCCAGTAACTTCAATCAGATAAGTTTTTATTCTTTCTCCACAGTCATCCAAAATTGGATTTTTCTTTTCATTCTATAATTATCGAAATCAACGTGTTTCGTCACTAATAATCTTACTTTTCTAAAAAAGCTTTGAGATAAGTTTTATTCCAAACAAATAAGAAGGAATGCCAAGATATACTACCAAGATTCAAGGTTACAAAATACGGCCACGAAAGGTGGGAGATAAAAGATAAGGGTGTAAGAAAGGTGAAATCGAAAGTGGAAGGGACATATGATTACAGTTAAAAGGTTTTGAAGGAAAACATACAGAGGGGAATCCTATAGTCGAGAATCAGTTACAAAGACAAAACAGTCTTTTCAACCATTCCAGATCAACAAAGAGAAACGAAGAGAAGCATCACCATCGACAAGAATGCCCCAATTAACCACCCTGGTTTAAACTAACAAAGTTTTCTTTGATTTAAAAACAGGGGCGAATACAATATCTGTGTCAGGAAATACATGGTAAAGAAGAAGTCAGGCGTCCACCTGGAGAATGAGGATAAAGAAAAGAAGAAGTCAGGCGTCCACCTGGAGAATGAGGATGAAGAATTAAAAAGAAGTCAGGCATCCACCTGGAGAATGAGGATGAAGAATTAAAGAAGTCAGGCGTCCACCTGGAGAATGAGGATGAAGAATTAAAGAAGTCAGGCGTCCACCTGGAGAACGAGGATGAGAATTAAAGAAGTCAGGCGTCCACCTGGAGAATGAGGATAAAGAAATTAAAGAAGTCAGGCGTCCACCTGGAGAATGAGGATGAAGAATTGAAGAAGTCAGGCGTCCACCTGGAGAATGAGGATAAAGAAAAGAAGAAGTCAGGCGTCCACCTGGAGAATGAGGATGAGAATTAAAGAAGTCAGGCGTCCACCTGGAGAATGAGGATGAAGAATTAAAAAAGTCAGGCGTCCACCTGGAGAATGAGGATGAGAATTAAAGAAGTCAGGCGTCCACCTGGAGAATGAGGATAAAGAAATTAAAGAAGTCAGGCGTCCACTTGGAGAATGAGGATGAAGAATTGAAGAAGTCAGGCGTCCACCTAGAGAATGAGGATAAAGAAAAGAAGAAGTCAGACGTCCACCTAGAGAATGAGGATGAGAATTAAAGAAGTCAGGCGTCCACCTGGAAAATGAGGATAAAGAAATTAAAGAAGTCAGGCATCCACCTGGAGAATGAGGATGAAGAATTGAAGAAGTCAGGCGTCCACCTGGAGAATGAGGATAAAGAAAAGAAGAAGTCAGGCGTCCACCTGGAGAATGAGGATGAGAATTAAAGAAGTCAGGCGTCCACCTGGAGAATGAGGATGAAAGAATTGAAGAAGTCAGGCGTCCACCTGGAGAATGAGGATGAAGAATTGAAGAAGTCAGGCGTCCACCTGGAGAATGAGGATAAAGAATTGAAGAAGTCAGGCGTCCACCTGGAGAATGAGGATGAGAATTAAAGAAGTCAGGCGTCCACCTGGAGAATGAGGATGAAAGAATTGAAGAAGTCAGGCGTCCACCTGGAGAATGAGGATGAGAATCGAAGAAGTCAGGCGTCCACCTGGAGAATGAGGATAAGAATTAAAGAAGTCAGGCGTCCACCTGGAGAATGAGGATGAAGAATTAAAAAGAAGTCAGGCGTCCACCTGGAGAATGAGGATGAAGAAAAGAAGAAGTCAGGCGTCCACCTGGAGAATAAGGATAAAGAATTAAAAAAAATCAGGCGTCCACCTGGAGAATGAGGATGAAGAAAAGAAGAAGTCAGGTGTCCACCTGGAGAATGAGGATAAAGAAAAGAAGAAGTCAGGCGTCCACCTGGAGAATGAGGATAAGAATCAAAGAAGTCAGGCGTCCACCTGGAGAATGAGGACAAAGAAAAGAAGAAGTCAGGCGTCCACCTGGAGAATGAGGATGAGAAAAGAAGAAGTCAGGCGTCCACCTGGAGAATGAGGATAAAGAAAAGAAGAAGTCAGGCGTCCACCTGGAGAATGAGGATAAGAATTAAAGAAGTCAGGCGTCCACCTGGAGAATGAGGATAAAGAAACTAAAGAAGTCAGGCGTCCACCTGGAGAATGAGGACAAAGAAAAGAAGAAGTTAGGCGTCCACCTGGAGAATGAGGATGAGAAAAGAAGAAGTCAGGCGTCCACCTGGAGAATGAGGATGAAGAAATTGAAGAAGTCAGGCGTCCACCTGGAGAATGAGGATGAAGAATTGAAGAAGTCACGCGTCCACCTGGAAAATGAGGATGGAGAAGTTAAAAAGAAGTCAGGCGTCCACCTGGAGAATGAGGATGAGAAAAGAAGAAGTCAGGCGTCCACCTGGAGAATGAGGATGAAGAATTAAAGAAGTCAGGCGTCCACCTGGAGAATGAGGATAAAGAAATTGAAGAAATCAGGCGTCCACCTGGGGAATGAGGATGAAGAATTGAAGAAGTCAGGCGTCCACCTGGAAAATGAGGATGAAGAAAGAAAAGAAACAGTCAAGGCACCCACCTGAAGAACGAGGGAATGAAATTGAAATGTTGAAATCAAAAGCCCGCTCATATGGAAAAGGAGAACACTTAGAATCAATAAAGCAGAGGAGTCCAACAGAATCCCTAGCAAGAAACAACAAGAGTTCCAAAAGGAATACGGAATAATCCAAATGCCCAAGAGTCACCAAGATATCAAGACAACAAGAAACGCAAGGGCATGATCTAGATAAGATTTTTATAATTCCTCTACCCTAATCTAGTTTAATTTTTGTATTACCTTGGAAGTAAGGTGTAATAAGGAGGTCAGCAAGCAGTAAAAACAGCACGAAGCAGCAGTAACATCACAGTCCCACGGTAGTCCCAGCTACCCAAAAAATTCCCGAACTACACTGACCTGATTCCTTTATAGCCAAGGATATGTAGGAAACCTTTGAAGCAGAGGTTCGGTCAAGTCTTTCTAAAAATGCTTCCCACGGAGTATTCGAACGGGCAAAAATCGCTCGTATCCGCTCACTTTATCTTTGCACGAAAACTCTTCGAGTTTCCGCACAAAGAGGGGCAGCTGTGAGCACGTGATTTTTGCCTTAACGAAAACTACTCCAAAAATAAATTTCTCGTACTGTGTAATTTTTGAATTTTGTGTGGTGTTAAATACTTGTGTTATGTCCGTAAATGTTTACTTTGTCATAATGAAATGAAAAATAAAATAAAATACATATTGCATGCATATAGGATTTAATTATGCATTTAAGAATTAATTAAAAATAAAATCACAAAAAATATGCATTCGTTCTATTTTTAAATGTGTTACTGTGTGATTAATATTTTGACTATGTGTTAAATAGTTGTTATGAAGTAATTAATATTTTGTGTAAGGTTAAAAATTGTTTTATAATTTTATTAGGATTTTTTTTATTAATAATAAAATTAGAAAATAATTGAAAAGGAAATAAAAAAAATCGGACCTGGATTTAAATCCAGGCCCAAATCAAATCACCCCCCCCACAGCCCAATCCAAACAGCCCAAGTCTGACCCAGTCCCAAGCTAAGACCAAACGACGTCGTTTGGTCACCTCTCATCAAGGGCCGTTGGATTAAATCCAACCAACGGTCAAGATCCCCTGCCCTTACCCGCAACCCATAACCCGACCCATTGACCCGACTCAGTCCGACCCCAACGTTAAACCAAACGACGTCGTTTGGATTAGTGGATTGATCCTGGCCATTCATCTTACTTGATCGGACGGTCAATATCCACCCACCATTCCCCTATATAAACCCATAATCCCTTACCCGGCCCCCTAACTAAACACCCCCCCCCCCTCTCCGCTCATGTTCATCATCGTTCCAAACAGACCCCTAACCCTAGCCGCCCCTATTCCCCTTCGCCTAAAACCCGGCGGCATCAACGCCGCCGGTCACCAACTTAATACCCTAGGACCTCCTGAACATCCCCTACACGAATCCGACCTTAGTTTCCTTCGAATTAGGCCCCAACCCTTCGAATCTTAAATCGAAGGTTGGCCTGAAAACCTGATCTAAACCAATCAGCACCTAGTTAACACCATAGCTTCCCCTAGTCATCCTGAGTATGGATCTGTTGTTTGTTTGGCTCGAATCAGTTCCGAGCTTCTCGAATCTTCTTTTGAAGATTCGGACCAAACAAGAACAAGCTCAGATTTGTTTTAAGCTAACACCAAATGACCCCTAGGCTACCCTCACCCTTGTGTCATGTTTGGTTCTTCTCGAATCTGACCAGAAATGGTTAAATCCCAAATCGAATTTTTAAGAACCCTAAAAATACCAAACTTTCGGATTATTGTTCAGATTAAGTAAAGATTGAGGTTCAATCGACCTTAGTCGAAGTATTTTCAGTGGAAAATACTTCGACTAAGGTCTGTTTGATTTCAAACAAAAATCCAAATCCAAGTTGAGTTCGAGTCGGATTAAAATTGAAGATTCAAAGGTATTTTTTCTATTATTTTGTGTATTCTACATGTATTGTTGTTTGTCTTAATAGCTTGTTAATTTTTCATGATTTTATTTGATTAATTCTGTCACCTTTGTCTCATGCCCGTCTATATGGTCAAATATGAAACTGTTTCAGTTGGTTGTGATTGTTCATAATGTAAGTAATCGACTCGATTAAGTTCGTCGATTAGTTATATTATGAATTCTCACTTATGATAATGCTAATAAAAACAGTCTGCTTCTATTGTTTTAGACCAATTATGGACAATTGTTGTAGATAATCAGTTTAAATTAATACTCGTCAGTTAAATCACCCTTGTTTATATTTATATGAATCTGTCCAAATAAGTGTTGTATATATGTTATTGTCTGAACATTAAAGTTTCAGGGCATTGTCAGTATTGACAATGATCCTGTGTGTGTTTGATTTTGGTTCAATGTTAAATCCAGTCTGAATTGTTATGATAATTTCAGTAATATGTTGTTATGATGTTAATTCTGAAGTCAATGTAATATTGCTGTAATGTCCAGTTTGAATTCAAGTTTACAAAAGTTGGTCAAGTACAATTGTGTTATTTGGTTTAGGAATTGGTTGTTAGCTGCGAAACAAGCTTAATTCAGATAAATTGGACAGTAATTACAGTAGGTCAGGAGTATTTCTGGGAATGAAACAGTAAAAACAGGGTGTTAGTGCTAGTGTATTATAATGTAATGTTAGTGGCTATAGTTTAAGATAATAATGGGGAACAAGGGATAATGGGGCTGCTGAAAATCAGGTTAGGATCATATATAGTATTAAAAAGAAGTTTTAATGGAACTTTTTGATTTTAAAAGAAGAAGGGGGTCCAAGAAGCACTTAAAAAGATAAAGACCAGCCCTGTATAAATACAGGAAGCTGGACAGCTTAAAAGGGGCAGACCTTAGAGAGTTTTAAGAGAAAAAAGAGGAGTTTTTCAGAGAAAAGAGAGCTTAGAGAGAGTTTAAAAAACAGACTTTAAGAGGAAAAGAAAAAATCAGTTTTCAGGGAGAGGAAATCAGTTTTCAGAAGAGGAATATTAAAGTTCAGTTTTCAGAGAAATTAGAACAAAGAAAACTGAGATTTTGGGTAGATTTTAAGAGGAGGAACAATCTGATTTAGAAAGGCAGTTTTGATTTTCTTCAAGTTATCTGTTTAAGAGAGGTCGACTTTCAAAACATTAGGAAATATGTACAGAAGTACATTCCCAAATTGTGAAAAACAGAAAGAAAGAAATGTGGAATAGGAATCTGAAACAGGAAGAGAAAAGAAACTGAAAGCTGAAATGTTATCTTTCTAGAATCTGTCCGTTGTTTGCTTGTGATTATTGTTCAGTCCAAATCTGAAATTTTTCTCAAGTCTCTGTCGCTATTCATCTAGGTTAACGGGTCTTGTTCAGACTTGCTGTGTTATTGGTATATTCTGCTAATTTTTGTTACTGCTGCAACTGCTGAAACTTACTTCTTCTACCTCCATTTCCAGGTACATATCCTTTTAAATTCTATGTTGGAAAGAGATTCAATATGACGGATAAATGAAGATTGAATTGTAATAATATCTTTGAGTTCTTTAATTAAAAACTCATTTTTGTTTCTGGATCGAATGAGTAGTATATGTTGATAGAATGACTGTAAGCTAATTTATCTTTTATTGAAGATTGTATAAGTGTTGTAACAAGGTTAATTTTTTTTAAAAACTTTCATTAAAGTATAGTTGTGATTAAGATTGTCAAGGTAGGAAACATGGCATAAAATGGTCATTATTTAAATTTTATGTTGTTGTTAGTTAAGTAAAGAGTAATGTAGAAATATCAAGAAAACTACATTACTAACTCTTGTTGTTAAATAAGGTTTAGATGGTATTGATGGTATATGTTTATAAAGATAATAGATGTGTGTATAAACTTTGGTGAAAGGTGACATGATATAGCTTGTTACGATGTTTAAAACATTATGAATGTTTACGTCATACAACTAAGTTGCATGTAAGGTAATTTTATTGAATTGGCTTGTATAATAATTCCTTTCCTATAAACTCGAATGCTTATCTACCTTCATAAAACAAAGTGACCAAATTAATTTCGTCTATTAAGATTAAAACGAGTATATGAGAATAAGTTGAGATGTATATGCACAAATTGCAACACTTTAAATCAATGGTAATTAGAAATAGAATTTGCATTAAGTAAATAATGAAAATTCTTGGAAAATATTTCCTTCCTTTATGAATCATTCATTTTCAGTTTCATATGCAATTTATTCTTCGGCATATATATATATATGTCATATTTGTTTTAAAGATAGTATTAATCATATTTTTATTCTGTCCTTTGAATCTCAATAATTGGAATGAATATAATTTATATTCAGAAATTATAATCAATGGGCGACATTCCATAAATTGTGAACTCTTTTTTTTTAAGAATTAAGGGGTATTTTAAATGAAGAATTCTCATAATATAATAAACAATTTGTGGAAAAATTCCTGATATCATTATAAATATTTTGCGCAATTAGGGATACGTTCGCGTACCCTGATTATATTTTTAAAAGCAAAAATTCGGATTATGCGTACGCGCAATTTCGAACAAATATTTAATAAAAGGATTTTTCCAAAGGCGTTAAATCAATTTCATAAAAACCCTAGATGTACGGTTCACTATTCAAAAAAAAACAAATATTCTTGATTCGACATAATTTCGAAAAATGATTGTTTAATAAATATATTAACAAAAGTTATTGTGTACACGTACGCGTGACACAATTCCGCATTTTTAAAATTTATAACACGAATATACGTACGCGTAATTCGATTCAAAGAAGGGTCCTCAATCACAGTAAGTAAAAGCGGTAGAAAAATCATGTAACAAAAAGTATTTAATAAAAATCAAGATAATTAAGCCAATAATAAAAACAGTTAAGCGACCGTGCTAGAACCACGGAATTCGGAAATGCCTAACACCTTCTTCCGGATTAACAGAATTCCTTACTCATGATTTCTGGTTCGCAGAATAATAAACAGAGTCATATTCTCCTCAATTCAGGGATTAAAATTGGTGACTTGGGATGCCTTAAAATTCCCAGGTGGCGACTCTTAAATGATTAAATAAATTCCGTTTCGACTGTCCTTTAATTGGAGAAAACTCCCCACGCGCCCCGCGGACGCGGTGAAAAGGAGGTGCGACATCAGGGACAAAAGTGCAAAACACAGAATTTTTAGCCCAAAACCCTATTTTAAACACTAGACTTCGCCCAAGAGAGGCATGTATTGATTTTTAGAGTATCTTGGCAAGAAAAACAATTGTGAGAGATCACCCAAAACATCTTTCTTCTTTTCTTTGATTTTTATTGCTAGTTTTTGATGATGAATATTATCTTATCTTGTTTACCCATAGTTATGAGTAGCTAAATCTTTTGTCTAAGGTTTTGATGGAACCTATTGGGGGATGAACTTCTTGTTTATGTGAATACAAATTGCTAGTTTCAATCTTTATTTATTCAACTATGCTCTTGTTGTAGTTAATTGACATGATCCTCAATTAGCTGTGTCTATTTAGTGTGCATAACTCGGGAGAGAGTGCATATGTAGGTTATTGTTGAATAACATCACTCCTAAAGTATAAGAGGAATCTATAACTGCGAGTTTAAAGGCGGGATTAGGGATAACGAAGCCTTGGGTACAATCTTAAGTGAACTGTGTTAATTAAAGCTAGCTAATGTATCTCGGGAGAGTGTAATAGTATATTACTGTGATTACTCGGGAGAGATTTACGGTAAGAAAAGTGTTCATGATTGATAGAGGTGTGTTTGGAAATTTGTATGAAGCATAAACAGAAGGGATTCCATCAATATGGGAAATCTTTACCTTAGTTTTTTCTCATCATTATTTACAACCTTAGCATTTTAGTTTACAGCTTGTTATTTACTTGTAATCTTAGTTAGTAAAGAAACCTTCAACTGTGATTCAAAAGTTTGGGGAAATTGGTTCTCAAGAGTTTAGTAGTTCTAAAGATAGTGATTGATAGGTTAATTCTCTGTGGATTCGACTCTGGGCAGAATACTCAGGTTATATTTGCAACGTCTGCATTAGCCTTTTTATAAGGCATAGTTGAGCGTGATCATGCACCATTAGCAGAGGATTCCAAAGGCCAGCAAGAGTTCAACGATGGGAGCAGAGTGAAGGAGGCCTAGAAGAATCATATCACGGGAGCCGTCATTGTGGGTCTAATTTGTTTCGTTTCACGTATTTAAAAGTTAGACATTAGGTTAAAGTTTCCTTCTTTAATTGTAATTGTCGGTAATTGCTTATTAATATTGCAACATTTAAATCAAAATGTCGTAATTTTCTCACATTTGTTATCAAATGTCATTATGTTAGCAACAGTTTTTAATAAATGTCACAAAAGTAATTAATTTCTGACATTTATTATAAATGACACCAAATAAATGTGGCAATCTGAATATGTTGTCGACTTGGGTAAAGAATCAAACTCAAAGGACAAAGAAGGGTAGCTTTTTTAAAAAGTGGTGAATCAGAATTTAAATACACTCCACAATAAAGATTCACCATAGGTTAAAATTAAATATTACAGCGATATAAATATATTTGACAGAGACCCATCACCTCAGTCAAGTACTTACTGATGCTCTAGCCTCTGTTCTGATGACAGTAATAATTTACCCGGAGTCAGAAATTCACAAGACTCGGTTTTGGTTCAACATTTTTCCATCCGTAATTTAGGGTCTATCGGTAACAGGTTCTTTATTATTGTTCATACAAATTAATACGGGGATCTATGCTAATATCTGACTATTTTTTAAAGAAATTTGCAAGTATATATATGGAGTTTTTCCAAAGTTTTCGGGTGCCTGTGATCCCTTACCTATAGTGTAGGTCTCTCTCTATTGCGTCACATAACTCTCCCCAGATCTCACTGATAAGAATTCACTTAATTTATTGTTGTTTTCATTTTTCTATTTATATTTCCGCTTCTATTTCATTTACCGTTGTCCTTTTTGTAGAAGTATTGTAGAGAGGGAAATGAGTGAGGAATCTAAAAGGCCAGAAATAAATACAGTAATACAGTATAGATTATTTATGTAGTGAAAAATAATGTGAGAATTGTTATAGGTAAGATTGCTATACATTGATTGCTTGTGTTAAGTGTATTTTTGTTTTTTAAATCTAATCTTATCCATGTATTACTAAATACAGTAGTAAGAGAAAGATGATTTCTTATTAATTATTATACTACACTAGAGATCGATATTGAGCCTGTAATTTTAGTCGGCATGAGCAGGGCACAGTTGAGGTGAGACTAGACAAGATTCTGGTGCCAATATACATAAGCTCGTCGTTTCAAGAAAATGGAATGATAAACAAGAACTGCTTATATAATTAAAACAAGATGATTGAAATGAAAAATAAGACCGAAATGTAATTTTATCTTCTTAAAACAAAAGTGTCATATTAGAAATATTACAAAATACCACGAAAAACATTTTATTGTAAATTCAATTATCTAAAAGATTGTTACGAAAAAGACAATTATTTAATCCTTCGAACAATAATAGTCATTCTTTTGTTTCATTTTATATGATTCTTTTTTAATCTTTTTGAAGAAGAATGACACACTTTATATCTGAGAATTCTATAACGTTATTCATAATATAAGGGTCAAAATCTGACCACAAGATGGTTATCATTAAAAGGAATGGTAAGGGATCGACCAAGCCATAGTCATGCCCACAATGCGTAATAGCAACGAGTATCTTGGCCACTGCCGAGATCGAACCATCAGAAAGCTTACACAGCAGAACATATGTCGTAATACTTGGACGAGTAAGGAAGAGTATAGTCGTGAAAGAGTACGCTGGTTAAAGACCGTTCGATAAAAGGGAAAATTGATAATATATATGTGAGGGAAGAAAGCAAGAGGTGGGGTCCGATGATAGATTTCACAATTCTCATATTTTAGTTCTCACAGGAGGGGACCTCCAACAACAAATCAAAAGCCCAGATTTTGGTTACAACCCTTTATAATCATCATTGTTGAATCAATAAAGATGAATTTCATAGTTATCAACAACTTTCTCTCTTCGCATTCTTTGCTCTTACAAGTACTGAACGATACATCGAAGATGTAATCTTATCATTTACATTCGATGTCCGTTAATCATCTCAAGGAATGTTATATAAGCTCAGTCTCTTTCGATTCTCATATTCAATATGCTTAGATCTAGAGTTAATTATGTTTGACTAAAATTTACCTTCTATTTCTAGGTTTGACACTTTTTGGGTCAAACAATAAATATTATAATATATTTAAGATTTGAAATTCTAAGAGTAAAAAGTATTTTTTTCTCTCTTATGTTTTGTATTCAATCACAGCGACATACAAAATGAATCTCAGGGAGTGTCATATTTTTAAAAAGAGTTGTTTCAATATTATATAATAGTTAAATACAATTACTAACATATCAACAACAACAACAACAACAACAATAATAACAACAACCCAGTGTAATTCCACAAGTGGGGTCTGAGGAGGGTAATATGTACGCAGACCTTACCTCTACCCCGATGGGCAGAGAGGCTGTTTCCAGGAGACCCTCGGCTCAAAGGGGCAGCAAGAAACACTATATTAGTACTATCCATAGACTCATAATAAAACAACATAAAATACCATAAAATCCATAACGTAACATCAATACCATAAAATAACAAAGTAATAGCAATATAAGAGATATAGGAAATACGAGAAAGGTATAAGGTATTAATACACAACAGATAAAGCCCATCATCAGTAGTTGCTCAATAACAACCTAAGACTAATTCCTAACTGGCTAGTCTCACTCTAGTGCGCTGTAGAAAAGACATTACAATTTCCCCTAACCTACAACCTTAATGCTCGATCTCCACAATTCCCTGTTTAGGGTCATGTCCTCAGTAACCCTAAGTCGCGTCATATCTTGCCTGATCACTTCTCCCCAATACTTCTTAGGCCTCCCTCTACCTCTCCTCGTACCCACCACCGCCAGTCGTTCACACCTTCTCACCGGTGCATCAGTGTTCCTCCTCTGAATGTGCCCGAACCATCTTAGTCTTGCTTCCCGCATCTTGTCCTCTATGGGGGCCACACCCACCTTCTCTCGAATATCTTCATTTCTAATCTTATTCTTCCTTGTATGCCCGCACATCCACCTCAACATCCTCATCTCTGCAACTTTCATCCTCTGGATGTGTGAGATCTTCACCGGCCAACACTCGGTCTCATACAACATAGCAGGCCTAACCACTGCCCTATAAAATTTACCTTTCAGTAACAATTACTAACATATCAAAAATAAATTTATCACAATATGACACGATGGAGGACCACATAACTGGTCAAAGCTGTAGCTTATTCCCTAAATTGTGACGTGGTTTCTTATTTGGACCAACCAATTCCCAAATAGCAGTAGCATTACTCACCAAATAAATAAAGTAATAATATTGGAAAATTTTATTTTATATCTTATACAATTGACTAGTTGTATGAGATAACTTTTTTATCTCACAATTTTGTGAACCTAGATTTCTGTGGACCTAAAAGTGTAAGATTGAGATTACAAATTTGTGAGACAAAAAGCAATCTTATACAACTAATGTAAGTTGTACGAGACACAAAATAAAACTATTACTCCCGAAAATAATAACGACAAATACACGGATCGTAACGCCTGGGACTCTGTGACCCCACTCTCTCAATATTCCCTTTTCCCATAAAAATAAAAGACGACTGGTTTCAGTTTTCACTGTCACATTAACGGCTACTTTCTCTTTTTCCTCTTTCAATATTTGCCCACTTGTACTTTATTCTCTCTAATTTCTATTCATTAAATCCCTCACTCTTTTGGCGGGAATTCATTATTGGTCCTACCATGTTCCCCCTAAATCCGTAATACTATCCAAAAAGTACACTATATAATTAGGATTACAATTAATTACTCATTTGGTATCACAAAAATAATAACACTTGTATAATCTCACGAGTGAGGTATGGAGAATATAGTGTATACGCGTGGAGGTTGAGAGATTGTTTCGAAAACTCTCGGCTCAAGGACGCACTAATAATTAAGTGTAAAATAAAAATAAATGTCGAGCAAGTTTGAAAGAGATAAAACAACACGACCTTAGACAAACCTTAGGATTATTAACGGAGTTGGAGTCATGATTTGAAATTTATGAGTTATGAACTTGTTTAATCATAGCTCATTTTAATTACTGAGTTCACAATTAAATAATTATATGTTTTAATGGATTTTCTAATACAAATACTAATTCATTCGAAATCGTAGCTAATATTGCAGCTCCACCAACTACTAATGGTTGGTGATATTAATAAAAATTCAAAAGTTCAGTTAAAAAGATAATTATATCTTCGCGCTAAACACTCTAACAAAAGTTATTCACTACGAGATTTTAATTACGTTGGTCAATAACATTATCCATTATCTTTTGATATGATTCACACATTTTATTATAATCAATTTCAACAGAACAATGTGCCTAATGAATTACTTTTGCTCCTGCTTAAGTATAATCTGTTGAGGTTTTTATTTGTAAACACAAAATGATTAAACAATTGGAAAAGCCTCCGAGGAAGTGAAGTTTAATTAATACATGCACATGAATAATTAATCACTCTAGAATAAACAATGCACAAACTTTTGTTTTTCTTAAAAGAAACAAACTTAATGACAATGAATGACAATTGAAGAGATACACGAACATTGAACTAAGCAAATGAAGGAAATTTTCTTGAATTTGATTCATTGGATCTTGAAGTTTCCTTTAGTGGAAAAAAGAATTTGAATTTTTCATCACATTGGTGAAGGAAGAGTTGTAGGATCAGCTGAAGAAGGAATATCAGGACCAACTCTGCAACCTTCAAGCATGAATACAACATCAGTCATTGATGGTCTTTCTAAAGAATCAGGCATTGTGCAAAGCAAACCAACTTTTACTCCTAACAAAAACTCTTCCCATTCTGATGATTCAGGGTCCAATTCAAGCAACCCCGGCTCGAGCAATTCTGAAATTTGACCTCTTTGTAGTTGTCTCTTTACCCACTTGACAATGTCCTCGTCCCCGTTGAACATTACTGGCTTTCTTCCTGTTAGTATCTCTAATAGTACGATTCCGTAACTGTATACATCAGCTTCTTTTGTAGGTATTCCAGTTAATGTTACTTCAGGTGCTATGTAGCCTAGAGTTCCGACTGGGGTGGATGATGTTGAAGCCTCTACTGGTATTGCTACTAGGCTTAGTTTATCTAAACCAAAATCAGAAAGATGGGCTTCAAAATCAGCATCAAACAATACATTTTGTGGCTTTACATCCCCATGAACCACTGTAACTGAATGAAGGTAAGCTAAGCCACGAGCGATGCCAAGAGCAATAAGGTGGCGCATTGGCCAATTGAGTACATGACCATCCTGATGAGATGCTTCTTGTAAAAGTGTGGCAAGATTTCCATTAGGCATGTAATCGTATACAACAAGTCGGACATCAGGTGGTGGTCCTGCGTAATATCCACGAACGACAGTCAGATTCCTATGTTTCACCTTGCCAAGGGATTCAGCTTCTTTGCGGAATGTGTTCACTTCAATTGATGCATCAAGAAGGCGACGGACAGCCAAGACCATTCCATCTGCGTAAGTGGCTTTGAATACCAGGCCATATTTTCCACGGCTCAACACATTTTCCTCATCAAATTGCCTGGTTGCTTCTAAGGTCTCTGCATAAGTGATCTTGTTGTTGAACATAACAAGCTTTGGACCGCCATTCTCCCCACTTCCTCGACCCCCTTCTCCTCCTGAGCTTGCACGGCCTGGGCTTCGCTTCTTCCCTTCAGATGCACCTCCTCTTAACCTCTTGTGCCAAAGTATAAGGCCATAGATGTACCCACAGCAACATACGGCCACTAGAAAAGCCCCTACTGCAGCCAATACAACAAACAAAATCAACTTCTTTCTTCTCCTCTTGCCTTTATTGCACTCTATCAATGGCTTTCCACACAAATCTTTATTGGCAGCAAATAAAGAAGGATCCTTGAACCGAGAACCCAACGCCTCTGGAATCTCACCCTCAAGATGATTATGGGAAACATTTAAGTATTTCAGGTTGGAAATTAGAGACAGATTTGAAGGAATTGATCCATTCAAATTATTTGAAGAAAGATCCAGCATTTCCAAGTTTGATAATCTTGACAATGACTCTGGTATGTGGCCTGAGATGTGGTTCGAATCCAACAAGAGAATATCCAAAGACAAGCAATTAGAAATGTTTTCGGGGATTTTCCCCCTTAAACCATTCTCACCCAAATCAAGCTTTGTTAGACGAGATAAACGTGAGAAATCCTCCGGAATTTGACCTTTTAAATGGTTCCTTCGAAGCTCAAGCACTCGAAGGCCAGAACAGTTGCCCAATTCAGCTGGAATCGAGCCATTAATACCACTATTCGACATAGAAAGCACTTCCAAGGATGTAAGGAACCCATAAGTCTTAGGAATCTGCCCAGAAAAGGCATTAGATGACAGATTCAAATATTCCAAACCAGATAAACTGCTAAAACCCTCAAGAACATCTCCAGTTAACATGTTCTCTTGTAAAGCCACAACTCTTAAACTTGGCAGCCCAAAAATCTCAAATGGCAATTCACCAGATAGGTTTTGCTTGCTCATATCAAGAGTTGTCAGCCTCAACAAACTCCCAATACTACCCGGAATGTTCCCTGAAAACCCACAATTACTAACATTTAAAACCTCTAACCGATGCAAGCTTCCAATTTCTCTAGGAATTTCACCAGAAAACCTGTTACTAGACAAATTCAAAGTAGTCAAATTGCTAAGCAGCACAAGGTTTTGAAACAAACTACCATTCAACTTATTCATGCTCAAATCCAAACACTCTAGCTGATAAAGACTCCCCAAACTGGCTGGAATCAGCCCAGAAAAATTACTCCCACTAAGAGACAGCATTCTCAAGCTTGTCAAATTACCCAAAAACTGTGGAATCAAACCAGAAAACCTATTCCCACCAAGGTCAAGTACCCCCAATGAAGAAAGATTCATTATACTCTCAGGAACTTCACCAGTTAAGGTATTGTTAGCCAATCTAAGCTCCTCAAGAGACTTCAGATTCCCTATAGTATTAGGCAAAGTTCCAGTAACTGCATTCCCAGACAAATCAAGAACCTTCAATGACAAAAAACTCATCAACCAATCAGGAAAAACACCATTAATGTGATTCCCGTGAAGGCTCAAAACCTCTAAAGCACTTAAACATGTTGCATTCGCGGGTTTAGTTAAACCCGTGAGCGCATTAAAATCCAACTCAATGATCCTAATAGCATGAGGAGCATTGACTGATGACCCATTACAGAAAAATGAAGCAGGGACCACCCCAGATAGTTGATTTCGCGATAGCGAAATTACTTGTAAACTCGATAGTGAACCGATTGTAGCGGGGATTAATCCCTGCAGATTATTATCACCGGTGCTTAAGTGTATTAATGAGGATACGTTGGCTATTGCTGAAGGTATAGTCCCGTAAAGTTGATTAGAATCAAGCCAGAGATACTCTAACTTCTGTAAAGCTCCGATACTCGCCGGTATCTCACCGGAGAACCGGTTAAACGACAAGTTTAAGAGCTCGAGCTGAGAACCGGCGGAGAAGTTAGCCGGAATTCCACCGGAGAAGAGATTAGAAGAAAGATCGAGGAACCGGAGACTGGCGGGGACATTACCGGAGATATGGCCGGAGAGAAAGTTGTGAGCTAGGTTTAAGACTTGAAGATTAGTGAGGTTGGAAATCGCCGGCGGAAGTTCGCCGGAGAAAGAGTTGTAATGTAAGTAAACGGCGCGTAACAAAGCACATTGAGCTAAAGAGCGTGGGATAGAGCTATTAAGATTGTTAGAATGAAGGCTTAACCTACGCAACTGGCGTAAGTCAGCAAGCTGGTCAGTTAACCGGCCACTGAGTTGTAGTCCAGGTAAGCGGAGTTCACGAACTCTACCTCCGTCACAAAGAATACCACGCCAATCACATGGCGCTAACGGCGTTGAAATATCCCAACCGTCTAATGCACCAAGTGGGTCTTCTAAATTCCTTTTGAATGACATTAACGCCGCCATTTCTGTTTCCGTTACATTATCTGCCAACGCCATGGAAAAGAAACTAGTACATAGCAATGTAAATGTAAATGCGG
The DNA here is from genome assembly GCF_000715075.1 of Nicotiana tabacum. Taxonomy (NCBI): domain Eukaryota; kingdom Viridiplantae; phylum Streptophyta; class Magnoliopsida; order Solanales; family Solanaceae; genus Nicotiana; species Nicotiana tabacum. Next base: position 8,122,572 of record NC_134091.1, read on the forward strand.
CGGCTGCCACCATTAACGGCGGAGAGAGAAGAAAAGTAGCCGTTGACATGAGGGGAGAATTGGAAGGTGGCTGCTGCTGCTAATGGAGTATGTTTTGGGAGTGGGGAAGAGAGGAGCGTAAATATTGTTGTTTCAGAACAAAGAGAAGAAGAAGCACTACTGACAAGACTAACGCCATGTGTTGCGCTATGCACTGTGGCTTTGTTGGTAATTTTTATTTTATTTTTTATATTTCTTTTTTCCTTGCTGTTGGTCCGTTTCTACCTTTTCCTTCTTCCCAGGAAAGTTGTTTTTATTAGCAACAGTAAGAATATGGTGAATTGAGATGATTTATATTTACCTACCATGAATAATAGCCTGTTTGACAAAGTTTCTTTTTGGTCAAAAATAATTTTTTTTATTAAAAGTATTTTTGGCCAAAAATTTAGGTATTTGGCCAAGTTTTTGAAAGAAAAAAAAGTGCTTTTGAGAAGAAAAGAAAAATACACTTAGAAGTAGTTTTGTAAACTTTGGCCAAACACTAATTGCTGCTTAGAAATATTTTTCAATCTAATTCGCCAAACACAAACTGCTTCTCACCAAAATTACTTTTAAGAAAAACACTTCTAAAAATAAGCTGATTTTTGCAGGTTGATCAAACGGGCTATAAGATTCATAATAAAAAACGGGTTATAAATGGAGTCTTAATCAACAACTACACAACAACATACTTAGTATAATCTCACAAGTGAGGAATGGAGTCTTAATCATAAGAAATATTTGTATAAATTACTTTTATCCCTCTTAAAACGATAACCACTAAATTAATATCCCACTAATTGGATTAGTAATCGGCGAATGAGAAAAAAGAGTAATAAACAATTTCATGTTTTTTTAAAAACATTAAATATTTTGAAACAAACTTAAACAACTGATATTTAAGAGTTTCATTAATATCCATTTATGTAATTATTGGATTTTTTAGACGATATTGTTGGGCTAAACCAGCCACAAGATACTCTTATATGGTATAATATTATCTGCTTCGTATTCAGCTCGGATTGTTTTTCCTAAAAGCCCTCACGCCATTAAGATATTTTTACACCTCAATTGACTTTGTTCCCACGCTCAACAATCTCCCCTTAGAACTAAGTTTCATATGTCCCACTACCACGATCCACGGGTCTCTCGATACTCTTATATAGTGTGATGTTGCTCGCTTTGAGCCAAGTCCGTACGATTTTTCTCGATACACCTCACACCGTTAAGAGATCTCTACACTTTATATGCAAACTCTCAATCTATTCTACTAACAATATTAAACTTTGTTTGCACACCCAACATATATCATTTGCTCACGCTATTTTATTTTATTTCATAATATTTTCTTTTTAATCTGTTTTGAACAAGAATGATAAATTTATATATTTAAAATGCTTTCAATTTCATATTTAATAATATGATATTATAACCCCTACAAACTTCGTGAAATATTTTAAGAGGTCGCTTGGTACAATGGATAAGCAAAAATAATTTTGAGATAATAATTTTTTACTGTCTTATTCCTTATCTGTTTACTAATTCTGGGATAAATTATTCCAAGATTAAAAATAGCATCGAGATAACTTATATCTATCAGAGGATGGAATAATAATTCTAGAATAAAATAATAAAATAAACAATCTTAGAATTAATATAACATACCAAACCGTCAATAAAAGATAATGCCAGAATAACTAATTCGAGCATAATTAATTTCAGTAGAACTAATTACAATATAACTAATTTCAAGACAACTAAATGGAGTGATTATTAGCATAGAAAAGTGGGAGTGTTCAAGGGTCTGAAAAGAAGGTCACGCATTTCTGCGGCTTTTGACAAAACTGGGTAATTCTTTTATCCATTGACAATATGGGACGAGGTAAAAGGGCAAAGGCAATGATTAAATGCGACTGGATTCTTTGTGTTTTTTTCTAGTTGAGGGTCACGTAGGGAAAAACAACTCAACAAATGTAGTCCCATTAAAGCCGAAGTTCACTCCTTTAGCCTGATTGCTTATTATGTTATTTAAAGTTGGGATTGATTGATTAATTAAAAAAAGGCATTTTTCTTTTCATTTTAATAATCAATATCATGAATAGGAAGGGGGTATCTTTGGTGTCCAATTACTCTTTAGTCATTGCATTTTTCATCTCCATCACCTTTAAGTTGTGAGGATGTTCAATGCAACAAACAAATTTTTTGGACCACTCTTCACTAGCATGCACTAGTAAAAAAAAATATTAGTTACGGATAAATTTTGTTGCTAAACAGAAAAATTCATTGCTAATTCTATTTTGCGACATATTAACGACAAATTATTAAGAAGTTCTATTAGCTACGAGCTATTCAGCGATAAATTAACGACGAAGTTTGTAGCTGATTTTGATTTTTCTTTTTAGCGTCATCACCCACTCGATTCATATGGTTGGGATATGAGATGTTTAGTTGGTTTAATGTAGATATGGGATGGAGTAGTATACATAGATGTAGTTACTAGTACAAAGATATAAATTGATGTCATATCTACTTCTCTCGAAATAGTTAATCAATTCGAACTAACCAAATCATAATAGTAATATCATCCCCGTTACAAATTTTACTGGTGAAATTATACTAAATATGTTATTGTTGTTGTCTTCCTTTTTCTCTCAAGTTAATTGGGGTCGTTTGGTTTGACACACTAAAAAATGATGCCAACATAGAATTTTCTATAAGTAATACCATGGTTAGTTGGATGCACAAGAAAATATAATCATTGCATAACTCAGTGCAGTGTTTGGTTTGTCTTATTGAACTCATATTGTTAATATTTGTACTATAAGTTATGTATTGATGTATTATTTTATGCATGATAAAATATGGAATCAGAATACGCGTATGACCTAGTAATTCATGGATAGGAGTAACTAAACAGAAAATAGCACTATAAGTAATTAATCTCCACATAACAATTTGTCAATTCACCACATAGCTATTCGTACATTGATTAGCACCATATAAACAACCTCTACATCATAACCCGTGCGTAATTAGTCCTTAAACCAAATTACTATTTTTGTTCACCTTTACTTGTCCGCTATACTATATATTTTTATTTTTATTTGTCCATTCTAACAAATTAAGATTATGATAATTTTTTTCTTGTTTATACTTATGATTAAATCTATTCTCGGATCGTTTCCTATTTTTTTTTTTTTGGAAATGCTATTATTCTTATTATTATGGGAACTGTGGTAAAATATTGGGACTGAATTAATGGGATAGCCCAATAATTAGGAAAATTAGCAATAAAATAAAGAAAAAATGATATTGTATAGCCGCTGTAAAAATAATAGTTGAAAAATATATATAAAATTTGTATATTATATATATTATACACAAAAAGTATACAAATTCTATATACTTTTTTAACTACCAAATGTAAATAGTTACTGACGTAGACTAAAAGTGATAATATCCCAAGAAAAAATATTATTTTTCTCCCATTCAATGGCAGCAAAATGTTTCATGTAAATCGGATATTAAAATCTCACTTCCATAAAAAGAATTCCTCTTCAATTTAGTATTGTTTGCTTTCAGAAAAAGGTGAGAATAGAGGTTTATAAGTTACTTGCAATGTCGGACCAATTCTACAACTCCATTTGACAAACACAAAAAACCAGATGGCATTAAACATATCGCCATTGACAAAATTTGAAGGCAATTTCAATCTAACATTCTGGAAATACAACAAGAAAAACGACAAACTTAAATTCCTTTTATGAAGGAAAATCTCATTGTACTTTTATCATAATGTTTTTGCATTGCTTAATTACGGAGAGAAATTTAAAAATAGTCAGATTTACTACTGGCCACTTAAAAATAGCCCAATTTTAAAAGTAATCGAAATTTAGCCATCTTTTATGTAAAGATAAATCTGAGCGAAAACAATGTTCAAAACCCGAAAAATACGCCCGTATATTATACTGGAGTTCCAGCATAAGTATGCTTGAGCTCCAGCATATTATACGGGAGTTCCAGGACAACTATGCTGGAACTCTAGCATATGTGTTGGAGTTCCAGCATAAATACACTAGAACTCCAGCATAATATACTGGAGTTCCAGCAAGTATAAATGTCCAGTATAATATACTGGAGTTTGGAGCACCGGTGCTCCAGTCTCCCGTATATTATACAGGAGTCAGCAAAATATACCGGTTCAGCATAATATGCTGGAGTTCGTACACAGATGCACCGAACTCCCGTATATTATGCGGGACCGGTCTCTGTTGCAGCAAAATAGTGGCTATTTTTCATTGACTTCATAAACGGTGACTATTTTTGAATGATCAATCCGAAAACTGGCTATACCGTGCTATTTTAACTTAATTACGCCGTTCCCAATTTTGCGCACCCTTCTCTAAATGTTTTAATTTGTGTTTTGTTTCCGGACAATTTTTCTGTTATATAAATAATGAATTCATTAATACATAAGAAATAGACAAGTAACAAGTGTTCACAGAATCATTACAGATTGCAATTTTATTTTAGGGATTTTTACGCAAAATTCCGACTATATATACTGTTTACTTTTTCTAGTCATATACATAGATTATGCATTGATTAAATACAAGTATACACATATATTATACCTTTGTTGGCTATTTTTAATTTAAGCGGTTGGATAATCGATATTTAGGTTAATTCTTCAACTCATTTCATTTCTAGTACACAATTCTTTCTTCAGTTATTTTTTTTCTTTTGGATTAATATACTATAGCGTTCTGATAGATTCATGATAAATGCAGAATTGTTGTTGAATTGGAGAATCACACCCTTTATAATCGTTCAAATGAGACAGCTCAACCAGCCATAAAAATATATAGACGTAGAAATGACAACGGATAGCCACTCTAAAGTGCTAAGTACTATTTAGGAATTAGTGAGGAGAAAATGATCCTTTATAGCCTCTCAAAATGGGGGCATTTGCATCTATACTTGCTTTTTGGATCACGTTTTAATTTGTGCTCGCTTTGCAAAAAAAATTGCAAGCGTACCCACTTTTTCGCGTAACTTCAGCATACGGGGCTGAAGTAGTAAAGACAATCACGCAAAACTTCAGCATTCTAGTAGACGGGACTGAAATAGCAAGTGTGCTGAAGTTTTTGTTTGTAATTGCTAAAGCTTTTGTCTTCAGCTCTAGAGCTGAAGTTTTTGTTTTGTAACTGGCGAACTTCAACTCTAGAGCTGAAGTTTTTGTTTTTGTAACTGGCGAAATTTTTGTTTTGTAACTGGCGAACTTCGGCTCTAGAATTTTTTTCCCTTCATAATGATACTATCACAAAAACATGAAAATAGCTGCTTTAATGTCATATAAAGCATTCAATAGCAAGGATACAACATCTTATAACTCTCTAGTCGGACCAATTATTTAGATGATTAGTTCAACAACTAAACCATCCAAAGGAACTGTTAATCGATATTTGATAAAGCAAGAAACTTTTCAACAATTTACATAAACCAATATGTTGTTGCTAATGCCATGCATTATCAAATAAGATGTGTAGCTTCGTCATTTAACAGATCATCTATTGCCACCACTCAATCAAGCAAATGACCTTTAGTCACGGATTTCAGAAAGAGGTTGAGGGCGGATATAACTTTGAGGAGGAGAAGGAGGAGGAGGGGAGCTGAAGTTGTTTAAAAAGTGGGTACAAGTTAAAAAAAAAATAAAAAAATGGGTATAGGTTAAATGGAGGCGACCAAATAGGGCGCTCCGGCAATTTTTACCTCAAAATGTTAATAGCCAATATTTTCTCCATTGACACGAAATATCCCTGCGGCCCAAACATATTACGTCTAATAGCCCGAAATGTCTATTTTGTATATTTTTTATGTAATGATAGTCTATTTTGTATATTTTTTATGTAATGATAGTCTATTTTGTATATGTTTTGTATAGTGATAGTATATTTTGTATATTTTTGTATAGTGACAGTATATTTTATATAGTGATAGTCTATTTAATAGTATTTTTTATATAGTGACAGTCTATTTTTTATATAATGATAGTATATTGTATATAAATTGTACAGTGACAATCTATTTAGTATATTTTTTATATAGTAACAGTGTATTTTGTATATATTTTGTATAGTGACAGTCTATTTAGTATATTTTTTGTATAATAACAGTCTATTTTGTATATATTTTGTATAGTGACAGTCTATTTTGTATAATTTTTGTATAGTAACAGTTTATTTTGTATAGTAATGGCCTATTGTATATAAATTATATAGTAAGAGTCTATTTTGTATAATTATACGTATAAATTGTCTCCCTTATCTAGAAAAAGAATCAAGAGTTCAGATCTTTATGTTCCATAAATTTATGTTTTTGTTTCTTGGGTTTTGTTTTCTCCTTTTTTCTTGATGGCGCGGTGGTAGTAGGTGGGTGGCAGATAAGGGTGTTTATAAAAACCCGAAAAATCGAACCAAACAGAAAACCAAACCAAATCAATCAAAAAACCCGATACTTTTTGGTTTGGTTTGGTTTTGAATTTTAAAAATCGATCAAATTTGGTTTGGTTTTGGTTTTAATCAGAAAAAAACCGAAAAAAAAATCCGAACCAAACCGACTATAAGAGTAGCTATTTCAGATTTATTATTACACCTATATATATGTATATTTCTATACAAACTTTCAAAAATTTAGTGGTAAATGTTAATAGTTTGCACTTTTAGTATAGTTCTTTACCTTTACATTCTAGTTTGATTGGTAGTTTTCTTTTGTTAAGTGTAAGAATTCATTTCTTGTTAAAAAGAATATATTTTTAATTGAGTCCTTAAATTATTCATCACTATTTGATTCAATTATTATCAATATATCTTGGTAAATAATAGATTTCTCAAAGAGCAATTGATTTGATAGTGTTACGTTGAAAATGTGATCTCGAAATATGTGTTTGATAGTGTATGTCTTATATTAAAAAAACGACAAATAACCGAAAATCCGACATAAACCGAATCGAGAAAAAACCGACTTAATTTGTTTGGTTTTAATATTTAAAAAATCGGTTTACTTGATTTGATTTTTTTTAGGAAAAAACTGATCAAAACCGAACCATGAACACCCCTAGTGGCAGATGTTGAGTATTGATAGATTGGACCGTTACTGTGATTGTTATCCTCAAAGAATTTGTTAAATACGTTAGTTTGATGGAATTTACCAATTGCAGGAGTTTAATATAGAAAAGGACACATTTATCTTATACTCCTATTTATCTATATTACTAAAAAATAAGTTAAAATAATTATTACACAAAAATTAAAATAAATAAAGTAAACGTAATGTTAAAAACTAGTATAAGGCATGTCAATCTCAGAAATTATCCTAACAGTAAATTATAATTTTGCATAAGAAAGCTGAGGCTCGGGGCGGCACAGTTGTCAGCATAATTTATTTGTTTTTGGCTACATAATGTGCAGTTGTGGGCTAGGCGACTGTTTATAGTTTTTGCCGAGCGACTAACTTTGTCAAAAGCTTATTAGTTAGTGTATCCTAAATTATAGCTATACAGTTTAATTTTTCGGGACAAAATATTCTGAATTATTTTAAATTTGAGATTTTTCATTCATATTTTCAGAATAGTATAAGTACTGGTTAATTTCTAAATAACAATTTTAAAATTGCTTGTTTGTGTACTTTCCCGTATAAGATCCAGTTCCCAAGCCCAGTAAGAAAGGGAAAAAAAGCAGAAATAATAAGATTTACAACTAATAACTGAAAAATAGGCATAGTTTCAAAAGTAACTAAAATTTAGTCACTTTTCATATAAAGATAAAATCTAAACAAAATATCCTTAAAAATTCGAAAAAATTCCAGCATAATATGTTGTAGTTCGAATTTTTTACATATGAGTTTTCAGCATAATGTGTTGGAGTTCCAACATAATATGCGGGAAGTTTATATGCAGGAGCTCCAATCCCGCATATTATGCTGAAAATTTTCGTGTGTTGGAGTTCCAACATAATATGCTGGAAGTTTATATGCAGGAGCTCTATAAATCCCGCATATTATGCTGGAACTTTTCGTGTTTCAATAAAACAATAGCTATTTTTCAATGACTTTGCAAATGCTGGTTATTTTTTCCAATCCAAAACTGGCTAGCCAGTGCTATTTTCAATGTACTTCCCCATATAAGATCCAGTTCCGAAGCCTAACAAGACAGAGTAATCTACACGGTATATCCACTGAAAATGCTAGTTAACTCCATATATCTTTGAAATATTTTTATTTTACTTTGTATAGCTACTTTATAAAAGTTTATTACTTTTTAAATTTTTAATATCATTATATGCCATTAAATAAATCTCACCTTTTAAAGAACTAAATTATCTCTCACTCCAACTTAATAAATTCCTTAAAACACTCCATCATCCCACGTTTTAAGGAATTGGAATTATACATATTCACCAACAAGCCAAACCCCAACAATTTCTCTATGAAGCCCTCCATACTCCTTTTCTTCTCTTTCATCAATGTAATCAAAAGAAAAACAAAATAAGGTGAAAATGTTCTAATTAGGGATATAATATATTAAAATATATTATTCAAACCAATACACCACAATATCCTAATGAAAAATACAATATTCAAATCAAACAACTATAATATTCCAATTTAGAATACAATATTCAAATCGAACATAACACAATATTCTAATTTGGAATACAATATTCAAATCAAACATACAATAAGTATTCTAATTTTGAATATAGTATTCAAATCAAACATACCACAATATTCTAATTTGGTAACAATATTCAAACTAAATTTTCCAAATTAAAAAACAAATTATAGAATATTTGGGTTGTACATTATATTCCAAATTAAAATATTATTTGAATATTGTAGTCCAAATTAGAATATTATAGCATTTGAATAATATATTACAAATTAAAATATTATGGTATATTTTGTTTGACTAATATATTCTAAATTAGAATACTATAATATGCTTGATTTAGATATTATACTCGTCATTAGAATATTGTGATATATTCAATTTGAATTGTATTTTAAATTAGAATATTGTGACATGTTCAGAATATGTTGAAAGATTTGAAAGTATAAAGTATACAATATCATAAATGAAGTTCTGATGGAAAATATGAATATGGTTCAATTAGGAGATATGTGAATCTCAAAGTACATGTTTTAGTAATTAAGGCTACATTTAAGAAATATTATTCCCTTATTAATAATGGTTGTTATACTCGTAAGATTCTCTATCAAGATATGCAATGTAATTTCTTTATGGGTATACAATGTAGAGAAACTTTTAGAAACCACTATGTTTTAGCGGTTATTAGCTAGTTGTAGCTACCATTTACTATATTATTTTCATATAGCTATGTTTTCGGGTTTTTTAGAGTGTATTCGATGTATTTAAGCTACTGCATTCATGAATACAATAACATTTCTCAGCGTGAAACAGGGGATTACAGTTAGACAGATTATTGTATTCGACTGTATTCACGGCATAAAATAGGGTATTATAGCTAGATAAATTATTGTATTCGACTGTATTCACGATATGTATTTGTGAATACAGTAACGTAAATAGCGCAATTCATGGTCTATTCAGATGTTTTTAAACGGAAAGTGAATCAATTAATATAATAGACTCCTAATATAACTCAACAAACACAATTATAAATCTGAATACATAAAATACATAAATTATATTAATTAAAAAAATATATGAATACATTGATGGAATATAGCGGGACAGTGAATCTCAAGTTGCTCAATCTCAAACTCAGTCGTCTTTGTTCAAGAACAACCCTAATGTCGTTTCGTCGATAGCAGATTTCGAACCTCTATAATAAAAGAAGATTTTTCAGCAATTTCCCAAACTTTCTCCCACCACCTCCGCAGTGTCGCTTCTTTTCTCTCTCCGCCATCTCTAATTCAGTCGTCAGAGCAAGTTTTGTCTTCATCCTTAAGTGCAAAAATGCACACCTAGTTCGTTTTTGCCACGGAAGAGAACGGATGCTTTGATGGGTCACTGTATTTGAAGGGATAAATAATTGGTTTTAAGCAATCTTGGAATAAAGAAGAAGAATTTGTGAAATTGGGCTGTTATTAATGGTAGCACAACATTGGAGTTGCCCTGGAAAATTCTTTGTTCTTTTCGAACAAAGCTGTTTCAGAGATTTCAAAGATAGCTTCTATTTTTTTACGCGATGATGACGATGATGATTACGAAGAGGAAATTGAGGTTGTATTCATGGAGAAAAACTGGGTTGGGAGAGAGAGAAGGGGTGGAGAAAAATTTGAAAGAGCGAGAGAGAAAAATAATACAAAGCGTATTTTATGGCTTAAGGGTAGGAGGTGACCATAAATAGATATTTGGCTATAAAAATCAAAAGGTAGCTATGGAATATAATTTTTTAAAAGGATATTTATATAAAATAAATAAGGTATCAACTTTTGCTACAGGAGGTAAAAATTCCTACAATGTAACTTTCATCATTAAGGCATAGTGAGTAAAGAGATGTATTAGAGGCATTTGCATCTATACCCGTTTTTTGGGTCACGTTTTAACTTGTGTCCGCATTGCAAAAAAAATTGCAAGCGTACCCATTTTTTTGCGTAACTTCAGTATACGGGCCTGAAGTAACAAAGACAATCACGCAAACTTCAGCATTCTAGTAGACATGCCTGAAGTAGCAAAACTTGTTGAACCAAGTGTGCTGAAGTTTTTGTTTGGAATTGCTGAACCTAAGCATAGTAGCTGAAGTTTTGTTCTCTATTTGCTGAAGTTTTTGTTTGTAATTGTTGAACTTAAGCATAGTAGCTGAAGTTTTGTTCTCTATTTGCTGAAATTTTTGTTTGTAATTACTGAGCTTAAGCATTTTAGTAACTGAAGTTTTATTCTCTATTTGCTGAACTTCAGCATGTTTTAGCTGAAGTTTTGTTCTATATTTGCTGAACTTCAGCATGTTTTATGCTATCGTGTAATTAATTTTTGTACAGATAATAAGTTTATCATAAGTAGAATTAGTAACTTAAAAAACTAGATAATGATTTAGCACAACAGGTTAAAATATATTGATAATGTACAAAGTTGAATCCAAAAAAAATAATAGAATGTGAATTAAAGGAAATGAACTTATATTTACATACATGTACGTACTTACTTTAGAAAGTTATTTATAATTTATTTTTAAATAATCTGATAAACATACTTACGACAATCATCCCATGAACTGAAGTTTCATAGCAGCAGCAGAAGAAGAAGAAAACAAAGGAGGAGAAGGAGGAGGAGAAATGGGGCTGAAGTTGTTTAAAAAGTAAGTACAAGTTCAATTTTTTTTTTAAAAAAATATAGGTTAAACGGGGCGACCAAATAGGGCGCCCGTGCAATTTTTACGATGTATTATAGTTGTATACGGCGTTAAAAGCCCAACAATAAATGCATAGCCCAGATTAAAATAATCGGCCCATGTGCCTTATGAGAGAAAAAATATCTGAAACAAATCAAATTATGAGCACACTTTGAACTCTGCAGTCGCATAGCTCCACTAACAATGGAGGCTTTAACACACCTAAGCTTCGGCATTTGCACTCCCCGCCTTTCACCACCATTTCAACTTCCCGCCGCCGGTAAGAAGCCACTGCGACTCAATGCTGTTACCGGCGGAGCTAGTAGCGTTACCGGTGGAGCAAGTAGTGTCCCGACTAACTTCTCCGCCAGCAAATGGGCTGATCGTCTTCTCGCCGACTTCCAATTCCTTCCTTCCACCACCACCTCCACCTCCGACTCACCGGATTTCCTAAATTCAACTTCCTCTACCGCCACCGCAACTACTCTTCCTCCGCTCTCTCCTCCTCCAGACCGCCACATTTCTATGCCGATAGACTTTTACAGAGTGCTTGGTGCTGAATCTCATTTCCTCGGTGACGGTATCAGAAGAGCTTACGATGCTAGAATTACAAAGCCGCCGCAGTACGGCTACACTCAGGAAGCATTAATTGGCCGACGACAGATTCTTCAAGCTGCTTGTGAAACCCTAGCTGACTCTACTTCTCGTAGAGAGTACAATCAAGGCCTTGCCCAGCATGAGTTTGATACTATTGTTACTCCTGTCCCCTGGGATAAAGTATCTTTTTACCTTCCAGTACTTCCTTTTTTACTATTCACATTCTTAATTACTTGAATGAATGTTTTAGCTTTGTTATTAAATTTATTGTGTTAATCTCAATCTTATTTTGACAGTGTTTAGACGTTTTACTCTATCAGTATATTTTAGCTAACAATTGTAGCATGTTACTTATCTTATTTTTCGAAGTACCGATTGTAAGTAGCTGCTGATAAAATCGTAGAAGTTTGCATTTTTAAGTTATATGTACAGTGAGAGCAACATGATCAATTATTTTCCAAATTACTAATCTGCACTTACTATAGGCAACGGTAAATTGCTAAAGTTTTGGCTAAAGTTATATAGTGAAAGTAAAAGATTTTGTACATGATCAGTGTATTTTAACCGGTTGTAGCTTGTTACTTTTTTTTTTCCAGATTACCAATCCAAACTTAGTATAGGCAATGAGATGTAGTTAGCTCTTAAAGCTTAACTAAATGGTAGTGTGATAAAAAGTTTACCTTGTTGGTTATAAAACGTAAAACCTATAAAAGTTTTAGTGGGATGCAAAGAATTTAAAGGAATGTTATGGATTTTTGCAGGTTCCTGGAGCATTATGTGTTTTGCAAGAAGCTGGTGAGACTGAAGTAGTTCTTCAGATTGGGGAGAGCTTGCTGAAAGAGAGGTTGCCTAAGTCGTTCAAGCAAGATGTGGTCTTAGCTATGTCACTCGCATATGTTGACCTTTCGCGGGATGCCATGTCCCTTTCACCTCCTGATTTTGTTAAAGGTTGTGAACTGCTTGAGAGAGCGCTTAAGCTATTGCAGGTATAGTAACTTCTGATGATATGACTCACTTAAAGTGAATGTGGTGGTATATCTGAAATTCCATACAAAAGGGAAAGAACATGGCAATAGCTCATTTCTATAGTTTATGCACTATAGCATCGGTTTTACAGCTGCAAATGGCTCTCACAAACGACTTTAGTGGTGGAGGAGGGTTTATATTGCTGTATTAATTTCTGACTCTTCATTCTGATTTACCTAAGAATGAATGTTCTGCTTGGTCATCCATCATTCAATAGTCTGAGATATTAGTCATAGGCAAGGACTTCAGATTACATCTCTGTTTGTTTGTTTTGTAATTTGCGTGAGTAAGCATGAATGCTTTTTCTTTCCTCTTGTCTTCTTTAATGCACTTTTTTTTTGTGGTGGTTGGGGTTTTGTGTGTGTGTGTGTGTGGGGGGGGGGGGGGGGGGCTAAAGCTTATAGTGAAGAGCAAATAATGAGGAACTTTTCTGCCCTTCATTTGCCAGGAAGAAGGTGCAAGCAATCTTGCCCCTGATCTGCAATCCCAGATAGATGAGACATTGGAAGAGATAAATCCGCGCTACGCACTTGAACTTCTAGCTTTTCCTCTTGGTGATGAACACCGAATGAAAAGAGCAGAGGGTCTTCAAGGTGTGCGCAATATTTTGTGGGCTGTTGGAGGAGGTGGAGCAGCTGCAATCTCTGGGGGGTTCACGCGAGAAGATTTCATGAACGAGGCCTTCCTACGAATGACAGCTGCTGAGCAGGTTGGCTTATCTATGTTTCGTATATTTTAGTTTCTTTGTAACTGTTTTTACACTCCTTTTCTTCATTTTCCTCTTCCTTTTTAAAAGGTGGACCTTTTCGTAGCAACGCCAAGTAACATTCCTGTAGAAAGCTTTGAAGTTTATGGAGTGGCGCTTGCTCTTGTTGCTCAAGCTTTTGTTGGGAAAAAACCTCATCTCATCCAAGATGCTGATAACCTTTTTCAGCAACTTCAGCAGACAAAAGTAACAGCTTACGGCAGCTCTGTGTCTGTCTACACTGTTAGAGAAAACCGTGAAATAGACTTTGCTTTGGAGAGGGGCCTTTGTTCACTTCTTGTTGGAGAAGTCGATGAATGTCGCTCATGGTTGGGCCTAGACAGTGAGGATTCACCCTATAGAGATCCATCTATTGTGACTTTTGTTGCAGAACACTCAAAGGATGACAACGAAAATGGTCTGCTCCCTGGATTATGTAAGCTTCTGGAGACCTGGTTGATGGAAGTGGTCTTTCCCAGATTTAGAGAGACACAAGATATCATTTTCAAGCTTGGAGACTATTATGATGACCCTACTGTTTTAAGATATTTAGAAAGGCTGGAAGGCGGTGGTGCGTCACCTTTAGCTGCTGCGGCAGCTATTGCAAGGATTGGAGCTGAAGCTACAGCTGTGCTAGATAGTGTTAAGGCTAGTGCTATTCAGGCATTACAGAAAGTTTTTCCTGCTGGTGATGGGGAAGGCAGTGTAAGACGATATGGCGACAATGAGATGAACGAATTTGATATCGCTAAGCCATTTGAGGATCCTGTAGAGCTTCGTGATCAAAATAATTTTATCACGTCAGTTGAGGATCCTGAGAGAGTTCCTTCTGGTTATCAGGAGCAAGATATGATAACCGACAAAATAAAAGATGCAACCGTGAAGATTATGTGTGCTGGAGTGGCAGTTGGATTCTTGACTTTGGTTGGATTGAAGCTTTCTTCCTTTAAACATGGGTCTTCAGTTCTTCGTAATGGTACTGGTTCAGCTATTGCCTCGGATGTCATCAATGTGGGTATGACTTACTGATCACTTTTGGTTCTTAGTAACTCTCATAGTTGGCAAAATATGACCCATGGTGCCTTTCTCTTTTTATTTTCTCTACTGCATTCAACAGCTTGGTCTCGAGAGGAAATATCTTCTTTAAAATATGTTATAAGTGGTTGCTGTAAAGCTGTCTTATAAAGATATAAAAGCTATCTTCTTCTATTCGTATTATAAATTCTTAATGCTGGACTTCTTTTCACTTTTTGAGTAAGGGTCTAAGCGCTCCTGCTTTCTTCCTCCAACTTTCCCTTCTTTTGGATATCATAAATTTTACCTGTTACTGCAGGTGCCACACTAGTTGAAAATCCTCTTGAGGTTCCTAGAATGGATGCAAGGCTTGCAGAAAGTATGGTTAGGATGTGGCAGAATATCAAATCCCAGTCTCTTGGACCTGATCATTGTCTCAACAAATTGTCAGAGGTAATGAATATATAATGCCTTTCTTTTTATAGTGTTGATTCATGTTTTGCTAGAATGACATGCAAGGACAACGAAACCTGAAAGCCAATAGGCCTTCCTGACAGTAGACACACTCCACTAGATGCGGCTGCCTGAAAAGCCTAGTTTGCCACTTCGCCTTTATCAAACCTTACCGCATTTCTTTCCGTCCGGCTTAGGCTTCATTAGCAAATAATTGAACAGATTCCTCACTGAGAACCTCAGCCAGGAGGAGTGCAGAAATCTGTGACATTGTTTATAATAGTTGCCGCTACCTAAGTGACTCAGTCACCAGCTATGGCATCGCATGAGAGATGAGCAAAACTGCAAATTATCGTATAACATGAATAGGGACACCAATTAGTACAATTCTTGTGTCACCCATAGTCTTCCCACAATTATGTTTATGAAGAGCCCATTCAGAAAAGAAAAAAATTATATTTATGAACAACCAAATAGAACATATAAAAACCCATACAAAATGGAGACTAAGGAAGACCTTTGGAGATTAAATTACTAAATAAAGAACAAATACAACACAACTGTTACCTTTCTCAAAAACAAAGAAAAAAAGAAGAAACAAAACAAAAAGAGAAACAAAAACAAATGTCTATACCTAGTCTTGCGGCATCCTCATAAAATGTCTATGTCTATACCTATAGTCTTGCAGCATCCTCATAAAATGTCTTATGTTAAAGGACTGAATTTGCTCTTTCGAGACTCGAATAGGAGTAATACATCTTGGTTTGCAAAAGAATTATACTAACAAGTTTCCAAATGTTGGAAGAAATTGAGAAAAGAGGACTTGTAGTTTGGCATGTGTCCAAATAGTATGCATCTGAGTCTGTCGCGTCTGCCCTCCATTTGGTTGTAAGCTGGCTCAAGAACCTTCTCCTTTGGATTTCCTTGTTTCAGACTTAAGGATCAATTGGTTGTGCTGTCTATAATTGGGCGACAATGATCCATGGTTCCTACCTCCACCACTGACCTCTGAGTAGTCTTCAAAGTTACTAATGGTGCCTCATCTCTTTAACTTGTATGAATATTTACTAATGAGATACTGAGAATGTGTAACATGGATATATTCTTTTTTTCTGTTGAAGCAATATATAGGTTAGAAGTAGGTTGGTTTTTTGTGCTACAATTTAGTACTAGATTCCAAGGATTTATATTTTAAGTTTGCTTATGTCGAAACTTGATTGCCACTAAAATCAAATTGAACCATTTTGGAATAACTAATGTACCAAAATTTAAGGAATAATTCTGAATAGACTTTAATTCCTGCCAAAGCAGGGGTTAGGATTGTACATGGTAACTGTACTATTTTGGCTGTTGTTCGACTGCAGTTTATCCACTTCTTTTTGCAGTATCTGGCGTCATGTTTGCGGTTGGCCTGACATTATTGTTCAAACTGCCAGGTTTTGGATGGTCAGATGCTGAAGATTTGGACAGATCGTGCAACAGAAATTGCCCAGCATGGCTGGTTTTGGGACTATGAGCTTTTAAACCTTACCATTGACAGCGTGACTGTCTCAGTTGATGGCCGGCGTGCTATTGTGGAAGCTACCCTTGAAGAATCGGCAAGCTTAACTGATATGGCCCACCCGGAGCACAATGACTCATACAGTACTACCTATACAACTAGGTATGAGATGTCCTGGGCAAATTCTGGTTGGAAAATTGTGGAAGGAGCCGTTCTTAAATCACGATAACGGATGTATATTTAGACAAAATTACGTGTAAAGTGCATTATTTTTGTTTATTTTGCTTTACTCTCAAAAGTCCGGTAAATGGTTAGTGTTGGCCAATTATAATGTATCTTGTTTGGATCATAGAATTGCTGAGTGTAGTCAGGAAAATGACCAGGATTTATGTGAGATAAATGTTATACTTCCCAAGGGCTGACCTCTTTTTTAAGAAGCAGAGGCGTACGTCTTTTATTCATCATGGGGTGTGTGTAAGCTCCAATTTACTGGACTTAAACCTAACGAGTATTTATATTTTAATATCTTTAAATGTAAAAATATTTCTTTAGATGTTATAGAATCACATATAATATCATTTAGTAAATTTGAGTCAAATATTTAAAAGGTAACCTGATATACATATTGGCTCTAAGAGGCTCTCTTTACCAAAAAGAACAAATAAGGAGAAGAGAAAAGAAGGTTACGTGGGTTTATATTCCAACCAAAACAAAAAACTGCAGATAAGATGT
Organism: Nicotiana tabacum; assembly: GCF_000715075.1. Taxonomy (NCBI): domain Eukaryota; kingdom Viridiplantae; phylum Streptophyta; class Magnoliopsida; order Solanales; family Solanaceae; genus Nicotiana; species Nicotiana tabacum. Next base: position 8,140,033 of record NC_134091.1, read on the forward strand.
CTTTTGAAGACAATTCTCCTATACTGTCCCAATGATTTTGAGTTCCTTATTTTACATATAAGCTGCAATATATATCTTCCACTTATATCTACATACAAGGATGACTGTCTGAACTTGAGATCTCGAGGTTGTGGATTGAATTTACATAATGTACATTAATAAAGCTCGATAACGAGTAGGGGGAGGGTTAATTAAGTATACAGATGGGACACCTTTTGTGTATATTTAGATACTATAGGGAGGTTAAACTTCTAAAATGTACATGAATTGAGGGGTCAATTCATCTTGAAGCTACTACAATGCTTCAAATAATCCTTAAAATCTTTGCTTTTGATCACATAGGCTTTCTTGGTTTCCAGCTGAAAGACCTGAGATTTTTTGGCCCTGGTGAGAAGTTAAGTTCAAACATCTCTTTTGGAACTTCGTTCTGTGCTTCGAATCCAACTAATTTTGAGATAAGTGCTGCACTCTCCTTAATGTGATCCATGTCTTTGGTATCTTTCCATAACTTATGGCACAGTTGGAGTCTTCTCTTTTTAGTTTTTAGATCAATGCCCCATTTCTGGTATAAGTTGTCTCTCTCCTTTGAGTGAAACTTCTTAAGAAGCAGCTTGCTCAACATCTCCCTCTCGCGATTCAGAGCATTTAAACTGTTCAAAGGATAAGAATACATTTGCATCAATTTTTATCTCTTTCAGATAGAAGAAGTTTACATGGTTGTTAAATTAAAGGGAAAACGTCCAAATTTATCCTTCTACTATACGAAATATTTGAATTTTACTCTCCGTTATACTTTAGGGTCATTCATATCCTTGTGGTTAGCAAATTGTCTCGTATTTGCCCTTGACTTTAATGGAGCTACAGCGTGGACTAAATGGACTCCACATATCAAATACTTCAGGAAAAAGGTCCACGTTTACCTCTGTATTTCTGACTGTGGTTTAAAATTATCCTCAGTTATACTTCAAGTTGTATCTCCGTTATCGTCAAGGGCAAATACGAGACGATTTGCTAATGGAAGGGTATGAATGACCCTAAAGTATAATGGAGAGTAAAATTAAGATATTTCGAATAGTAGAAGAGTATTTTTGACCGCTTTCCCTATATTAAATGAGTGATTATCCTACAGCTTGTCTTGTCTCCTTGCTTGTGAAATTGGAACAAGAACTCAAGACACAGCAGCCCATGCAAGAAATCTCCAAAAACTGCAGGAAATAAAAAGGTATAATGAGTACCTTGCTGCCTGTGAGAAAATTTGACCATCTTTCACAACTTTAGCTCCCAAAGAGAATGCATTCTTCAAATAGGTAAGTCTTCTTAGCTCCACCTCCATGTAAACTGAGTCAGTTGGATCTCCTTTGAATAGTAGGAAAAAGTATGTTCTGTGAACTAGGGGCACATTGCATGCATCCCATAGTTCTATTATCTCTTGCCTTTGTTTTTCAAATTCCGTCGATTGTCTGGAAGGAGATAGCTCCGATTCGTTTTCTGAATTCACGGAATCACCTATAAAGTTCCCCAATTCCTTGGAGATTGGCTCATTATCCTGGACCTAGCAAGAATTATAAATTCTATAGTAAGTGAAAATGCGAGATTTATGTTGAAAGAATTAAGCCAACCTGTTCGCAGACAGATCCTAAATTGTTCTTATGATTTCTAACAAATTTACTGAAGTATGTATTGATCAAGAAAACTCTGCCTGTGTGAGCTTGCTCACATTGCCGGTCCCAATCCCGAATAAAGGAGGGGGGTTGCGGTAGGCTGTCAGCCATGATACAACTTGCTAATTCATGATGAATCCTTATAATATTATTACTGTTATTTCTTATTATTATTACTATTATTTATATTTGTATATTTATCTTATTTTTCAGGTTCACTTTTATTACATTTTGGTAATGTTGATGATATGACATGAGCTTAATGAAAAAATTAAGATTCATATCACCGACCCAACTCGTTTGGGACTGAGGCGCTGTTGTTATTGTTGTATGTATGTATTGATCAAGAATTATATCAGGAGAAGTTTTAAGGCTCTTTGTTTCAAGGAGGATGTGCAATTCTAGATATTATGCTCAAGCAGCAAGTTAGATACTCACCAAATTATCACCTGATTGCTTTTCAGGCACAGATTTGGCAACCTCAGCCTCGGTACAAATTTTTTCAATATCTTCACCTGATTTTTTGAGTTCCTCAGCAGAAATCTTCTCACTATCATCACCTTTCATTTTGAGCTTTACTTCAATCGTAAAACAATGGTTTTGTTCTTTTGATAACACCTTAACACTATCAGCAGCAACCTCCGGCTGAGAAGGCTTCTCCTCAAGATCATTCTTTATTGTACATAACTCTTTCTCAGACTCGCTTAATATGCCCCCATTTTCTTTTGCTAGTTCAGACCCTTTTACTACTGGCACGTTAACGATTATTGCTTCACTGCTTCTGCTCCTAGGTAAGTTATTTGAGTCAGAAGAATCTGTGTCGGAAGAAGAAGATTGTTCGCCAGCCAGATTGTGGTCTATGTCAATGGAACCTGATTCCTGATCTCCCTTTCGAGGTGATGTATGTTTATCAGAGCTTGTATTGTTCGTGTTAGAATCCACTTCAACACATTGAACTTCCTTGCAGTTATCTTCCAAATTTGGAACAGTTCTTTGAGCAATGTTTTCCCATCCTTTACATGGATCTGGTCCAAAATACTTCTCAATAAACAGCCTCGGTGAGGTGTCATCGCAGAGAAACTGATCTTCTGGAGGGTCAGGAATCTGTTCGCTTAGCTTGTTAGAATTATTAAGGCCTTCGTATCCGTCAGGACGAAAAGGATATACACATTCTGATACTTCTGATGCTGCATAGTCATCCATCCATTGGACTTTATCAGGAGATGACACACTACTCAGTTCAGTCTACAGGAGAAAGAGAAACCGATTAAGTTCCTTTTGATGTAGTATTATGTATTGAATAGTTTATGACCTTATTTCAAGACGAACTACATACCCATGACCCTGAACTTGTCATATTAACACGAGATTGAGCAAGATCCCGCTGCTCGGTTAACTCCCTTATTTCTCTGCTCATCTGCATCATCATACAAATAGGACAAGGTTATAGATGTCTTGTCTTGAACTGAAGACGCTATATGTAGTTCGAAGTTCAACCAATTGAAGTTAGATAAATATATACTACCTTTTCTATCAGAGCTTCCTTTTCTTTCAATGCTTCTGCAGATCCACCTGAAGCAGCAAGCGCCGATAAATTCCTCAGCTCAGCCTCCAATCTAGCTAGTTCTTTTCGTAATTGTTTCACTAGTGCCTTCTCTGACATTACCACATTGACTTTAGCATTAGTAATGACGTTCTTGGCGCAGGTTGCAAACAATAAAGTGTTCCTCGATTGCTCAACGTGGCTATGTGCAGGACTCATGGTGCAAATGATGGCAGTTCTCGCATTGCCTCCCAAGGAATTCTGTAGTATACGTGTCAGCTTCGAGTCTCTGAAAGGTATGTGTCCATTTCCTTTTTTGCTGATCCACATATAAGACTTAAGTTAATGAACAGCAAATTTATCTGAAGCTTTAACTAGGAAACTGTAGTTACATGTCAACCTTAATTTGCGAATAACAGTTCCAAGAGTTAGCAAACTGCGATTGATGTGGCTGCCTTCTTTCAATCTGACATTTGCCGATAAGGTTTGAGAAGCACGCTCACTTCCAGCAAGATCAACAAAATTCTGCAGGAAAGGAAAAACAAAATATTGTCCGTCGCTCATTTTAATAGGAACTAATGTCAGAGGTAATTTTCCTTACCACAGCAGAAGTCAGAGTACTTGAATTTTGAAAGCCAACAAATTTCTTAGCGGTACTTTCAACTGTCTGCAATAAGATCATTTGTTGGCCAAGTCAAGAAAATAATATATCTCCTTGTGTTATGATACGTGACCAATCGTGTAACCATTAAACTTACCAAACGTAGAATCTGGTGAGATCTTGAGCTCATTTCATTTAGAGCAGTTTCTCCTATTTTCCTTTGAGCTACAAGAATGGTGAAAGCTTAAGTTATACAACAATAACAACGACGACTCAGTGAAATGAAATTTTAAGTTATATTATATGTAATCTTTTTTGCAGGAACACTACCAATATGCAGTCTCAGTCTTTTTACCTTCACATACCGACAACAGCTCCTTTAGATGGTTCCAGTCCTTCAATGTTACCTCTGTAAGTTTTTCAACTACAGTCCCTCTCTGCAAAACAAAGAGTACAATTTCTTGCATAATATCGTCTGTGAATAAGACAAAAGTTGATCATGCTTAAAACATATAGTAGTATTTACCTCTGGATCATCGAGGAGTCTAAGTGGAGTATCATCCGGGGTTAGAAGGTCTCTAACAACTTCATTGTATATCTCCATTGCGGAGAATTTAAGTGTAAATTCTCGGTCATCATTCTATAAATTTTTGAAAAGAAAAATGCACCTTAAGAATTAGACGCTGTGAATGACATACATAGTTTCTAAATGTATTACATAGGAGCATAGGAAAGTCTACACACCTTGCTTGTATGATCATATATATCAGCTAATGTATATTCAGTGATTCCAGACATGGTATATGTTTTTCCACTGCTCGTCTGTCCATACGCGAAAATACTTGCTGCAAAAACATTTCACCAATTATTGCTGCAACAACATTACTTAGGGCAGAAAATGGACAGTGAACAAGGATTAGTACTTACAATTAAAACCACTAAGAACTGATAGAGCAACTCCTTTGGCTGCCTCCTCATACACTTGCCTTGTGGAGCATTCTGAACTAAATACTCTGTCTGTTCCATTGCATATACCGATTTTAAGGAGGAAAACATATGAAGAAGAATAGCACTGGAAGAAACTATTGCGAAAAAACTCATGATAGATACAGGTTAAGATGCTTTGCTTAGTGTTAAAAACTTGAAAATTTTCAAGAAAGAGCTCAAAAAGACTATTTCTTAGAAAATCACCTAGCTAACTTCTTTTCCTGGTGCTAGAGGATTCAATAAAATTTAGAGAAATGTATATTTTTCGCCGCTTCTGAAAACAATAGCCGATAAAACGTACTATTTTTTTGTATATATGTCTATTATATACATATAATGTATATATTATATACATTTTTTGGCCAGCGAATGAAATTAGTTTTGGCCGATGAACCAATTTTGTATTTTGCCCTAATTTATTCATGCTATTGCTGCAATGAAATTGGGTAAAATCTTGATTACTTGACACCCTTTTTCATGCATAGAGGAAATAATCTTTTCGAATAAAAAACATAAAAAACGACAACAACAACAACAACAATAGACCCTCTGAAGTCTCACAAGTGAGGTCTATTAAGGGGTAGTGTGTATACAAACCTTGCCCCTACCCTGGTAGGGTAGAGAGACTGTTTCTGTTTCTGATAGACCCTCGGCTCAAGAAAGACGGAAAGAGAAAAAACTTACCATATGCACAAGCAGTTGGAAACAATGAACGTTCAGACAGAGCATTTTTATACAGAATTGTGGTGTTATTGATGCATTCCCAATCCGAGACATCGTTATTCGCAATTTCCCTTTCATTCAAAGGCCTTAATCTAACAGCAACAAAGATCTTCTCTTCATGTGCACCTGATCCTTGATCATCACCACATTGAGATGCCTCTTCCCCATATACCGAGCTCATTTTTCAGCACTCTTTTTTTCAATGCACTTGAAGAGGAACAGCAAACAGATTATACCAGTGAATTCATATGGTCCCTCTCTTTATGTTTAAAAGAGAGGAACTTAACTATCTTATAAACACCTCCTACCCTCTTTATATGCTTAATTTGATCGAAAACCTCGTTATCTTCTTATCTGTCAAAATTCAAGAAAACAAAACTTCAGCAAAAAAAGCATCTAAAAATGAGTACTTTAGCTCATAAATATCCAATTCTTGAGAGCAAAACGCAACCCGGTGCACTAAGCTCCGGCTATGCGCGGGTTCGAGGAAGGGCCGGACCACATGGTCTATTATACGCAGCCTTACCCATTTCTGCAGGAGGCTGTTTCCGCGGCTCAATTCCGTGACCTCCTGGTTAACAACTTTACCAGTTACGCCAAGGTTCCCCTTAATTCTTGAGAGCATTATGTCAAAAAATTTAACCCCACAAACTTATTATTATTAATTATTTTTAATTATTGCCTCTGTTCCCAAGAATTATTATCACCCTTCTCACCTTTGTGTATCAATGGTATTTGAAATTTGGTTGTAAAATTTGTATGGTAATACAAGAAAAGAAGAAAAATGAGATGCTAATGTGATGATATTTTGGGAAAGAGGAGATGATATTTGCGGTTGTAAAGAAAAATGGGGTGAGCTAAAAACACGGTAAAAACTCGAAATTTGAGAGATTTATGGTGGTGGAGAAATGCAAACAATTTTAAAAGAGAAATTTTCTGCAACGCTAACTGTTTTACTATCTCGAGAAGAAAGCGGTTTGTACGGAACTTTGAAATAAAACAGTTACCGCTAATTCCAACGACCAACAGTAATTTGTAAGGAATTAAATTTTCGCCGTTAGTAAGGAGAAACTTCCATTTTTACCCATTTGCCTTTTATGTTTTTTTTTTTCTTCAATTTTTACCCCACTCTTATTTATTCCTCAAATGAAGTGTTACACTAATGGTTCATATAAATTCAGTACTTTTTACGCATAACAAATATATATATAAATTATTTAAAATATAAGAAATAGTAAATATGAACCCTTAATTCTTTGTTTGGGTTATCAAAGGGAAAAGAAAATATACATAAAAAAGAATAGAGATATTGGGTTTGTCCTTTCCCCTTTCCCCTATTTTGTGCAAGTAGAGATGTTGTTTTTGATGGATCATCGACTTAAGAAAAATATAATTACAGTAGTATTGAAAACGAAATACAGTAGTATAGAAACCATTAAAAAAAAAATAGTAACAACAACAACAAGATAATAAGATAACTGAAACAAGATCAATAATAAGCTAAGTAGTAATAAAAATATAAGAATAAGAAAGTACAAGAATAATAATAATAATAATAATAGCGGTATGAAAAAGAAGTGTTGTTCATTATGTTAATAGAAGAAAATACAATATTAAAGGATTCTCTTAAAAGTCACACATTCTCATACAGCAGTAATCTCCCAAGGTGGAGTAATTTCATTAATTAATTGAGAATTTGGATAAGATGTCATCAGATATAAAAAAAATATTGTGGGCCAAGCAAAGCTTAGCTTTTGTGTTGGGCTGAAAGTTGGCCTGTTGCATTTTGGGCTAATGGCAAGCTACAGCCCAAAGTTGTATGTTCACGGGGATATTTACACAATTAGTCGGTCATATTTATAGTTTATCTTTTTTAGTCATATATATATACACAATGACGGAGCCAGGATTTTCATTAAGGGAAATCAAAATATAAAGAAATAAACTCACCAAGAAGTCAAGGGGTGTGTATATATACATATTTTAAAATGTAATTACCGAGCTAAACAATGTAATTTTCCGACGAATGGGGGTCAGTTGACACCCCTTGGGTGCATGTGGCCCCGCCACTGTATATACATAGATTATTGTTGATTATATATGATTATAGACAACATAAATTATACGTATATTATATATTTGCCAGCTATTTTTAATTTAAACGATTGAGTGGACGGCTAATTAGAGTAAGGTGGGGGAAGAAAAGAACTAAAAGCGTTTGCGTAAATGTTTTATTTCACCTTTGTTTCCACCAAACAAATCATTTTAGTGCATATTAAGCCTCTCTTTTTTTGTTGAAGATTTCATATAGTGCCTTTGGTTTTATGTGTATCCAATTTTGAAGTTTTATTTTCAGTTTACATGTCTAATTTTACATTATATAGGAGTTTTAAAATATAAAAATGTGCTTCATCAAATGTGATTAAAAGTTAGCAATAGGACAAGTTCTAGGGGTGAAATTCAAAAATAGCCAAATTTACAAGTGGTTATTAAAAAATAGTCATAGTTTCAAAAGTAATTAAAATTTAGCCACTTTTCATGTAAAGATAAATCTAAACGAAAATACTCTTCAAAATCCGGAAAATATTCCAGTATATGATACTGGAGTTTAGTATATTATATTAGAACTCCAGTATATTATACTGGAGTACTAGTATAATTTACTGGACTTCCAGCATAATATATTGGAGTGTAGTATAAAATACCGGTCTGGAAGTTCATACACAAGTACTCCAATCTCCAGTATATTATGCTGGAACTTCCCGCGTGTTGGAGTTCCAGCATAATAAGTTGAAAGATCATACATAGGTGCACCAATCTCCAGTATATTATACTGTAACTTTTTGTGTTGCAGCAAATATTGACTATTTTTTAACGACTTTATAAATACTGATCATTTTTCAATTATTAGTCCGAAAACTGGCTAGTTCGTGCTATTCCACCAAGTGCTAGCCATGAAGTTAGGATAAGTAAACGAGAAGGATGTTGAATTAAAAAAACAAGAAGGATAAGATTACGAGTTATGCATTCAATGTAAAATTCAAGGGAAAGGTACATATTTTATCTTTATATGTCACTCTTAACTTTGACTTTCATTTCTTTTTTTCTTTCTAAACAATAAAACCAATTCGAAACCAGGGTTGGAAATGTTATTTTCTTTTGTTTATCAGATTCAAATCTTTCTTGTCATTTTCAAATAAGTGCAAAGGGCAAAACTTATGAAAAGAAAGAAACTGAAGATCCAACTTTCCAAGCAAAGGGTGGCATAGTTTCATAGACATCTTTCTATTGTGAAAATGCAGAGTCCTTTCCCCTATTTTGTGCAAGATGATGTTTTTGATGGATCCTCAACTTAAGAAAAATATAATTACAGTAATATTAAAAAGGAAATACAATAGTATAGAAACCATGAAAAAGAAAGTAGTAACTGTTGGGAATAAACCCCCACAGAAATAATATTCACAATAATAAAAACGGAATAATAATGTAGCATCGAGATACGGTAATTAACAAGAATAAAAGAGTAACAACGACACCAAGATTTTTACGTGGAAAACCCTTTTAATAAGGGAAAAAACCACGGCCCCGAGAGGAGCAACTGATATCACTATAGTAAGGAATTTTATACTTTGTAGGTCCGAGTAAAATACTCCAAAGACCACTACAACACTCAAAAGAAATAACCCTCTTTTGATATTCCCACCTCACTACAATATCGCTCACTCTCTATTTTCCTCACAAACTATTTTCTTATACCCTGTCTGTGAAACCTCACTCTTTCTTTCTCTCTTTGTTGGTGTGTGGAAATGAGAGTTGAAGCTCTCCTTTTATAGCCAAAGTTTCACTCTCTAAAGCCTACCATATTTGACAATTTACACACACTTTTCACAATTCAACAAAGTTGGCTATCAAACCAAACCAAGTCAACAAGATTGGCTACCCAACCAAACTAATTCAACAAGGTTGACTACCAAACCAAACCAAGTCAACAAGGTTGGCTACCAAACCAAAGAAACTTTTATTAGGCACATGCCTAATACTTCTTCAATGAGATGGACATCATCAATCTTCCCTTCCAGTCTCATTCATCTAGAGGAGGTAGCATTGTCTTCTAGTTTGAGTGCATGCCGACAAGTTCTTTGCATAGCTTGAACTTGTTCCTTGGTACCACCTTGGTCAGCATATCTGCGAGATTCTCACTTGTAGGAATATTCAAGACTTTTAGAGATTCATCATCTACCATTTCTCGAATCCTATGATATCTCACATCAATGTGTTTGGTCCTTGCATGCTACATAGAGTTCTTGCTAAGGTCTATTGCACTTTGACTGTCACAATAGACGACATACTCCTTCTGATGCAATCCAAGCTCTTGAAGGAACCGTTTGAGCCATATCATCTCCTTGCCAGTTTCTGTAGCGACAATGTACTCTGCTTCAGTTGTTGAAAGTGCAACACACTTCTGCAACTTAGACTGCCATGATATAGCCCCCCTGAAAATGTAAACAAATATCCAGTAGTGGATTTTCTGTTGTCAATGTCACCTGCCATATCAGCATCTGTATAGCCCTTCAAGATTGGATCAGATCCTCCAAAGCACAAACAATCTCCCGTGGTACCTCTCAGGTACCTGAGTATCCACTTGACTGCTTCCCAATGTTCCTTTCCAGGATTTTCAAGAAACCTGCTGACAACACCAACTACGTGAGCAATATCAGGTCTAGTGCATACCATTGCATACATTAAGCTTCCGACTGATGAAGAATAAGGAACTTTAGCCATGTACCCTTTCTCCTCCACTGTTGTAGGACACATCTTCTTGCTCAACTTTAGATGACCAGCAAGAGGTGTGTTGACTGGCTTAGCACTTTTCATGTTGAAGCGTTCTAGTATACGTTCAATGTACTTCTCCTGAGATAGCCACAACTTTATGCTTGTTCGCTCTCGAACTATCTTCATCCCTAGAATTTGTTGTGCAGGGCCCAAGTCCTTCATATCAAATGACTTGGATAGATCTCCCTTCAACTTTACTATCAACCGCTTGTCTTTTCCTACAATTAACATGTCATCCACATACAACAACAATATAATAAAGTTATTCTTAGAAAATCTTTTGAAGTATACACATGGATCAGAATAGGTCTTTAGGTATGTTTGACTTTTCATGAATGAGTCAAACTTCATGTACCACTTGCCTTGGTGCTTGTTTCAATCCATAAAGACTCTTGTTCAATTTGCACACCATGTGTTTCTTTCCAGCTACTTCAAATCCTTCTGGCTGCTCCATATAAATCTCCTCTTCTAAATCTCCATGAAGAAATGCAGTTTTCACATCCAACTGCTCCACTTCAAGATCTAGGCTAGCTGCTAAGCTCAAAATTGTTCGAATAGAAGTTGTCACACCTCCTTTTTCGCCCGTGCCACCCACAACAGAGACGCGGAAGGGAGTTTATTCCAATTAAAGGACAATCGAAACGGGATTTATTTCTTTATTTCAGAGTCGCCACTTGGGAGATTTATGGTGTCCCAAGTCACCGGTTGAATCCCTAATCGAGGAAAAGAATGACTCTGTTTAACAGTCTGCGTACCAGAAATCCGGATAAGGAATTCTATTAACTCGGGAGAAGGTGTTAGACATTCCCGAGTTCCGTGGTTCTAGCACGGTCGCTCAACTGTCATATTCGGTTTGACTATCTGACATAATACATGTTGAATATATGTGCGAATTTTAACTTTTAACCGCTTTTTTTTTTATTATTATTATTATTATTTTTTTTATCGAGAATTGCAACTTTGTGAAAATATATCTTGAACCACGTCACCATCAATGTACCCGTGGTCGTCGACACACTTCGACTCCGTTGAGATTTGGATTTGGGTCACATAAATGTGCACCCGAGTATAGGAAAATAACATTATTAAATACGCGCCTAAAGACTAACGTGTTGTTATTATTTTTTGGTAGGGCCGTGAAATTTGCTAAACGGCCCGTCCCGGAATCTAAGTACTTTTAAATAAATAATTATTGAGGGCCCCACAATTTTTGTATTTTATTTTTGACGAAGCACGCCTCCTTTATTTTATGGATATCTTAAAATGACTACATTTCTATTAAATTCGTCTCTAAAATAAAAGAGAAAAAATCCTAATTAATTACATGCTTAAAAAAAACGTAACATATTAAATGCTAGGTTAAGACAAATGTTAACGGAAAGGAATATTACTAAAAATTGAAATTATAAATACAATACGGAATCGTTAAATAATATATTTAAAAGAAACTAATTATCCCATAACCAGATTAAACTCACATTGTTAGATGCCTTGAACTGTTGAAATTAATTATTTACAACTACTGAAAATTAGAATCAATCTTAATTACTAATGCATATTTCTAAATTTATTAAATTTAACATTAACTCGCCTTGTTTGAACTCAAATCATGCCATAATGCCTAATTCGCGAAATTAATTTAAATTCATGCTTTAACTAAATTTAGCTACATGTTTTCAATTAACTTAATGTTGACAATATTAAAACCTTCATAACTAGTGAACTTAATTAGTTTTGCCAAGCCGATTTAGTAAAGACCGACTTATGTTATTTTCCTCTTATTCCAATTATTAAACAGTTTGACAGTAATGAGCATGCTTAAATATATACTACCTAATAATCAAGTTAAAGCAAAGTATTATTTAATACATCACTACAAGATGCCTAGTTATGCAAAGCGACATAAATTAACAGAATAATAATACATGAAATAGCCTAAATACAATTAGTAAAAGAAACAAAGAAAAAGCTAAATTAAAATTTTAAAGCTCCATTCTTCATATGTATTCATACTTTCACATTTCAGCTTACAAAATGCCAAAATTACAGTTGTGTACCTCGTATTGCCAATACAAGAAGAAGAAAGTCATCAAAGTAGTATGTAACACAGCAACAACAACAATAACCAGCGATAACCAACATACGGAACACCCAGTGACAGATTTGAAAACCAAATAAAATCGAGCAATAACCAGTGAAGTAGTAGCAAATAACCAATCAAACTCAAGGAACAAACCACATGAAAATCCAGAAATACCAACAATAATCAACGGGCAAAAACAAAGTGACCTTTTTTTTTTAAATTGAAAGACCAGTTAATGTTTAACCCTTAATTCTCTTTAATGTTCAGAAAATTCTTTCTTTTAAACTCTCTTCAAGTTCGAATCCCCAAAAATCTTTTAATATTTTCGAATTTTTTCTCTCTCTATTTTCAGCTAATTCCCCCTCCTTTCATTTTGTCCAAGTATGCTCTATTTATGTCTCATAACAGACCCCTTAATCAATTAATCAAATAATAAAACCATCCACTTTCTCTTACCAAACCCACTACTACATAAAAAATGCAATTATTATTTATTTAATCAACTTTTCTTGATCCCCATAATCCTACTATGTCTTGTTCCCCATGATTGATTAAACAAATGCATTATTCCCCATCATTATGTCTTGTCCCCCATTATTGATTAAACAAATGCATTATTCCCCACCATTATGTCTTGTCCCCCACTACGTATTAAAAAAAGTATTAATTTTTTATTATTAGTACCTAGTGGACGGAACACTCAGATTAAATAATTGTTCAAATTTTTAATTCCAAAAATACCCCTCTGAAATTACTAAAATTACCATTCTACCCCTGAAAATACTGCGATTTACCATTCTACCCCCATCAGCTATAACCAATTCACCTAATCAATTCTAACCAAAATACAACAGCTATAACCAATTCCTAATCAAATTCAATCAACAAATTCAAACTAAATGATGAACAACAAAGAAACAACTGGAATTATTTTGACTGAACAATATTTTTTAACAACAAACCTACTTTCAGATTCAACAAAAATAACAAACAAGTATATTCAAATCATTGAGCTCAAATTCAAATTAAACTTAAACAGAACAAATAAACGGATTCAAATTACCAAACTCAATAATCAATTGATCTTCAAATTAAATCCAACAATGTTACAACAAAGATGGATGATTCAAACTACCTCAAAAAAATAAAAAAAAAACAAAACATAAGCTCGCATTAAATCACTGGATTAAAAACGAACTTCAAACAAAAATGAACACGAATTAAATCTAAATTAAACAACAAAGATGAATGACTCAAGTGTTTAAACTAGCACCCTTCTATATTAAAACTAAACAAGAACAAATGAATGAAAACAAACTGAACTAAAAACAACAAAAAAAAATCGTCAAAACGTACACACATATAATTTCTACGAATATGCAGTAGGATACTTCATGCGAAGATTTTATCAAAAAATAAACCCATATATTCCATGATAAAATGAAAGAACGATGGGATAGAAATGAACCTTAAAGCCAAGTAAATTTGTTTTTGAATCTGAAGATGTCTAACTCCGAAAATTTGGACAGTGACGAACTTGACAGAAACCAAATCTGCCCGGAAACTTTGCCGGACACTCGAATCTGCCCGGAAATGAAAAAGGCCGATGGAAACAAAGAAATGGGAGACGAAGAAGAATGACGGACTGTTGGTCGTTTGGTGGTGACGAACGACGTGAAGACGTCGAAGAAGAAGACGACACAACAGTAAGGGGGTTCGTTTTTATGGCTGGACGTAGAGGGGTCATTTGGCAGAGTGGTCGAGGGCAGTGGGGGGTGGTTGTTAGGAGCTGGACGCCGACGATGGAGGGAGACGGGGACGAGCTGGTTGCTCGACGTGGTTGCATGGAAGATGGACGACGAGGCAGCTGCTGGACGTGACGAAGAAGATGCAGAAGAGGACGAAGTAGCAAAAGCAGCAGCCATGGCGACTGTGTGTGTGTGTGTTCGTCGCTGCTGTTATAGCAGCTGGTGGAGACGGGTAGCAATGGTGTTTTACGGTGGTTTATTGGTTCTGTGAATATGGCTGGAGATGGAGTTCGGCGTGAGGAAGGAGGTGACGCAGCGGGGGGGGGGAAGGGGCAGCCATGAGAGGGTCGTTGTTTGGAGCAGAAGTGAAGAAGAAGAAGATGAGGACGGGGCACCCATGGTTGGGGGCTTGGGGTTGCTTGGAGAAGAAAAAGATGGGGGGGGGGGGGGCGGATGATTTTTTAGCGTTTTTTAGGGTAATCCAAAAATGAAAAATGGGGGTTGGGATTAGTTTGGGTTATGGGGCGGACTGAGTCGGGTCGACCCGATGGGGTTTTGGGTTGGGTGGAGGTGTTTTGGGCCTATATTTAGAATTGAAGAGGAGGCCCAATTCCGATTTTCTTCTATTTTTTGTTCTCTTTTCTTTTACTTATTAATAAAACTAAAATGCTAAAATTAAATTATAAAAACCAAAATTATCTTAAAATACTAATTAACTCCTAATAATAATTATCACCCAAAATTAAACATCAAATAGAAATAAAATCAGACATTAAATGCTAAAAATGCAAAAGATGCTTAATTTTTGTAATTTTCATTCTTGTAAAACAAACTTAATTACTCATAATTGCACACCTAAATCCTAAATGCAAATGCAACATATTTTTGTATTTTTTATTAATTTAACAAATAAACATGCATGGCCAAATACAAATAATTATTGAAAAATGCCACGAAAATTCTCAAAATTGTACACAAAGGAAAATTGTTTTATTTTGAATTTTTTTGGGAGTAATTCTCTCATAGGGCAAAAATCACGTGCTTACAACTGCCCCTCTTTGTCCGAAAACACGAAGAGTTTTTCGTGCAAAGATAAAGTGAGCGCTTTTTTCCCATCCGAGTACTCCGTGTGAAGTATTTTTTTGAAAAAGATTTAACCGAACCTTTGCTTCAAAGGTTTCCTACATATCCCTGGCTAAAAGGGAATCAGGTTAATGTAGTTCGTGATGTTTTGGTAGCTGGGACTACCATGAGACTGCAATGTTACTGCTGTTGCATGCTGTTATTACTGCTTGCCGACCTCCTTATTACACCATGCTGAAAGAAAACAAGAAGCTAGACTAAACTATAGTCTATGAATTACAAAATCTTATCTAGATCTTCAGCCATGCTCTTGTGTCTCTTGTCGGCTTGTGTTTCCTCTGGTGCTTTTCTTTCGAAAACTGCTGGGGATGACACTGGCCTTTTGCCTTTCTGAACACAAGTTTTATTATTCCGCTCTGTCTGCTGGGGACACTGCTTCCTACATTAAAGCTTGTTATGCTGGGTATTTTCGTTGTAATCCTCCTTATTACTGACTTCTGATTTGATCTTGAAATGTATTCCTCTATTCTGCAGGCGGGTTCCTGACTCTTGACTTTTGAAAGATGACCCAACCTCCATTCTACCGGCGGGGTCCTGACCTCTTCAACTTAAAAATATAACAACCTTCATTCTACAGGCGGGCTCCTGACTTCTCCATCTTAAAATAAACAACCTCCGTTCTACAGGCGGGCTCCTGACTTCTCCAACTTAACATTTAACAACCTCCATTCTACGGGCGGGCTCCTGACTTCTTCAACCTTTTAAATGTAACACCTTCATTCTCCAGGCGGGCTCCTGACTTTTCCAACCTTTTAAATGTAACACCTCCATTCTCCAGGTGGGCTCCTGACTTCAACAACTTTGAAAATAGTTCATCCTCCATTCTCCAGGCGGGCTCCTGACTTCAATAACAACTTAAAAATAACACCTCCATTCTCCAGGCGGGCTCCTGACTCCTTCAATTCCTTAAAAAATAACACCTCCATTCTCCAGGAGGGCTCCTGACTTCTTCAATTCCTTAAAAATAACACCTCCATTCTCCAGGCGGGCTCCTGACTTCAACAACTTCCTCAAAATAATTCAGCCTCCATTCTCCAAGCGGGCTCCTGACTTCTTCAATTCCTTAAAAATAACACCTCCATTCTCCAGGCGGGCTCCTGACTTCTTCAATTGCTTCTTTCCAAACTGGTGTTTTGTTCCTCTGAAAACTGCTGGGAATAACACCGATATTTTATTTCACCAATGCGTCATTTTCCTTCTTCAAAGACTATTTCCTTTAAAGTTGGTGCTTTCACTTCCCTGAAACTTGCCGGGAGTAACATTGCTGTGGAATCATCTTCCTCCGTTTAACAATGGTGGGGATGATATTGATCCAAAGGTCATAACTTCGGGTTATCTTGCTTCTTCCAAGATTGCTTTTCTTTTAAAACTTGTATCTCCCTTCTTGTATACTTCTTGGGATTTTATTTCCTTTAAAACTGGTGTTATCTTCTCTCTTTCCCAAATGACTATCTGCTTTCAAAAAAAAAAAATTCGTAATGAGAGAAAATTTTCTGCCCCAGTTTAATAATCTTCTTTGTGACCCTGTCTTCCTGCTATCAATAATATTTCCTTTCCCTGCTTAAAATCAAAGAGAAATTTGTTAGTTTAAAACATGGTGAGTGGCCGTGCCACTTCTGCTGGGGATGGTTTTCCCTTTTCCTTTCTCTGCTTTGCTACAAAACTTGCTGGTGATGATATTATTTGCTGAGGATGATATTCCTTTTGGGGGATGGTTTTTCTTTATCTTCCTTCCCCGCTCTGTGTTGTCCAACCATTGCGGAACTTGGTCGAGAATCTGTCAGAGTTATTCCTGTATCTCGCAAATCTGCCGGGGATCCTCATAACCTTTTAACTGTTGCTTTTCTGTTTTTCTCCAACTCCCCCTGGAAATTTGGTCCCTTTGGGATCTAGAACCATTCATCATTTGGTCTTGCGACCAACATTCTCTTTACTTTGTCACCTTATCTTTGGCCTGTCCTATTCGTATTTTTGCTTTGCACCATTTTGGCAACTGGTAGTAAGCTCAGAAAATCCTTTTCAAAAACAAATTGTTGGGGAGGTAAAGTCTTTAAACCAAGAAATGAAAAAAATGATGATTTCAAAAAAAGAATAGAAAAAGAAAAAGTCTTTCTAAACAAATGCTGGGGAAAAAGAAAGAAAAGAACTTATCTGAAATACAACCAATCCCTGCGATCATGTCGTGCATTCCGGATTAATCAACCCAGTCTATTCGTATGAATCAATCTTTCGGACGGCCTCATCTTGCTGGGGATAATCAAACACTCAACTCTTTGCCAAATGCGGACCCTTTCCGTCAATCTTGCCTTGTCGCCTCATAGTGCCCTTCGAGGGATTTTCACTAATAAGACTCTCTCGTTTCTCTCAACTCCTGTCGCCTTATGGTGCATGTGAAGGTTTTCACCGATAAGACTCTCTCATTTTATTTCATTTTTCAGCTGGGGATTGGAGTGTTGCCGATATAACTCTCTCTGCTGGGGATTCTTTCGGCCATCAATTCATTTCCAGTTTATGATCCTCTTCTTTGCTGGGGATCAGAGTGTTGTTCCCGATTTCCGTTTGCATGATTTGGCACTTCTCGGATACTGATTGGGAGGTCTTTTTTGGACATCAATATGGGTTTTTATGTGGGGTTAAAAGAAAAGGCTATCAAAAATTCAAAAATAACTTTGATGGGTGAAACATTACAACTCTTGGAATCAAACCTCTTTTGAAACTTTAAAACATAACTTCTGCCCCAGTTTTCTTGCTTGGGGGATTTTTATTTTTTGTTACACTATGACCGAGCCGTGAGGCGCCTACGTATCCTTCTTTGAGGAATCAGGTCAAACGTAGTTCCCAATTCCTTTGTTTTCCTTGTGACTTTTCTTTTGTCTTTATTATCATTATTTTTCTCCTTTTTTTTTCATTTTAATTACTGATTCCAAAAGAGGGGTATGAAAGAATAAATAAGGCTCAAAAAGGGGAAGCAAAGGTTAAAGTGTTTGGATAGAAGAAAGAATTGCCTCCGTCATTTCATTCTCCGATAAATACCAACCACAAACAAATAACAATTACAATAAAAAGAAATCATACATAATATCTCTTAACTGCGTCAAAATTGATAGCCATGTCGACGCATTTCCCTTCGGTATCTGTTAAACATAAAGCGCCATTGGACAATACTCTGGTTATAATGAATGGTCCTTGCCAATTCGGGGCGAACTTGCCCTTTGCTTCGGCCTGATGTGGCAGGATTCGTTTTAACACCTGCTACCCCACCTCAAATTTTCTGGGGCGCACCTTCTTGTTGTAGGCTCTTGCCATTCTCTTTTGATATAACTGGCCATGACACACAACTGCCAATCTTTTTTCATCAATCAGGTTCAACTGCTCCAATCGGGTTTTGATCCATTCATCATCATCAATCTCAGCCTCAGCGACAATCCGAAGGGATGGAATTTCAACTTCCGCAGGTATTACTGCTTCGGTTCCATATACCAACAAATAAGGGGTTGCACCTACTGAAGTCCGGACGGTAGTGCGATAACCCAACAATGAAAATGGTAATTTTTCATGCCATTGTCTGGATCCTTCTACCATCTTACTCAGTATCTTCTTGATGTTCTTGTTGGCTGCTTCAACTGCTCCATTCGCCTTGGGACGATATGGTGTGGAATTACGGTGGGTAATCTTAAACTGTTGACATACTTCTTTCATCAAATTGCTGTTAAGATTAGCACCATTATCCGTGATGATCACTTTTGGGACCCCAAATCTACAGATGATATGGGAGTGAACAAAATCCACCACTGCCTTCTTGGTTACTGATTTGAAAGTTTTAGCTTCAACCCACTAAGTAAAATAGTCGATGGCCACCAGAATGAACCTATGACCGTTGGTAGCTGCCGGCTCAATAGGTCTAATGACATCCATGCCCCATGCAACAAATGGCCATGGCGCTGACATTGTATGCAATTCTGTCGGCGGAGAATGAATCAAATCTCCGTGTATCTGACATTGATGGCATTTCCGCACGAAACTGATACAATCACACTCCATAGTGAGCCAATAATACCCTACTCGAAGAATCTTCTTTACCAATACATATCCGCTCATATGTGGCCCACAAACTCCAGCATGTACCTCAATCATAACTGTCGTGGTTTGACTGGCGTCTATACATCTCAGTAATCCCAAATCTGGGGTTCTTTTGTACAACACTCCTCCACTGAGGAAGAATCCACTTGACAATCGCCAAATGGCTCTTTTTTGATCTCTGGTGGCCTGCTCCGTGTATATCCCCATCCTGAGGTACTCCTTTACATCATAAAACCACGGCTCGCCATCCACTTCTTCCTCTACCATGTTGCAATAAGCATGCTGATCACGAACCTGGATGTGCAACGGATCAACATGAATTTTGTCTGGGTGGTGCAACATCGATGCTAAAGTGGCCAATGCATCAGCAACCTCATTGTGAACTCTTGGGATGTGTCTGAACTCCACTGATCGAAATCGCTTGCTTAGATCGTGCAAACATTGTTGATAAGGTATGAGCTTCAAATCTCATGTTTTCCATTCACCCTGAATTTGATGTACCAGGAGGTCCGAGTCTCCCAAGACCAAAACGTCCTGGACATCCATGTCTGCAGCTAGTCGCAGACCCAAAATGCATGCGTCATACTCAGCCATGTTATTGGTACAATAGAAACGCAGCTGAGCTGTAATAGGATAATGACGTCCTGTTTCAGAAATAAGTACCGCTCCTATTCCAACACCCTTCGCATTTGCGGCTCCATCAAAAAAAAGCTTCCAACCTGGTTCCTCAGGTAATTCCAACTCATCTATATGCATTACTTCCTCGTCAGGAAAATACGTCCTCAACGGCTCGTATTCTTCATCAACAGGATTCTCAGCCAAGTGATCTGCCAACGCTTGGGCCTTCATGGCTGTCCTCGTCACATAGACGATGTCAAACTCCGTGAGTAATATTTGCCATTTCTCTAACCTTCCTATGGGCATAGGCTTCTGAAAAATATACTTTAGCGGATCCAAGCGGGAAATGAGATAAGTAGTATACGAGGACAAATAATGCTTCAATTTCTGGGCTACCCAAGTTAGGGCGCAACATGTCTTCTCGAGTTGAGTGTACTTAACCTCATATACTGTAAACTTCTTGCTAAGATAATAGATGGCTTGCTCCTTTCTTCCTGTAATGTCGTGTTGCCCCAACACGCAGCCAAATGAATTCTCCAAGACTGTTAGATAAAGAATTAACGGTCTCCCTGGCTCAGGTGGAACCAATACAGGTGGATTTGACAAATATCCTTTGATCTGGTCAAATGCCTCCTGGCATTCCGCCGTCCATTCTACCGCGGCATCCTTCTTCAATAGCCGAAAGATGGGTTCACAGGTTGCTGTGAGTTGTGCAATAAATCTGCTGATGTAATTCAACCTTCCCAACAGACTCATTACTTCTGTCTTGTTCTTCGACGGTGGCAAATCTTGGATAGATTTGATCTTTGACGGGTCCAGTTCAATACCTCGCCGACTGACGATGAATCCCAACAGCTTTCCAGATGGAACACCAAAGACACATTTGGCCGGGTTGAGCTTAATATCATACCTTCGAAGTCTTTGGAAAAACTTCCTTAAGTCTGCTACGTGGTCTTCCTGATGCTTGGACTTTATGATCACATCGTCCACATACACCTCAATCTCTTTGTGGATCATGTCATGAAACACAGTGGTCATTGTCACACCTCCTTTTTCCGCGCCCGCGGGGCGCAGGGGAGTTTTTTCCAATTAAAGGACAATCGAAAGGGGATTTATTTGTTTATTTCAGAGTCGCCACTTGGGAGGTTTAGGGTGTCCCAAGTCACCAATTTTAATCCCGAATTGAGGAAAATAATGACTCTATATTACAGTCTGCATACCAGAAATCCGGATAAGGAATTCTGTTAACCCGGGAGAAGGTGTTAGGCATTCCCGAGTTCCGTGGTTCTAGCACGGTCGCTCAACTGTTATATTCGACTTGATTATCTGATTTTATACAAGTGTGAACTTGCGTGCAAAATTTAACTTTTAACCGCTTTTATCATTTACTGTTTTTATCAAGAATTGCAACGTTGTGAAAACATATCTTGAATCACGTTGCATCAATGCACCCGTGATTGTTGACATATTTTGACTCGGTTGAGATTTGGATTTGGGTCACATAAATGTGCACCCGAATTAAGGAGAGTAAATTATTAAGACGTGCCTAAAGCAACTAGCGTATTTGTTGTTTTGGGTAAGGCCGAAAAATTCGCTAAACGACCTGTCCCGAATTCTAAGTGTTTTAGTATATATACAGTTGGAGGGCCCCGTAGCTGTGTACATTTTTTATTTGGCGAGGCTCATCTCAATTTTTTTTAAAAATGAAATTGCAACGTCATGGACACGCATCTCGAACCACGTCACAATCAATGTACCCGTGATTAGAAACACATTTCGACTCCGTTGAGAATTGGATTTGGGTCACATAAATGCGCACCCGAGTTTAAGAAGGTAAGATTTATTAAGGCGCGTCCTAAAGAGTCTAACGTATTGTTATTTTTAGGAGAGTTGTGAGATTTGCTAAACAACCCGTCCTGGAACCTAGATGCTTTGATAATACACATTTAAACAAGGGCCCCGCGTCTGTGCGTTTTGTTTATTTTCATCGAGGCTCATCTCGTTCTTTTTTTTTTATTATTTTTTTTAAAAAGGATATCCTATAACAACTACGTTTCTCGTCGTGTTTGTCTTTATCAATTGAAAACAGTAGATAGTCCTAATTAATTAAATGGTTGCAAGTTGTTTGTAATGACATTCAGAAAAGCTAAAAAAAATTTCAGAAATGAGGTTGTATGTACAGTCAGCCGAACAAACAATTATAGGCCCAAATCCAGCCCATGCGTGATAGGCCAGACCTGGGCCTCTGCCTGTTCTACGCGGGCCTACTTGGTTTGCTTCGATTTGGGCTCGACCTTCATGAGGTTGAGGCCCTGAACTGATTCTTTGTTTTGTGAAATGAGTTTATCAATTTATGTGACAATATGGCAAAAGGAGAAAGAACTTTAACTAAAACGGATAGCTTTCCTATTTGGCCTACATTAGAGAATATACTACCCCATCAGACTAAGTCTGAAATACAACTTATTACACTGGGCATATTTTCACCTAGCAGTATACATACAAGGCTAGCATTCGTTAACCTACATTGATATACTTAGTATGTAGGCTGCTTCTATTGTCCCAACAAAATGTAACTATTTCATGACATTTAGAGTAACAGTTCATGTACATACATAAAAAACAATCTGCAGGTCCTCTCTTTTGCATTCATGCTCAAACTTTCAGTTACATTTGTGGTATTAATTGTGTACCTGGTATGGAGGACAAAGAAGGAAGGAATGGTCAGCTAGGCAGCATGCAGTAAACACAGCAATAACAGATACACAGCAACAACATAGCAACAACCAACTGAACCAAGTGTTTTCCGCAGCCACAGACAACCAACAATATCTCCCAGAATACAAGGACTAGCAGATAGTCGAAACCAAGCCAGCAATCCCAGGAACAGAACTTGGCCAAAACAGCTTTGACCAATATGCACTCTTGTACAACTTTCAGGCAGTGTTTGGTTACAATGTCTATTGGAAACTACCTTGTGTCTACGCTATTGTGATTTGGGACTCACTAGACCTCTCTTCAGACTAAAGTTTTTTTTCTTTCTGAAGACTCAAAAGTCCAGCCTTTTCTCTCTTTTTCTGAAGACTAAAAGTCCAGCCTAAGACTCAAAACTCCAGCCCTCCTCTATTTTCTAAAACAACTTCTTTATAAGCTAATCGACCTAGTGCAGCTAAGTTGCCTGCCTCCTCAACTTTGCAGTCTGCCCCTCCCTATTAAGCCCATCCTAAGCATCTTTTGATGCCAGCCCTTTTTGTTCCCCACGCCTGGCTTTCTTTAATCAAGAGTTATGGGTTCATTTTAGTAGTCATTTTAAATTCCCATGCTCTTATGTCTTGTTCCCCATTGGCATTAATTTAATCCCAAATTAGTACCCTACTTGTCAGCTCATTTAAACTAATCATTTTTGTTCTTTTCAAACCCCAGACTACCCTTGCTAGCCCTTGATTATCACTGCCCTGCCCATTGCAGTATCAGGGCACTTTGGGCTTTAACCATTCGATTTCAGAATTGCCCCAGCCTGGCTTTTTTAATTGCTTACAAGGTAGTTACAAACTAATATTCATAGGCAATGCCCAATTCAAACCACAATACAGGCTCATTAGTCATGCGACATTATTAGTTCGTTCGTTTCATTAGTTATAGAAAACTAATCGATGACATTTATCGAGTCGACTATACTAATTATAGCAGGTAATAATCAATCGCTCACATAAACGATACATTTAGGGACCTAAAGGGCATCAGACAATTTTTGTTCAATTACTGGGGCCTATATGAGTTAACTTATCTGACGATTAAACTAATCGACGATCATGTTTATCACAGAGTACATTCAGAATCATACACAGAACACAATCGACCAAATAAAAAGGTCTTTACAGAGATGAAAGAAATCCGAATGAAAAAATAACAAAAAAATAACAAACATAATGACACATGCTGACCACTTAATCAAAACTATCACAAAAGAAAGGAAAACTTACCGAAAATGTTTAAATCAAACAGACCCAAATCTGATTCAACTTCGAACTTTTGAGGCCGAACAAACTTTAACCAGGGTGTTCTCACATGAGAACACCTTGATTAAGGTCTATTAGACCTCAAACCCTTGTCAAGACTGGCCGGGTTCCCCAGGTGCATGTGTTTCAAGTTCTGGATTTTCAGATCTGGATTTTTAGGAGTTGTGGGTAGATTCGGACCAAACCAAGCTTGGTTTGGTCACGAGGAAGGTCAGGGGGTGTCTGGTATGAAGATGGGGTAACTTGGCATAGGTACGGGTTCGACTCAAATCTTCAAATGAAGATTCGAGACGAACGAAAGTGATTCGAGGCAAATGGATAGTAGATCCATGTTCAGGAGAGGGAGGGGGTCTTAGGGTGTTCAGGAGGCGGTCACCGGCGTTCGTGCCGCCGGGTTCTGGTGAAAGGGAAGCTAGGGCGGCTGCTAGGGTTTGGGGGGGGGGGCTTCAGTGTTTGGATGAAGACGATGAGTGGGGGGTTAGAATAGGGGGCGTGGGGTATGATAGGAGGCTTATATACGGGGAGGCTGATTCAATCCTGGCCGTTGGATTGATTAAAATTGATGGCCAGGATTGGGGAGGCTAGACCATACGGTGCCGTTTGGTTAATCAAGGGGTCGGTCAAAAACGGGAATGGGTCGGGTCATGAGGGCTAATAAGGGCCATCGGATCACTGGAAATGAACGGCTCAGATTAATCATCCCTGAAACGACGTAGTTTTGGTGTTGAACTACGTCGTTTTGATGGCCTGGGGAATGGGTCGCTTGGGCTGCTGATTTGGGCTGCTTTTGGGCTTAGAATATTCAAAACAAATAGGCCCAAGTCCGGTTAATCTTGCACTATTTTCTTTTTGTTCCTTTTTCCTAATTTTAAAATTAAATAAATAGAAATTAAAACAATTATTAATTTAAACCTTTAACACAGTTATCACTCGCATATTGAAATATTCAAGTAGGTTTAAATCACCACCTAGATGCATTTCATATTTTTTGTGGATTTTCTTTTAACGACCGAATTTAATTACCCTGACATACACGCTTTGTATTTTGATCGGTAAGACTAAATGCAAAATGGACAGACCCGCAAATGATTAACAACACATGTAACGGAAAACTTGAAACATTGTATAGCGCAGTCATTTGTCGCTATTTTTTATTTTCTTTTTGGAGCGATTGCCGGTAAAGCAAAAATCACGTGCTTACAGCTGCCCCTCTTTGCCCGAAGACACGAAGGGTATTCGTGCAAAGATAAAGCGAGCGATTTTTGCCCGTCCGAATACTCCGTGTGAAGCATTTTTTTTTTGAGAAAGATTTGACCGAACCTTTGCTTCAGAGGTTTCCTACATATCCTGGGCTGAACAGGAATCAGGTCAATGTAGTTCGGGAAATTTTGATAGCTGGGACTACCGTGCGACTGTAGTGTTTGCTGTCGTTGTGCGCTGTTGTATGCTGCTGTAGGATGCTACTGCTCAACCGATCTCCCTATTACATTGCTCAAAGGAAAACAAGAAGCTAAGCTAAACTGAGGATCCTGAAATCTCATCCATCTTCAACTTGTTCTTGTTGCCTTGCTTTCTTGTCGGCTACCACTTTCCTCCGATGCCTTTATCTTGTGACTTTGGGAGATGATGCTGGTCCTTTGCTGACGTTTGAATGACAGTTTTCATCACTTTGCTTGATCCGCTGGGGACACGACTTTCTTCTTTAAATTTTCCAATGGTTTCTTCAGTGGTATGTTTCTTCATCAGCATCGTCATACTGGGCATGCTACAACGCTCCCAAACTGCTTCTTTTGAGATGCGTTCCTTTTTCCTTTTGAATTGCGCGCTTGCCTCTGCAGTTGTCTGCTTCTTGGTGCTGGGGATTTTATTGTTTCCTGCTTGGGGATCTTTGTTGTAACCTTCCGTCTTCAGGTGGGGCTACTGATTCCAAACTCTAGAGCTAAAATA